>NC_134131.1:10728448-11033103 GCF_040939455.1 Microcebus murinus | reverse complement strand
CTAAAAAATATATATACAAAAAATTAGCCGGGCATGGCAGCACATGTCTGTAGTCCCAGCTACTCGGGAGGCTGAGGCAGGAGGATGGCTTGGGCCCAGGAGATTGAGGTTGTTGTGAGCTAGGCTAATGCCACGGCACTCACTCTAGCCTGGGCAACAAAGTGAGACTCTGTCTTAAAAAAAAAAAAAAAAAGAGGAAGTAAAGTAGAAAGGGGAGTGAGTTCTGGAAACCCACCCAGCTCAGGGTACTGGGACAAGTACTCTGCAATCTGGTAGGAAATCAAATTTTTATTAGCTCAACTTTAGGTGGCTTACAAAAGCGCAATTTACGGAATAATTCTCAGTATGTGTATACAGAGGGCAAATGACTTTCTATACAGTCTCGATCACTCCACGTCGTGGTGCATGGGTTGGATGTGCTGACTGGCTCTCCAAGTCCAGCCTTCCTTTTTTATTTTTTTTTTTTTTTTGAGACAGAGTCTCACTTTGTTGCCTGCCCAGGCTAGAGTGAGTGCCGTGGCGTCAGCCTAGCTCACAGCAACCTCCAACTCCTGGGCTCAAGCGATCCTCCTGCCTCAGCCTCCCGAGTGGCTGGGACTACAGCATGCACCACCATGCCTGGATAATTTTTGCTATGTATTTTTAGTTGACCAATTAATTTCTTTCTATTTTTTTTTCCTAGAGACGGGGTCTCGCTCTTGCTCAGGCTGGTTTTGAACTCCTGACCTTGAGCCATCCTCCCACCTCGGCCTCCCAGAGTGCTGGGATGACAGGCGTGAGCCTTCCTTCTGTTTCTCCATCACTGCCTGTCCCCACGTCACGGCTCTTACCCTCAGCGTTCCTGATGCCCAGCACGCCATGTCCCACAGTACAGGTGGGCAGGCCCTGGACAGCCTTGTCACCATCGACAAGCATGTTACCTCCTGCAGACCATTTCCGCCACCACTCTATCCATTCAGCGCCGGCCCACGCCACCCCCGGCCAGACTGCATCACACCATCTTCATTTCACAGTCTTCACAGCATGTACCACCCTGTGGAGTGACCTTGTCTGTCATTTGTCATTTACTTGTGTGGTGCCTGTCTCCGCCCACTGGAGTGTGAGCTCTGTGCGGGCAGGGACCACGTCTGCGTCACCCAACACTGCATCTCCAGCGCAGGGACCACGTCTGCGTCACCCAACACTGCACCTCCAGCGCAGGGACCACGTCTGCGTCGCCCAACACTGCGTCTCCAGCGCAGGGACCACGTCTGCGTCACCCAACACTGCGTCTCCAGCGCAGGGACCACGTCTGCGTCACCCAACACTGCGTCTCCAGCGCAGGGACCACGTCTGCGTCGCCCAACACTGCGTCTCCAGCGCAGGGACCACGTCTGCGTCACCCAACACTGCGTCTCCAGCGCAGGGACCACGTCTGCGTCACCCAACACTGCGTCTCCAGCGCAGGGACCACGTCTGCGTCGCCCAACACTGCGTCTCCAGCGCAGGGACCACGTCTGCGTCACCCAACACTGCACCTCCAGCGCAGGGACCACGTCTGCGTCACCCAACACTGCGTCTCCAGCGCAGGGACCACGTCTGCGTCACCCAACACTGCACCTCCAGCGCAGGGACCACGTCTGCGTCACCCAACACTGCATCTCCAGCGCAGGGACCACGTCTGCGTCACCCAACACTGCACCTCCAGCGCAGGGACCACGTCTGCGTCGCCCAACACTGCGTCTCCAGCGCAGGGACCACGTCTGCGTCACCCAACACTGCATCTCCAGCGCAGGGACCACGTCTGCGTCACCCAACACTGCACCTCCAGCGCAGGGACCACGTCTGCGTCGCCCAACACTGCATCTCCAGCGCAGGGACCACCTCTGCGTCACCCAACACTGCATCTCCAGCGCAGGGACCACGTCTGCGTCACCCAACACTGCATCTCCAGCGCAGGGACCACGTCTGCGTCGCCCAACACTGCGTCTCCAGCGCAGGGACCACGTCTGCGTCGCCCAACACTGCATCTCCAGCGCAGGGACCACGTCTGCGTCGCCCAACACTGCATCTCCAGCGCAGGGACCACGTCTGCGTCACCCAACACTGCATCTCCAGCGCAGGGACCACGTCTGCGTCGCCCAACACTGCATCTCCAGCGCGGACAGCACGGTGCCTTGCAGGCACTCAATAACTTTTTTGAACGAATGAATGAGTCCCACCTTCCCAGGGGAGCTATTTTCAGCTAAGTACAAAGTGCCGAAGTTTATTCAAGTGAGAACTGCTAGCCAGCGCAATTCCAAGATTCTGGAAAATCTCAGCATACAGGGCTGGCACACCTAAAACCATGCAGAACCTTGGTAATGCATATTTACATGATCTCTACTATAAACGATTTGCTCAGTGTAACAGGCGTCCTCAAACTACAGCCCTCGGGCCACATGCGACCCGCCGAGCACATTTACCCGGCCCGCCGGGTGTTTTTGCTGCCACTGCCTGTCCTGCTCAGCAGCCGACGCGTCCCGGGCCCGCAGTGTGCACTCTCCAACAGCCTGAGGGACAGTGAGCTGGCCCCTGTTTAAAAAGCTTGAGGACCCCTGAGTAATATAAACACACCAGATATCCTTTCCTGAGTAATCTCAGTATAAACAATTAGTCCAACGGCTTCACTCACTATTTTTTGCACATCCTATCAGTGAAAGTTAAAAATCTATGGTTACCATAAGATAAGCTTTCAATAAAACTGGGGACTACTATAATCCAAAAGGCAAATCTACTTGTAGCAACTTAACAGTCTAATAGTTTTTCTTATAAAAACTAGGAATTAAGAACTTTTTGGAATATCAAAATTTGTTTTAATTTTATTAAAATTTTTAATCCCCTGAATGTGCTTCAGGATAGAATATCAAAATTCTTCTTTTTTTGAATATCAAAATTCTTGATGAGATGTATCTAAACTCCAATCTTTTATATGTTCAAAAAGTAAACGAGCATTAAAGAAAAGTTGAATAAATGTCATGACCTGGAGCTATTCAATTCGTCTAAATCATTCCTCTAAGCAAAACTGCCATCCTGAAAGTCATGAGTTCTGAATTCTGAATGTGACCTTTATAGGAAAACAAACAGTTATCTGTTTATATCTTAAAATAGTTATTGGCAGGTCTATTGCTCATGTTCTTTTAACCCACATTAAATTAAAAATAAAATCCTTTAAGTCATTCAGGCTAAGCCATCATATCACAAGCCAATGCCAGGATGAAAAAAAAAAAAAAAATCCAAAAAAGTCCTGAGGCCAATTTAACACTATCCAGAATCCATTCCAGATCCAAAAATCAGAGATAAAATTAGCTAATACAGGCTGGGCGCTGTGGCTCACGCCTGTAATCCTAGCTCTTGGGAGGCCGAGGCGGGCGGATTGCTCAAGGTCAGAAGTTCAAAACCAGCCTGAGCAAGAGCGAGACCCCGTCTCTACTATAAACAGAAAGAAATTAATTGGCCAACTGATATATATATAAAAAAAAATTAGCCGGGCATAGTGGCGCATGCCTGTAGTCCCAGCTACTCGGGAGGCTGAGGCAGAAGGATCACTCGAGCCCAGGAGTTTGAGGTTGCTGTGAGCTAGGCTGACGCCATGGCACTCACTCTAGCCTGGACAACAAAGTGAGACTCTGTCTCAAAAAAAAAAAAAAAAAAAAAAATTAGCTAATACACATTCTTTCTTATTTTCTCCCTTTTTTCTTCCTTTTGGTCAGTATATCACACTGAATCCAAAAGTCAATAAGTCTGAACCCAGAAATGTACTTTAATAAGTTCTGGTTGTTAGTGTACATATCCAAACAATTATGTATTTGCAAGGTTCAAGAGGTTACTGAAAAAAAAAAAAAAATAGGCGAGTTAAATCAAGCTAGGATTTTTTTTTTTTTTTGAGACAGAGACTCACCCTGTTGCCCGGGCTAGAGTGCAATGCCATCAGCCTAGCTCACAGCAACCTCAAACTCCTAGGCTCAAGCGATCCTCCTGCCTCAGCCTCCCGAGTAGCTGGGACTACAGGCATGAACCACCACGCCCAGCTAATTTTTTCTGTATATTTTAATTGGCCAATTAATTTTCCTTCTATTTTTAGTAGAGACGGGGTCTCACTCTTGCTCAGTGTGGTTTCAAACTCCTGACCTTGAGCAATCCTCTTGTCTCAGCCTCCCAGAGTGCTAGGATTACAGGCGTGACCCACTGCCCAGCCATGCTAGTATTTTTTTTGAGTCATCATTAACCACTCAGTCAGATTATCATTAATTATTAGTCACTAGTAGTGGTCAAATGTTTGCAGAACAGTAAAGGTAGACAATGGGAAGGAATCATTTTTCTCAATTAGGGCAGTTGTTGCATTTGTTAAGATGGAATTTTACTCGCATTCTTACTAATTACAGGAAGAATCAGCTACTAGGCCAAAGGGATCATTGAGTCTCATGTGAGATTACTTACCCAAAACGATGTGGCATTTACAAACCCATTCTATTAATACGTAAGAGTAATTGGCAAATGATAGCCAATCAGGTCAGCTGCTGAACATGGAGTAAGAGACATTAAACTTTACAAGACTCTCCACCAAGTCCTATGTATCTCCAGTAGAATCAATGACCACAGGGCTACTGGTCACACCAGCCTGCATCTGCAAAACACCAAGGTGCCATCTTGGAAGAAATCAATGGGTCTCCAAGTTGTCTAGGCTCCTGTGTTCAAAGCAATTGTGTTTTAGCTAAGTCTGAAAGGTTAAAAAAAGACAACAACAAAAAGGCAGTCAAACCAAGATAGCAGTTCTGGGAGGACCACCAACCACTCACTTGCATCATCATAATCCACTGTCATTTCTATTTCTTCTCTTGGGGATGGATTACGTGGCAGAGGCTAAATGACTTCATCTACTACCCACGCGCTAAAGTTAATCTGTTCCTGCAGAACCTTTCAAGAAGATTTTTCAAGGGTGTGAAGTGACTGACATTTTTTTTTCTTTCTCCTTGAGAGAAAATTCCAAGCCCAGTTCTCGTTCCTTCCACAGAAAGCTTAACATGACAGTCACCTCTTATGCTCCCTGGTTATTCATACGAAGAAAAGCAGACAAAACTGACTGAAAAGGGATGATCAGAAAGTTGATGTAACACTGAGCATAAAGAAATCTACAAAATAATCAGTAATGTGTATGTGTATGGTAACCATGAGATTTTATTGTAATTTTTAAAAAAATCTATATAATATTCTAGGACCAGATGGAGATTCTTATTACATAAAAGGGGGAAGATTCCCTTAACTGATGAAATAAAAGGAAAATAGCCTGCAACTGGCTTCCCACTTTTTCTTATTTATCTGTCCATCCGTTGTCTGTCCGTGCATCTATCCATATACATTTACCAGGCACACTGTTTTTTGGTTGTAGTGATTTAAGTATCTTTTTTATTTATGTATGTGCCAGGCACTATTCCAAGGTCTTTACAAATAGGAAGTCATTAAATCTTACAAGGCTGGACTACTATCTACCTCCATTTTACAGGTGAGGAAGCTGAAGCTCAGAAAGGTTAATTAACTCATCTGAAGCCACAGAGCTATTAAGTGTCAGAGCCAGGGACGAACCACCAAGCAGTCTGGCTCCAAAGCCCACACTTTGAACCGGTTCCCAGCACTGCCTATTAGCAGTGGAGACTGGCAGGTCACACTGGAAGACCCTATACAGTTTAGTGAGTAAGAGCATCAGGGGGCCAGGCGCAAGGGGGCTCACGCCTGTAATCCTAGCTCTCTGGGAGGCCGAAGCGGGAGGATTGCTCAAGGTCAGGAGTTCGAAACCAGCTTGAGCAAGAGTAAGACCCCATCTCTACTAAAAATAGAAAGAAGTTCATTGGCCAACTAAAAATATATAGAAAAAATGAGCTGGGCATGGTGGTGCATGCCTGTAGTCCCAGCTACTCGGGAGGCTGAAGCAGGAGGATCGCCTGAGCCCAGGAGTTTAGGTTGCTGTGAGCGAGGCTGATGCCTCGGCACTCTAGCCCAGGAAACAGAGTGAGACACTGTCTCAAAAAAAAACACAAAAGAGCATCAGAAGAAAGACACTGTTCATCTATGGCCATATCACCCTGGATGCAACTGATCTTCTCTGATCTCAGAAGCTAAGCAGGGTTGGGCCTGGTTAGTACTTGGATGGGAGAAAGATCTTGTTGGTATACAGGCTGAGTCACTTACTATCAGGGTGACCTTACAAAAAGTTTCTTAATCTCCCCAAGCTTCAGGTTCCTTATGTGTATCAAGTGCATTCTCATATAGTGTGTGATGAGCTTTAAAAATAATTACAATTCCATATGGCAAAATTTTTTGGCAGGCATATCCATGAGCTGCCCCCTCTCTCTGACTAGACCAAAAAATCCTAGAGAACAATTGTTTCCATTCTTCTTTGCATGCAAAGAATCCTGCCCCAAATAACTGACAAGTAAATGTTCCTACATTATAGATGCTTAAATGTAGTCATGGAAAAGATATTTTTACAAACGTGTAAAGTTAAAGAGAATATAATAAGGTTTTAAAAATACATAAAGTTGTCTCTATTTTTTAAACCTAAAAAATTTGTAATCAAATTAAAAGTTTTTAAAATTAAAAATATTTAACCAAAGTTTAAATTTTTAATCAAATTAATGCATGCACACATTTTTAATATTGAATATTATGCAGTAAGTCAAAGGCATGATAAAAAGGAAAAGGTTACTTCTCTTGAGTAAAAGAAACTCAAAAAGGACTAAAGAGATGTAACACAGATAAAAGGGAGCTTAGTTTGGAAGCTGCTTTGAACATATTAACTATTAAAATTTTTTTCAAAAAAAAAATTGTTTTTTCAGCCAGGCACAATGGCACGTGCCTATAGTTTCAGCTACTTGGGAGCCTGAGCCAGTGGAAGGATCACTTCAGCCCAGGAGTTTGAGACCAGCCAGGGCAACACAGCAAGACCTCATCTCTAAAAAAAATTTTTTTTAAATTTTTTTCAGCAAAAGCAAATTCAAAGATAATAATAAGGAATTGTTAGTTTTATTAGGTATAATAAAGGTATTGTGGTTATCTAAATGTCTTTTTTCAATTTTGAGATGCATTTGCAAGTATTTCCAGGTGAAATGGCATATTTGTTTTTTGTTTGTTTGTTTGTTTGTTTGTTTTTAAGATACTGGAAGAAAAAAACAACAAAAATGGCAAAATGTGGAACACTATTAAGTCCGGTAGGTCTCTGGGAGCTCACTTTTTCCTTTTTTTTTTTTTTTCTACTTTTTCCTTTTTTATTATTTTTACTTTTTTGGATTTTGGAATTCCCACTGGGAAAGAGGCTTTTAAAATCAAATTAGCTTAAAAATGAGAATCAATAGTCCCTTGCCCTGTACCAGAAGGAGCCTCTTTCCCCAGCTACCTTCCCCAGAGAAGACATATTCTTAATCCTTTGTTATTTCTTAGTAGTTATTTTTCTCTTTTAAAAAGATATTGCTTCTAACTACACAAGTTTAAGTGGCTGAGGAAAATAAATAAATAAATAAAAAGATTGCTATTTCCTTACCTATTATTTTTTTTAAAAAATGCAAATTCCTGTTAAAGCACGTACAGTGGCTTTTTTTTTAATCATTTATTTTTTTATTTCAGCATATTATGGGGGTACAAATGTTTAGGTTGCGTGTGTCGCCATCACCTCCCCATCCCCCCAGAGTTAGGTCTTCAAGCGTGCCCCCGACAGCAGCTCCTAACTGCCCGACTTTGAGACTAGTGCCCCTTTCATCTTTCCATTTCTTATCATCTATCTTGTATATTTTTATTTTTATATCATCAAGGTTGATTAGCATATTTTATAATCATGAGCTTTATGCTTTACCTATGCACTAATTCTGTGTTTATACTATTATGACCACATAACTATTGTTCAATGCACATTAAATAGTATAATATGAACACATTTCCATTTCAGCTCCGTTTTTTTCCGGAGTTTCTAAATGCTTTTCTTTTCTCTTGCACTATTCGCCTTTAGTAGGTCAGCGCATCAGGCAGCCTCCTGGATAGCTTTATTTCCAATTAAGATTTCCCCCTACATTTCACGCATACCAAACCTGTCGAACGACGGAAGAAATTCTCACTCTGAACATCCATTTCCGAGCTCGTTTTTCCAGTTTGTAAACTGAATTGAGAAGTTGGCCAGATTGAGGACTGGTCCACACACTTTCATAAACTTATTCAGAAGGGGCAGAGGATTGTTCTTGTAGGAAGAGAGAGAAGGAGGGGGTAAAAAAGCAGTTTATGTGGTCTTAGTAAGGCTCACTTTAAAACTAGATAGATGCACACCATGAATTTATAAATATCAGTGAATTTACAGTGAGGACTAAAACAACCACATTTTTTACGGAAGTATGCATTCACATAAAGCCCCTAATTCTCATCTACATTTAGAATAATCGGGAACACCCCTATCCCCACCTGGCTTTCTGGGTCATTATCTCTATAACTTTGATGGAAGAAAAAAAGTATCAAATCGGCAAAAGTAACCTGAAGGAAGAAGAACCTCAAACAGAATTACTTTATTTTCCAAGTTTATCTCCATGTGCTAAAGACATATAAAATTCTTTACACTAGAAAGCCACAGGTAACTACTAAGAAGTCCAGTCAAAGCTTTAGCCAAAAAAATTGCATCAAAAGGAGACCCAACTGGACAGCACAGCAAGATACTGTCTCAGTTTTAAAAAAGAAAAGAAAAAAGGAAATTAAGTGGTGATTAAGAATTGAGGCTCTTGGCTGGGCCTGGTGGCTCACGCCTGTCATCCTAGCACTCTGGGAGGCCGAGGCGGGCGGATTGCTCAAGGTCAGGAGTTCGAAACCAGCCTGAGCAAGAGCGAGACCCCGTCTCTACTATAAATAGAAAGAAATTAATTGGCCAACTAATGTATATAGAAAAAATTAGCCGGGCATGGTGGCACATGCCTGTAGTCCCTGCTACCTGGGAGGCTGAGGCAGGAGGATCGCTTGAGCCCAGGAGTTGGAGGTTGCTGTGAGCTAGGCTGATGCCACGGCACTCACTCTAGCCTGGGCAACAAAGCGAGACTGTGTCTCAAAAAAAACCAAAAGAATTGAGGCTCTTGGTTCAAGTCATCAACTGTTACTAACCAAATAGGCGATCTGGGGCAATAAAGAATGCTACTACATTGTCATCTCCTTAAAGAGTTTCTATCTGATGACATGTTTTAAGTACTAAATGCAGTAATAATGCATACAGAGCACTGAGCACAGAGGGGTGAGGACTAGTCACTGATTATTATCAACACTCAACAGCCTCCTTGTGTCTGAATGTTTGACCATCTCTCCATAAATAAAGTTTCTTGGATGATCTTTGGTATTCACCCAAAGCAGCTGAAAACACGTCCACACAAAACCTGCCCGCGGATGTTTACCGCAGCTTTATTCATGAAAGTGCCCAAACCTGGAAGCAAGCAAGAACTCCCTCAGCAAGTGAATGGATTAATAAACCATGCACATCCAGGCAATGGAAGGTTAGGCAGCACTCAGAAGGAGAGAGCCATCCATCCGTGAAAAGGTATGGAGGAACTTAAACGCATACTGCTAAGTGAAAGAAGCCAATCGGAAAAGGCTACCTAGTGTAAGATTCTACCTTTCTGACATTATGGAAAAGGCGAAATTATGGTGACAGTAAAAAGATTGTTGGTTGGTTGCCAGGGGTGGAAGGGAGGGAGGATGGGATGACTACGCAGAGCGTACAGAATTAAACTACTCTGCAGGACACTGTAATGGTAGATTCGTGTCATTACACAGTGACCCAAACCCATGGAATGCGCAACTCCAAGAGCGAGCCTCAATGCAAACTACCGACTTTCAGCAGCAACGAGGGGTCAGTGCAGGTTCACAGACTGTAGACACCATGCTGGTGGCCCTCCCTTCCACGCCTGCCAACCAACCAGCAATCCTTTTACTGTCACCATAGTTTCGCCTTTTCCATGTCATAGTGAGAATCTTACACTATGTAGCCTTTTCCTTTTTTTTTATTTTCTTTTTTCTGGCGTATTTGGCTATATGTAGCATTTTCCGATTGGCTTCTTTTACTTAGCAACATGCATTTAAGTTTCTCCACGTCTTTTCATGGATGGATGGCTCTTTCCTTCCTAGTGCTGGGGGGACGAGGGGGCATGTGGGAAATCTCTGTATTTTACTGTGAACCTAAAACTGCTCTTAAAAATTAAATTTATTTTAAAAACTAAAAACTATCTTTGATAATTCTATTTCTCGGCTACTTATCATAGAGAAACATTCGCGCATGGGAATGAAGAGCTATGGAAAAGATCTCGTAGCTAAAAGCCAGCACAATTCAGTGCCCGGAACGCAGACCCTGGTGCTGAACCACATGTGTTCAATCCTGACTCACTCACGTCATGTTAAGCAAATTATTTAACTTCTCTCCTGCCTCAGTTTCTTCCTCTGTAACACAGACAAGACTCATTATTCAGTTACAAGGATTCAATCAGTTAAGATGTATACAGAATAAAGAATAGCACAGGGCACAAAAGGCTGCATACATTTTTGCTAAATAAATTTTCAGCCGGGCACGGTGGCTCACACCTGTAATCCTAGCACTCTGGGAGGCCGAGGCAGGAGGATTGCTCGAGGTCAGGAGTTCGAAACCGGCCTGAGCAAGAGTGAGGCCCCGTCTCTACTAAAAATAGACAGAAATTAATCGGCCAACTAAAAATATATAGAAAAAAATTAGCCGGGCATGGTGATGCATGTCTGTAGTCCCAGCTACTCGGGAGGCTGACGCGGGAGGATTGCTTGAGCCCAGGAGGTTGAGGTTGCTGTGAGCGAGGCTGACGCCACGGCACTTACTCTAGCTCGGGCAACAAGAGTGAGATTCTGTCTCAACAAAACAAAAAAAAATATTTTCACTACTGCTCCTGATAGTAAATAATAAACAACTTAAATGTGTATCATTCAGAGAATGGCTAATTACGATTTGGCATGCCATACCATGGAATAATCCTCAACAGCTAAAGAAAATGAGGTAGCAGATCTGTAGGCACAGATATTAACCAAAAAGAAAAAAATAGGTTAAAATAACACTGTCAGGTGAAAAGCAGCAAATTGTGGAATAATTACAGGTTTAAGAAAATTCATAAAAGTATACAGTTTTATGTATTTTTTTTATGCCTCCAACAGGCAATGTTCTGGAAAGATAAGCACCAAACTGCTAAAAATGATCAGTTATCTCCGAAGACCTAGGTTCAGTCCTGTCTCTGTAATGACCGGCTGCATGATCTCGGCTCGGTCACCAACTCAGCAAACACCTAAGGTAGTTTCCTGAGCTTAAAAGGAAGAGGAGGGGAGGCAGGGATGGCTGCACCCCAGCACCCCAATTCCCTGACTTTGATAATGGGATTTGGGTGCTTTCTGTAACTAAAACCACTGAATTCATCCACACCCCATCCTGCTAAGCAGGCATGAGAAACCCCAGGGAACACAGTGCACCCTGTTTGAAAAGCACAGCACGTGCCAGATGGAGCCACTCGCCGCGTGGGTACCGTCCCTCCCCAGACCGAGCTCCCGGTGACACCAGCCTCCCCCACGCCCAGCCTCCACGCTGGTGCCACCAGCGCTTACTGGGGAGAACTGCTTTCATCAACTGACCTATGAGCAACAGTCCCTTCACTGTGATTGTCGCTTTTTCTCTGGGCTGCCATCAGAGATATATTTACACTGTTGTTCATAAACACATGCAACCCGGTTAATCTGCCCACAAGCAGGATGACAAGAAACTGCTGTTGTAAAATTAGGGCGCCATCCTCGGCCCAGGGACCAATGAGGCAGCTATTTTCTGTCGCTGGCCCCCGTCATGGTTCCAGGTCACGTGGGATGAACCAAAACCTCGGTCCCCCATCTCCCTGGCTACCCATCATGCTGTCTCCCACTGCTGCGACCTGTATCCTCACCCTCACTCCTTCCCAGATGGCCTTCGGGCTGCCCTGTGACCTCTGTTCCTCCAGCCCAACCCCCTGCTGGCCTCAACACTGGAGGTCCAAGCACCTACAACAGTGCCTGGCACACGGCCAGCATCAAAAATATTAACAGGACAGGGCATGGTGGCTCATGCCGGTAATCCTAGCACTTTGGGAGGCTGAGGCAGGAGGATCGCTTGAGGCCAGGAGTTCGAGACCAGCCTGGACAACATAGCAAGACCCCATCTCTACAAAAAAATAGAAAAAATTAGCCAAGCACAGTGGCACGTGATTGTAGTTCCACACACTCAGAAGGCTGAAAATGGGAAGACTATTTCAGCCCAGGAGTTGGAGGTTGCAGTGAGCTGTGATGACACCACTGCACTCCATCCTGGGTGACAGAGCGAGACCCTGTCTCAAAACAAAACAAAAACACATTGATTCATGCCCACAAAAAAACATCTATTAAATCGGCCAATGTTTACAATCACTAATCTTCCTAAAAGAAAGTACTGATTCCTTCTGCGACTGGACAAAAATTCACTCTTTCGAAACCTGGAGCACCTGATGTGTCAAGCATCTGGCTCCCCCGTGACAAACTACAGAATGACACGCTGCCCCCGTCCTCACAGAGGAGCCAGGCTCACACACGTCAGTGGGCCTCTGTTCCCACCAAGGAGAAGAGAATCCATCACAAACTCTGCCACTCGCGGACTGTGACCCTGGGCAAGACGCCTGGACTCTCTGGACTCAGTTTTCCCATCTATAAAATGGGGATACAGCATCCCGTGGGACTGCCCTCGCCGCTAAATGAGGCAACGTGCATAATGCATTTAGCACAGCAAAGGACCAATACCGGTTCTTTTTCAAATGAATAGTACTGAGAGCAAAACTCCAAACATCTTAGTCAATTAGGAGCTTCAAAATAGGCACCAATCAACCACTTCAACCTCTATCTTAAAAAAAAAAAAAACAAACAAAAAAAAAAAACAAAAAAGCAACTCTGGGAGGCCGAGGCAGGCAGATGGCTCCAGGTCTGGAGTTCGAAACCAGCCTGAGCAAGAGCGAGACCCCGTCTCTACTATAAATAGAAAGAAATTAATTGGCCAACTAATATATATATAGAAAAAATTAGCCGGGCGTGGTGGCGCATGCCTGTAGTTCCAGCTACTCGGGAGGCCGAGGCAGGAGGATCGCTTGAGCCCAAGAGTTGGAGGTTGCTGTGAGCGAGGCTGATGCCACGGCACTCACTCTAGCCTGGGCGACAGGGTGAGACTCTGTCTCAAATAGATAGATAGATAGATAGATAGATAGATAGATAGATAGATAGATAGATAGATAGATAGATAGATAGATAGATAGATGATAGATAGATAGATAAAAAACAACTCTGGATTCTGCCCTTCCGTGGGTCTGATCCTGTGACTCGCAGGGGAAGGATGTGAGTCCCTCCAGCCCAGCACCTCACCCCGCCTTCCGCTGCCCTGTCCTCCGCGGTCCTGCGTGACAGCCTCCTCTGCCCACTTCCCTGCTCACCACAGCACCCCACCCTCCCTCTCAGCACCCCACCCAGCGCAACACACTAACCTATTTTTTTTTGTCTTTCTTTTTTAATTTCAGCATGTGATGGGGGTACAAATGTTCAGGTTACGGGTATCACCCTCGCCCCCCTTTCCCCCCCAGTCAGAGCCTAAAGCGTGTCCATCCCCCAGACGGTGCACACCACACTCACTATGTGTGTACACACCTGTCCCCTCTCCCCTCCCACCTGCCCGCCACCCGATAAATGTTACTCCTGTATGTCCACTTAGGTGCTGATCCGTTAATACCAGTTTGCTGGTGAGTGCACGTGGTGCTGGTTTTTCCAATCTTGGGATACTTGGGATAGAATGGGCTCCAGCTCTAGCCAGGAAAATATAAGAAGTGCTGTATCACTGTTGCCTCTTATAGCTGAGTAGTGCTCTGTGGTGTACATATACCACATTTTATTAATCCACTCATGTATTGATGGGCGCTTGGGTTGTTTCTACGTCTTTGCAACTGTGAATTGTGCTGCTGTAAATTAGGACTAACCTATTCTTTACAGCGTAGTCATTCAATGCGCTTTTGCAGAGGACCTGTTTTGTGACAGATGCTTCCTTTGGGGTCCACGAGAAAGATAAAGTCCATGCCCACAGCCTAGCAATGGAGGGAAGCATAAACTAAGTCATGACCCAAGTAATTTCTGCATCAGACTTGTCGTCAGCACCCTAAACCTGGCGTCCTCAAACTACGTCCCGCGGGCCACATGCGGGCTGCCGAGCACATTTATCCTGCCCGCCGGGTGTTTTTGCTGCCACTGCCTGTCCTGCTTAGCAGCCGACTCGTCCCGGGTCCTCAGTGCGCACTCTCCAATGGTCTGAGGGACAGTGACAGGGTCTGGCCCCCTGTTTAAAAAGTTTGAGGACGCCTGCCCTAAATACACAAAAATACAAATAGTATTACTTTCTATGTCTTGAGATCCAGATTAAAAATAAGTCTGTTTCAACACGGTGCCTCTAGCGTATACTTAATAAGCCTTCATCTGAGTCAACCAAATTCTCTCTTCTATTAAAAATTAAGTTGTTTGGGTCAGGTGAGGTGGCTCAGGCCTGTAATCCTAGCACTCCGGGAGGCCGAGGCAGGAGGATCACTCAAGGTCAGGAGTTGGAGACCAGCCTGAGCAAGAGTGAGACCCGTCTCTACTAAAAATAGAAAGAAATTAATTGGCCAACTAAAAATATATTAAACAAATTAGCCAGGCATGGTGGTGCAAGCCTGTAGTCCCATCTACTCCGGAGGCTGAAGCAGGAGGATCGCTTGAGCCCAGGTTGAGTTGGAGGTTGCTGTGAGCAAGGCTGACGCCACGGCACTCACTCTAGCCTGGGCAACAGGGCCAGACTCTGTCTCAAAAAAAAAAAAAAGCTGTTTGACAGTAGGGACCATGTCATAGCAAAGATGTAGCAAAAAGAATAAGGTCAGTTGTAGCTATGGCTCTTTGACCCGCCAGCTAAAGCAGCTGACCTGACCTCTCTGAATTTCAGGTCTCATTCCTTATAGGAGTAAGAGAATTAACCTTCCAAAACTGTTAAAAGCACTGCACACGTGGCGTTTTCTTTGTCCGGGCACATGCATAAATGTAACAACTGGGAGATGTTTGTTGACTGAATGCTAAGTCACTGGCCAAGGCCAGGGGCGAGCTCTGTTAGACCAACGTCGATCCCGAAATATCTACTCAACCCTTTATATTTAATAATTAAAACATGGAACAAACTCTCCAGATAAGAAGCACGGATTTTGCTGGCAACACTGAGAGCCTACAAAGGTCCGTCCTCATAAAAAAAATCCTGGACGCTGAAGCCATGGAAGACAGCATTTTCACAAGGACGCGTTTCTGAACCCTCCAGGATGCCATCTCTCCCAAATCTCAGCCCCCAAGGGGAGAGGCAGGTAGAAGAGCTCTTCCCATGAATACAGGGATGCTGGCACGGTTCTCTCTCTCTCTCTCCTTTCCCATTATTTTTCTCTTCCAGACTCCAGATGGTCTTTGTTGGTGGTGTTACGTGCAGACCAAAACCAGAATGAGACCAACAAAACACACGCTGTAGAGACGGCTTTTCCCGCGGTCCTGTCCGTGGCCGGCAAGCCTCCACCGTGAGAAGCCACAGCTGCTATCTTCTCTCCCAAGTCACTGTCCCGCGACATACGCGCACAAAATCGCCGCGGCCCTGTCTGCTCTGAGCAAGGGGAAGACAGCCCCATGGAAGATGTGCACACGAAGCCAGGCAGCAAACGATTCCGTTCTCAGGCCTCCTTCTCTCCAGCCGTCCTGGTTCCTGCTGGAATCACTGCAATCTTCGACGAGTCCGTGTTGAGTATTTACTTCTTCCGGCCCATGCAGGCAACGCGTGCAACTTGCATCGTGGACCACATCTAACTTGAAGATGGTCTAATCACGCTCTTGGGAATTTTTTTTTTTTTTTGCATTTAACAGTTCAAGAACATGCATTATGCGCCAAGCACAAGAATCAGGATACTATGCAATTATTTATTATGGACCAGGGACTACCTGATTTTCATGAAGCTCCCAATGACATCATGGCCACAACTCTGCCAGGTGGACGGCAGCGTGTCTGTGGGTGGTACAGTCACTCTGTGCTCTGAGGGCAGACCTGTCAGAGCCCATTTGCTGTCACTTGTGTTCTGGGACGTCTACCCCTACAGTGCTTCTGCTGAGAGGAGGCAGCTTGCTATGGCCACTTGGGTCTAAAGAGTACATGTGCTGGAAATCTCCAATGTGGCCCTCCCTTCTTAGAGAGATCAGGGGTCTCAAGGATCTTTTATTTTATTTTATTTTATTTTTTAAGACAGACTCTCACTCTGTTGCCCAGGCTAGAGTGAGTGCCGTGGCATCAGCCTAGCTCACAGCAACCTCAGACTCCTGGGCTCAAGCGATCCTCCTGCCTCAGCCTCCCGAGTAGCTGAGACTACAGGCATGTACCACCACGCCCAGCTAATTTTTCCTATATATTTTTAGTTGGCCAATTATTTCTTTCTATTTTTAGTGGAGACGGAGTCTCGCTCTTGCTCAGGCTGGTTTCGAACTCCTGACCTTGAGCGATCCACCCGCCTCAGCCTCCCGGAGTGCTGGGATTATAGGCGTGAGCCACCGCACTCGGCCTCAAGGAACTTTTAAATAGCATGAAATCAACCCAGACAAGAACCGGGTTCGTTCCGGTGTGTGCCAAGTTGTTAGCAGATTCAATGGCAGGTGAATGGTATAACTATAAAGAGAGACTGAAAACACAGGAAATCCTGCAGACACTGAATTCATCAGCAAAAACAGTTCTCCAAAGAAAACGGGGGCATTGATGGGTTGTCTCATGAAGAAAATCTTACTTTCTTGAGGACAGGGAAAAAGCAACCACCCTTGGCTTCTCAGTTAGTAGGAATATCCACGGTCATTTCCTTTCTCCCACTTCCTTCCTCCAAGGGATCCCATGTGGGTGGGGGATTTTCTAGATCATTCCATGTGAAGAAATATGGAGAAATGGCCAAGGAACAGAAAATGGTAGTTAACTCTCAAAATTTCTTACTTCTTAGCAATTCAAGACAGAGTTGTCTTTTTTTTTTTTTTTTTTTTTTTTTTTTTTTGAGACAGAGTCTCACTCTGTTGCCCGGGCTAGAGTCAGGCTAGCTTATAGCAACCTCCAACTTCTGGGCTCAAGCGATCCTCCTGCCTCAGCCTCCCGAGTAGCTGGGACTACAGGCATGCGCCACCAGGCCCGGCTAATTTTTTCTATATATTTTTAGTTGGCCAATTAATTTCTATTTTTAGTAGAGACAGACGAGGTCTTGCTCTTGCTCAGGCTGGTTTAGAACTCCTGACCTTGAGTGATCCTCCTGCCTCGGCCTCCCAGAGTGCTGGGATAACAGGCATGAGCCACGAGCCAGGCCTCAAGGCAGAGTTTGAGGAGGAAAAATGAGCCACAGGCTACTGATGAAAACCCAGGATGAAGGATCAAAGACTTTGATTTCACTGGAATTCAATTCTGTCCCCCAGAAGATGACAGCAGCCCCACTTTTCAGATGGAAGACAACATCTGATGCACTTGGGGAAAATTCACCCATACAGAGATACCACAATGTTTCAAGTTAAAAAACAAACAAAACTCAAACTTCAAGACTGACGTATGTGACAAATGAACAAAGCACTATAATGCTTCACTTATGATGGAACTATCAGGATTTCAGAAGCTTGAAGGTCCATTATTTATTTATTTATTTTGCCCAAGAAAAATAATTTCAAGCCCCTGTTTAAACGACCCTGAGAAATCTCTAAATTATCTGTGATATCAATCTCTAAAGTATTCTGTGACAAAATGCTAGGGACGATTACTAAATACCCATCAGTCTACTGGGTATTACTAAATACCCATTTGTCTACTATGAAAAGTTAAAGTATCCTATTTATTTAAACTATTTATTATAGAGTATGTCAGTATTGGAAGTTTTTTAAAAAAATATATTTCCATACTACAGCTCTCAGAGTAACTGATAATTTTTAAAAATTAACACATCAAGAGGGCTTAAGTTCTTTTCTGCTGACTTGATAACCAAGAGTGGCCTGGTGTTATTTGCGTTCTGCGACCAAGAGGAAAAAAAACAAGTCCTGCTCACCTGAAAAGTGAGTCCTTAGTAACGTAAGAACACACTTCTGTTCCAAGAAGTCAGTTTTTACTGAGAAGGGAGAGTTCACAGCCCAGATTTTCTTAATAACACTCACAGACTAAGCGAGAATCGGAACAAGTGTCAAATACAAACACCCACCGAAAGTTTGTTTCCCTTACAGAGAACGCGGGGTTCTGAGAAGTGATTTCGGACTGAAAGACCACTGTGCCAACCAGCCCCAAAGTGACACTTCTGGCTTGAGTGAGACACCCCCCTCCCCAATAAAATGCCTTTCATGTCACCTTGAAAGAAATGCAGTGACCAGTGAGAAGGTCGCTGGCACAATGCCAACAAGCAGGACAAAGAGTTCACTCGTCACTACGTGTGCATGTCACAAGGAGCCATGAGGGCTTCAGGGAAAAGGTGCTGAAGTTTATTTTCTGCATGGGGGAAATTAAACGGCTGCCAGATGGGCCACATCACAGTTAAACGGCATTGGGGAAATGAGAAATAAGGGACTGAGTATCTACTAGAAATGCAAGACCATCCTAGTGGCACACGCATGCCCTCTCTTCTCACTTCACAAGTTCTTGGGCGATGCTGCCAGAGAATGTTGTGGAGAAGGAAACCCAAACACGCAGGCGACCCAAACGTGCCGTCTGACCGCAGCACAAAGGTGAGAGCTCACAGGGGACGCTGCCTGCGACAGGACGGCCAATTAATTAACCAAATCCAATTCCACTGCTCTTAACTGCAATTTAATCTTGGCAGTGTCTTTCCACTTACAGTCAGATTAAAGTCTCATTCACTTTGTCCTCTACTAAAAACAAACCTGAACTGAGCTGGGAACGACTCCATTTAAAGGAATTTTTTTTTAAATGGTGTTTCCTAAAAACTCCTCAGCCAGTGTTTACCCAATCACCATACGTATTTTCTTTTTCTTTTCTTTCTTTTTTTTTTTTTTTTTTTGAGACACTTTTTTTTTTCTCACTCTGTTTGCCCAGGCTAGAGTGCCATGGCGTCAGCCTCGCTCACAGCAACCTCCAACTCCTGGGCTCAAGCGATCCTCCTGCCTCAGCCTCCCGAGTAGCTGGGACTACAGGCATGCGCCACCATGCCCGGCTAATTTTTTCTATATATTTTTAGTTGGCCAATTAATTGTTTTCTATTTTTAGTAGAGACGGGGTCTCCCTCTTGCTCAAACTGGTTTCGAATTCCTGACCCTGAGCATTCCTCCCACCTCGGCCTCCCAGAGTGCTGAGATTACAGGCTTGAGCCACCACACCCAGCTGATACCCATTTTCTGATGAGTGCCTAGAGTTTAAGAGAGAGTCTGATTATGAATTCAACACAAGAAATAAGAAAGTGGGAGGGTTTATCGCAGGCAGGTACCCAGACTGAGCCAATCTTGCAGCTGCTTCCTAAGTGGACACAGAAGTAATCTGCATTTTATTTTTATTCTTTTTTCAAAAAGCAAGAAGAGGGGAGAGTTATCTTTTTTTAATTAAGTAATCTGCATTTAACAGAGGGACATAAAATAATCCAAATGACAGCCATAGGCCCTCTCGCAAAGACACAGGCTGGTATCCTGTTTCAAGTTCCACCCACCGCACTACTACTCTAAGTCTCCAACGAGGAAGGGAAGGTGAGGGAGATGGTTTGGTGTTTTTGAGGCTCAATTTCTTGTACTGGGTCCGTGACTCTTACTCCCTGTGTAACTGGATCGGAAGGAGGTTGGACATTAACATTTACTATGTGTCTATAAGACTCATTAACAGACTATCTTTTTGTGATGTGGATATTATTTCACAGTTTAAATAACTGAACTTCAAAGGCATTAACATGTAATAATAAACGGCAAAGCTAGTGTTACATCTGAACCCAAGCCAGACTACAAACTATCTGATATCGCCACCACGCCACTCTGCCTCCGTCTTTGAAGCTCCCCGGGACCGGGACACAATTAAGAGCAATAGTCCATGTCACCTAGAGGGAAGTGGAAGCAGAGGTTCCAAAAGCAGTGACACAAGGGCCGTGTGAAGAACAGTCTTCCCATCGCTTACATTCGAGCTTCCCATTATAGGTAAGTGTAGAAAAATGTTTTCACTTCATTGCTAAGTGGCTTTCCTAAATGCACGTAAGTTACTTTTCCTGTAAATGTGAGTGCAAAATCTGAGGGATTATCATGTGCTGCTTCAAACTGAGATGCAAGAACTAAATGTCAGGCCGGGCACGGTGGCTCACCCCTGTCATCCTAGCACTCTGGGAGGCCGAGGAGGGAGGATCGCTCGAGGTCAGGAGTTTGAAACCAGCCTGAGCAAGAGTGAGACCCCGTCTCTACTAAAAATAGAAATTAATTGGCCAACTAATATATGTATAGAAAAAATGAGCCAGGCATGGTGACGCATGCCTGTAGTCCCAGCTACTCGGGAGGCTGAGGCAGGAGGATCACTTGAGCCCAGGAGTTGGAGGTTCCTGGAGCTAGGCTGACGCCACAGCATTCACTCTAGTCTGGGCAACAAAGCGAGACTCTGTCTCAAAAAAAAAAAGGCACTAAATGTCAGACCTAATCCTTCCTAAAATAGAGATTAAATTATATCAGGAACACGATGGGGATTTGCACGAGTGAAGAGGTGCGAAGACAACTGCAATATAAATTGTGCCTAGCCCAGGCCTTGCATGGAAGAGACAGACAATACAAGTTTTGTTGTGTTTCATTATCTAGTCCAGGCGTCCTCAAACCACGGCCTGTGCCGCGGAGCACGTTTATCCAGCCCTCCAGGTGTTTTGCCGCCGCTGCCTGTCCTGCTTAGCAGCCGACTCGTCCCGGGCCCACAGTGCGCACGTGTGGAATGTGCACCGCACTCTCCAACGGTCTGAGGGACAGTGGACTGGCCCCCTGTTTAAAAAGCTAGAGGACCCCTGGCTTAAGCAGATGCACGACCTCTGTGTGAGGCAAGAACTGCTAAAGAGGAGGACAGATTCAGGAACTGCCTCTTCGCTGCAAGTCTTGGCTTGGCCTTTTGCTAGAATTTTTAGTTTGGGCAAGTTTCATAGCTTAGGAGGCCATCTTCCCTCGCTTAGAAAATGAGGCCGGGCGCGGTGGCTCACACCTGTCATCCTAGTATTCTGGGAGGCCGAGGCAGGTGGACTGCTCAAGGTCAGGAGTTCAAGACCAGCCTAAGCAAGAGCGAGACCCCCATCTCTACTATAAATAGAAAGAAATTAATTGGCCAACTAAACATATGTGTGTGTGTGTGTGTGTGTGTATCACTCACACACACACACACACAAATTAGCCGGGCGTGGTGGCGCATGCCTGTAGTCCCAGCTACTCAGGAAGCTGAGGCAGGAGGATCGCTAGAGCCCAGGAGTTTGAGGTGAGCTAAGCTGATGCCACGGCACTCTAGCCTGGGCAACAAAAGCGTGACTCTACCTGAAAAAAAAAAAAGGCAATGAGCATACTTCACCAACTTCACAAAGTTGAGAGGAGGAAAACAATGATACAAAGGTAAATGAAAGGCTGGAGTAGACACACACACACTCTAAGGCACCAGCAATCTGGCATCTTATGGTGCCTGGAGAAGAACCTTCCTGCTCTCCAACTCTGTTCTCCCAAAGAAAAGGATTATTTCTTCCACCATCTCAGAGGGGGGAAATTTGACATCATCATCATCATCACGTTGATCACTGACAGCACACTTCCAATGTCCTTGGCATTGCTCTAAGACCATCCATACGTCCTCCAATCCCTTGGCCATCTCTCAAGCTGTTGTTATTGCTACCATCTTACTCATGAGCAAATCAAGAGAAACGTTAAATACTTAGTGCAAAATCACATACTAGCCGGGATTTGAACCCAGTAACAAAGCTTCCAGAGCCAAATTCTTCCACATACCATATGCAGCCTCCACACCCAACATAGAAATAAGAAAAAATTCCCATACTACTTCCTGGGGGGGAAAAAAAGGGGTAAAAAGGAAAAAAAAATATATTGAGTTAGAAATTGATCATCCAGGCCGGGCGCGGTAGCTCACGCCTGTCATCCTAGCACTCTGGGAGGCCAAGGCGGGAGGATCGCTCGAGGTCAGGAGTTTAAAACCAGCCTGAGCAAGAGCGAGACCCCATCTCTACTATAAATTGAAAGAAATTAATCGGCCAACTAATATATATAGAAAAAATGAGCCGGGCATGGTGGCGCATGCCTGTAGTCCCAGCGACTCGGGAGGCTGAGGCAGGAGGATCGCTTGAGCCCAGGAGATTGAGGTTGCTGTGAGCGAGGCTGACGCCACGGCACTCACTCTAGCCTGGACAACAAACCAAGACTCTGTCTCCAAAAAAAAAAAAAAAAAAAAAAATTGTTGTGAAATAGACCATCCAGTTTATTTTGAGCTTTTCTCTCACCTTTGAGGATGAAAATTATTAACCGAGCTGTTCTGGATTCTGCGAGGGAGCTTTTGGTTCTGAAGAAGTGGTTCCAGTGAGAGCAAACCTCCGGGCAAGCTCGCACAGTGACCCTCTGGCAACGCCACCACGTCAGGGGTCACGACAGAGAAAGGTACCACACAGGACTATCCATTTCCCTCTGCAAAATGCCGGCTTCATTCCAGAGCAATCAGAGGCTGCCTCTCAAAATCAGTCGGTGGAAATGCAGCCATGGGTAGGAACCGCTTTTCTCCACCTAGCCCCACTTTACCTAGCCAAACCAGGGAATCACACACAAAAAGCAGAAATTATCAGCTTGCAGCACCCTAAATATGCAAACCTAGAAAGCACATGAAGTGCCCATTACCCATTAAACCCTGCGCTGTCACTAACAGTCGCACTGTTATCGGTGAAGGCTGGCATCTGGTGAGCAGGACGGGTCCTGCCCCCACTGAAGATGCCTCTCTGCACAGGGAGCTCCCACTGGAAAAAGATCTGTCTGTTCTTCCCAACAGGTGCATGGTTTACACTAGTGATAAAAGGCCAGTGCTTGTCAATCGCCAAGACACTAAAAGCCAGATGGAAGGGAAAAAAAACCACGTGGACCCTCTGACGTGCAATCAGTAGGCCACGAGACGAAAACCCTGTTGTCTGCACCAACCAGTTTCTAACACTCCCGCCCTGGCTGCTTCCCAGTAGCATAAAGGCCAAAAAGAGGGAGCCTCGCTTCCCCTCGAACCCTCCGCCGCTAGGGGTGAGCATGGAACCTCATTTTGACCAAAGACATAAAAGGAGACTGCTGAGAACACGAAGCCACTACAGCCACTGGGAAACCTAGCGAGTGGACAAGCGCATTGGGGGGGGGGGAGCCTAGCATACCCTAAGCACCTAGAGGAAAAAGACAGGACGTTGCATCTGTCACCAACCCTGATGCTGCCTGTCCCTGCATCCCTAATTAAGTAAAATCAAATGCCCTGATATCTTAAGACGTTGTTGGGGTAGATTTTTCTCTTATGTACAGCCAAAATCATTCCTAACAGACTCAAATACCATTCTTCACAGTAGACACTTGTATTGCATGCCTAGTACCTCCTCTTTTATTTTTTATTTATTTATTTATTTATTTTGAGACAGTCTCACTTTTGTTGCCTGGGCTGGAGTGCCATGGTGTCAGCTTAGCTCACAGCAACCTCAAACTCCTGGGCTCAAACAATCCTCCTGCCTCAGCCTCCCGAGTCACTGGGACTACAGGCATGTGCCACCATGCCCGGCTAATTTTTATATATATACATGTTTAGTTGGCCAATTAATTTCTTTCTATTTATAGTAGAGACGGGGTCTCGCTCTTGCTCAGGCTGGTTTTGAACTCCTGACCTCGAGCAATCCACACGCTTTGGCCTCCCAAAGTGCTAGGATTACAGGCGTGAGCCTCCGCGCCCAGCCTTTTTTTTTTTTTTTTTTTTTAATTGATTCCATCCCGGGGGTTTTCTTGGAAACTTCCATGTTCAACACAGGTAACCCTAATTCCCCAGCCTAAGCAGACTGATCCAAAGGAGGATCTAGTAAATAGGATTTTTGAATACTCAGAGATTAGCCTCTCTCGAAGGATTATGACTATAAGGCTAGACACTGTAGGAGCTACTGGCCGCCATGGTTTCCATCACACAAAAAAGGAGAGTTTGCAGTGAGACCGGCAGTAGCAGGCAGCGAGCAGGTATGCACTACCATTTCTTAGACAATTATCACAGACAAGGGTACCTCAGTTAAAACACACACAAAAAGCTGGATAAACTATTAAAACACAGTTTAAAACCATCTACTTAGGCCGGGTGTGCAGTGGCTCATGCCTGTAACCCTAGCACTGTGGGAGGCCAAGGCAGGAAGATCTCTCAAAAGGTCAGGAGTTTGAAACCAGCCTGAGGAATAGGGAGACCCCATCTCTACTAAAAATAGAAAGAAATTAATTGGCCAACTAAAAATACATAGAAAAAAAATGAGCCGGGCATGGTGGCTCATGCCTGTAGTCCCAGCAACTCGGGAGGCTGAGGCAGGAGGATCGCTTGAGCCCAGGAGGTTGAGGTTGCTGTGAGCGAGGCTGACGCCACGGCACTCACTCTAGCCTGGGCAACAGAGTGAGACTGTGTCTCAAAAAGAAAAAACACATCTACGCAGGTAGTTAGTAGGGAATCCAGACAGGCTAATACAGTGGAAATAAGACTCCTGGGAGGTCAGTCGGTGCTAAACCCACCCGAGGCTTCCGTTTGGATACCTGTGCCAGGCAGAGGAAATGAAGCTTTGAGCCTAAACAAGGTCAAAGTCTTCTAAGAGACCCCTGCGAAAAGCTCAGACCCCCGAGAAGCTACCCCTTCAATGTCATGATAAAAAGCAAACCAACTCACCCTAAAAAAATAGGAGGGTAAGTTAACTTATCTTGACGTTGGCACTAGGTATGGAAGAGAAAACTCTTAAGAATTCACAACCACTGTGGGACCTCATACTGGTTTGTCGCCCTGACTCACACACGATGTAGGAAATCCCCAAAACTTCAAGCAGAAAATACCCAAAACAAAAATTTTAAAAATTGCAGGCACAGAATGATTTCAAGTTGTCCTATGTTGGCAGCACCTCAGGCAACTGGCAAAAGGAAACAATTTTTCTGTGGAAGAACGTAATTTTAACCCAGGCCTCAGAGAATTCCCACAAATGGAATTCCAAAAGACACAAAAAAATCACAAAACACACAGGGAAATAAGATTCCATTTTTAGAAGAAGCCAATGCAGAAAATAGAATGAGATCTGCAGAGATTTCACCTACTGGAGTTTTTAGAGATAGTGTATTTTTAAAGCATGCTTTTTTCGTAACAGGAAGTTAAACAGAAGCTTGAAAATATGGAGGAATGAGAATGACCAAACATTTTTAGAAGACCCAAACAGAACGTTTAGAAACGAAAAATAATGAAATTAAACTCTCAAAGAAGAAAGAGCAGATTAGAATAGAACAGAAACAGTGGACAAGGACAGATGACAAGTTAATTATCTAAAAGTCCAGCCTACAGAGCAAAGATAGGAAAGATGGAGAAGTTAAACAACAGCCTAAAGTTCCAGGAGACAGTAGACTAGGAAAGGTGGTATTCGAACAGACAATGGCTCAGAAGTCTCCATGACTGCTAACAAAAAACAACCTCAAATCTAGGAATCTAACAAATATCATACAATATAAACAAAAAGAAACCAACACCCATAACGCATGCTAGTAAAATTGCAGAAAATTAAAGGCAGAGAGAATACCCTAAAGTCAACTAGACAGAAAAACACAAAGCTAAGACTCTGCCAATTGCTTTTAACAGTACTAATGGAAGCCAAAAAAACAGTGATACTGACAGAAACTACCCATCAATCTACAATTCTAAACCAAGCAGAACTATCATTTGAAAATTAAAACAAAAAACTTTTTCAAACAAATAAAAGTGAATATTTTCAAACAAAATAAGAATTTACTACTAAGAGATTCTCCATATTCTAAAGGTTGTTCTTTAGGCAGAGAGAAATTATTCAAGATAGAAGGTCTGATAAATACTAATATGTAAATTAATTTAAAATAACAATATAAAACAAACACAAATTTAGTATGCAAGTTTACATAAAAAACAAAGCACTACCATTATGAATAACAATAACATACACAGAGAGGATGTCAGAAATTTAAATGTTCTATAATGTCCTAGTATTATAGGAGAAAATAGTAACAGTTATTAACTTTAGGCTTAATTATTAATAAATATGTACACTAAAATATCTTGGGTAACTGCTATAATATATAATATAAAACTTCCAAATCTAAGTAGAAGGGAAAAAACGAAATGGAAAACAATAAAAAAACCTTCAAGAAGTTTACAGACAGCAAGAAAGGAAAAAATATAAAAAGGAGGTTAAAAAAATGAACTAAAACTGTAAATCAAAATACATTGTAACAAATGCAAATGGACTAAACATTGTAATTAATAAACAAAGATGGTCAGGGTAGTATTAAAAATATGTTTATATGTTTTTTGTTAGTATATAATGGCACAATTTAAACATTAAGAAAAAGTTATACCAAGGCTGGGCGTGGTGGCTCACGCCTGTAATCCTAGCACTCTGGGAGGCCGAGGTGGGCAGACTGCTCCAGGTCAGGAGTTCAGAACCAGCCTCAGCAAGAGTGAGACCCTGTCTCTACTATAAATAGAAAGAAATTAATTGGCTAATTAATATATATATAGAAAAAATTAGCCAGGCATGGTGGTGCATGCCTGTAGTCCTGGCTACTCGGGAGGCTGAGGCAGGAGGATTGCTTGAGCCCAAGAGTTGGAGGTTGCTGTGAGCTAGGCTGACGCCACGGCACTCACTCTACCCTGGGCAGCAAAGCGAGACTCTGTCTCAAAAAAAAAAAAAAAAGCAAATGGACTAAACATTGTAATTAATAAACAAAGATGGTCAGGGTAGCATTAAAAATCTGGTTATATGTTTTTTGTTAGTATATAATGGCACAATTTAAACATTAAGAAAAAGTTATACCAAACAAATACTAATTAAAACAATTCTGATGTGGGTATATTAATATCAGACAAAACAGGCTGCATGACAAAAACATTATTAGAGATAAAAATGGTCCTTATATAATAATACACATTTAGTTCACCAGGAAGTTGTAACAATTTTATAAGCATAAGCCTTTACTAACATAACCTCACTATACACAAAGAAAAAACTAAACAAACAAACAAACAAAAAAAACGCTACAAGGCAAAATTACAAACCCACTGGCATAGTGGGAATTTTTTTTTAATTCTCTTTTTTAAAATCTGCTTACAGGAATTCAATTTTTTCTTGCATCTTATAACAGAATACCTAAAACTGGGTAAGAAAAGAAATATGTGTTTCCCACATCTGTGGAGGGAGAGAAGTCCTAGGTGAAGGGGCCACGAGTGATGACAGCTTTCCTGCAGGCGGGGACTCCCAAGGGCTCCAGTGCAGGGCAAGGCATCACGCGGGCATTGGGCACTGGCTGAGTGTGCCAGCTACCAGCTCAGGTCTCTTCCCCTTCTCATAAAGCCACCAGTGCCCTTCCCACGACGACTCACTAATCCATTATCCCACTAATCCATGAATGAATTAATCCATTCATGAAGCAGAATGAATTAATCCTCATGATCCAATCACCTCCTAAAAACCCTACCTCTCAACACTGCCACAACTGGAAACCAAGCTTCAACACAAGTTTTTTTGTTTTGTTTTGAAACAGGGTCTCACTCTGTTGCCAGGGCTCGAGTGCAATGGCACCATCAGAGCTCACAGCAACCTCAAACTCCTAGGCACAACTGATCCTCCTGCCTCAGCTTCCGGAGTAGCTGGGACTACAGGTGTGCACCACTACGCCTCGCTAGTTTTTCTATTTTTTTTTTTTTTTTTGTAGAGACAGGGTCTCGCTCTTGCTCAGGCTGGAACTCCTGAGCTCAAGCGATCCTCCCACCTTGGCCTCCCATAGTGCTGGGATTGCAGGCATGAGCCACTTCATCCAGCTCAACGTGAGGTTTCGTAGGGGACATTTAAGCCATAGCACCTTGGTATACAGTTCTGAGTTTTAACATATATATACATTCATGTAACCATCACGATAATCAGGATATAGAACAGTTCCATAAGTCCCCAAAAAATAGTGGAAAATTTTAACAAATGTCTTTCAACACTGAATAGATCAGATAAGAAAAACTAACTCATATACAAATATGGCACCTCAGAATGGAAAAAACATTCTTTCAAGCACAAAACATGTACAAAAACTCATCACTCACTGGGACATACAGCAAGCCTCTTAAGTTGTAAAGGACTAATAAAACAAAGATACTAACTGACCAACACACAACTAAGTCACAAAACTTTTTTTAAAAGCGAGGTCTAGAAACTCCCCATATAAATGTAAATATAAAACCACTTCTAAATAACTCATGGGTATAACAAATGATAACAGATAGAAGAAAATAATTAGAACTCAGTAAGAAAAATACTACATGTCAAAAATGTGTAGGATGGCAACTAAAGCATTATTTAAGGGGAATTTATAGCTCAACGTGTTGAACATTACAATTTGAGAAGTGTTCAGTATTTGTAAATTTATTATCCAACTTAAGGGAGCAGTAAAGGAAAAACAGAATAAATCCAAAGAAAATAAGAAAATAAGGAAGACCAGGGTATAAATATGTGAACTTCAAATCCAACCTATAATAGAAAGAATTAATGTGTTTCTATGAAAAAAGTAGTACGACAGAAAACATATTAACACTTATCCAGGAAAAAAAAATGCACAAATATTTATATGGATGGTGTGACAACCAAAAGACAGTGGCTTAAAGCAACACAAATCTACTCTCTCAATGTTATGGGGTAAGAAGTCTAAAATCAAGGTGTCAGGAGTTTCCTCTGGACTTTGGAGGAGAATCCATCTCCTTGCCTTTTCCAGCTTCCTGCATTCCTTGGCTTATGGCCACGTCACTCCAACCCCTTGTGTCCATCCTCAGATCTCCTACCAACTCCTCTCCTAAAAGAACCCTTGTGATTACCTCGGGCACACCTGGAATCCCAGGATCCTCTCCCCATCTCAAGATCTTTAAGAACCCATGAGATGTACCATATTCATATAATTCATATAATAAGAGGATAGTATAGGTTGGAAAACTTAGACCACATGGGTAAATTTATAGAAAAAATATAATAGAACTTACACAACTGACCCAAGAAGAAATAAGCCCTTTAAAGACATAAGGAATCTCAATCAGTAGTTCACCTTGAAAGAAAGAAAACAAGCGACTGAGACTACTTGACCCACAGGTTCTACCAAACAGTCAAGGAACAAGTAATTCCAATGTTACAAAAACTCTCTTGGAGACAGAAAAATAGGAAACACTCCACAACTCATTTTGAGAGTGTGGTATAACCTAGATACCAAAACCAGGAGAGGACAGGCTAAGAAAAGATGGGGGAGAGAGAGAAAGAGGTGAGATATGGACAACGGGCCACTGAAGGTACTTGGATGCCTCCATCTGCCTCTTCCTGAACCTTCTCTGTCCTCTTAACTCAGTTGTTCACTTGGGATTATTTGACCCAATAAAATTCTCTTTCTGTTTAAGCTAGTTCAGGCTGACTATCACCCAAATCAAAAGGCTAGCTAGTTCACCATTCCACCAACCAACCTACCACACCTAACCTCTTCAGTGATATTTGCTAAATACCAACTCAATTATCCATATTCATGGAAGGGCCAAAGGACGTATGGGTCATGAAAGGTCACCCAGAAGTGATTGAAAATGCATGCTGTCATTTTCTCAGCAAGTTCTCTAGCTGCATTTTTTTCTTAAGCTGTTATTAAGATTAGTTCAAATTATTTGGGCACAGTGACCCGACAGAATAGATGAAAACAATGAACACCAGGGGCCTAAAAGCTCAACATTCTCCAAGAATAATCCACAAAGTAGTTCTCACTCATCTCTCCTAAGACTGCACATTCCTTAAGGGCAGGGAATTTCTATTCATTCAGGTAAGTGACCTTGTAAATAGTCCAGAAGTTTGCACAATCCAATGACCTCCGGGGCTAGGTTTCTAAGAGTCCCGCCAAGGACATTTTTTCCATTGCAACAGTCAAGCTGCCACTACAGAAACATGCAAGATGGTTTTTAAAAAAAAAAAAAAAAACAGAAAAGAAAAGGTCAAACGGAAAAAGTTTACATTCCCTTAAATATACCTCACCCTTCAACTTCTACCAATGATTGTAAGGTAAAACTAAAAAGCTAAAATCATAAAAATGAAATAAAGACGGAAAGTTGATCAATAGGTAATTGATAAGGAGATACAACAATGTAAGTTCAAGAGAACTCAGAGCAACGTTTCCCATCAGTGATAAACCTGGCAAACAAATGAACTCAACTGCACCTCTGCAGCATCTAACGGCAGGTCATTAAAGAAAAAATTAGAGGCCTGGCGGGGTGGGTGGATCGCTCGAGGTCAGGAGTTCAAAACCAGCCTGAGCAAGAGTAAGACTCTATCTCTACCAAAAATAGAAAGAAATTAATTGACCAACTAAAAATATATATAGAAAAAATTAGCCGGGCATGGTGGCGCATGCCTGTAGTCCCAGCTACTCGGGAGGCTGAGGCAGGAGGATCACTTGAGCCCAGGAGTCTGAGGTTGCTGTGAGCGAGGCTGACGCCACGGCACTCACTCTAGCCTGGGCAACAGAGTGAGACTCTGTCTTTAAAAAAAAAAAAAAAAAAAATCAGACAAGAATGCATCTTCATTCCAAAAATGGTTCGCAGCTTTCCAAGTTCACAGGACACCGGTGACGTGTTCGGCCGTCCTCAGCAAGCTGAGCTACTGCGGTTCTGAATAGGCACGTGACAGGAGGTGCCAAAGTTTACATCATCCACGTACAGATCATTGCTTGGGCTGACTCCTGCGATCACTGACTAACGGCCGAGGGACACAGCACACAGCTGAGCACAGCTGCGCGCAGGCCGAGGAGAGGCCGGCCCGGGAGATCACACGCCGAGCGCCGAAAGGAGCCAGGGTCTGGGCGCGCTGCTCACCGATGCAGATCTCTGACACGCGGTCTCTTTCCTGCACACCGAGCAGGCGACGAGAGTCCCCACCAAGTGTCCTTGTCAGAATCCTGCCCCACGTCGATGCCACAGCCTGCCTTGCTAGTCTGCACCCTGTAGGGGACACCTGGAAATAATGCTGAAACGTTCCATTTTGCTCTCCCGGCAAGCCGTATAAATTCACTCCTGACAGATCTGAAAATAAAATCAATGCTAACTTTTTTTTTTTTCCTTTTTGAAAGTGAAGTTGCTCTAGCTTGCAAGAGACCAGTAAAGGAGGATTATGGGTTTCCTCCCTCCCCCTGCCCAGACCAAGGGACTGCATTCCCTTGGGCTTTTATATCCTTGTATAATATTTAATTAAATACTCTGTTCCTACTGGTTTATGTACTAGAGAGCACTAATTTTAGAAAACCGATTAGCTAGTTCTTTCTAACTGTATGTTATTGTAGCTAAGGTCAAATTTTTCACTGAAACTATGGCAACAAAACCCCAGTATTCTTTGTCGACAAGACGGAAGCAAAGTTCGCCAACGACAGTCCTCCACTTGATGGTAAACCTAAGTTGGATTATTCTATTTCCTACCTTTACCTCAAATGCCACGTTCCTGGGAATGGTTACGGTGGGAGGAGGGGGACCCGTGTCACAGAAATGAGCCAGCATCAGTCCAAGCAACTTATATATAAGTGTCATCGCTGATAACATTTTTAGACACGTATAATTTTAGCAGCACAAAACATCCAGACATTTCAGAAGCACTCAAATTGGAACTCAAATGTACCCGGAAAAATACCAGATGAAAAAAAATAAAAAGGAACTTTTAAATCTCAGTAAGAGGAATAATTGCCCAACTTATTTTTCTCAACTGTTGCAACTGCTCGGGTTGGAGCTTTTTCGGCACTGACTTCCAGCTCCTGCTTTGGAAAGGGGAAAAGATGGGCTCTTTGCAGAATGTATTCTTTTTTCTCCGCACCTGTGGCCGCTTCTCCACTCATCTCTCCCCAAACCAGCGCCAATGGGCACGAGCACAATTTTGGCCCCGTGTAAGAGCCACGTTGACCTCTCACCTTGGGGGAGAGATGCCTCCACCGTGGCCAGCACTGCAGAAGCAGGGCCACCGCACATCCTTCCAGAAGCGCCACTGGCCTCAAAGCCAGGTAGAGAATGCCACGTGGCAGGCTGGCTGGCAGGCACTTCTCCAAACTGGCAAAAAAAAAAAACCAAAAACCCATGGCGGCGGGGAAGGGAGGCTTTGGGGAAAGAGCAGATTGGCAGTATCTTCCTCCTGGCTGCCAGGAGTCCGTGGAAGCCCCGCTGTTCGGGGTAAGATAAACACAACTTCCTCTCGCTTCGCCAGGCTTGTAACCAAACTCTCTATACAGAAGGCAGGATGACCGCCTTGAGCAAATGACCCGTCGAGAACTGAGGCTCGAATCCAGGCTTATGCAAAGAGAGAAAAGGCCTGATGGCTTCTCCTCGAAAGGACACAGGCTCCGGAAGGTTCTCCTGATGACCAGGCCCATGCGATAAAAATCTAAGAAAGTCAGGAAGGCTCAAGTCAGCCCGGTTTTGGATACCTTTGTATCTTCCATGCAGTGAATTTTTTAAATAAATATGTCAATGTTTTACAAGATGGCCAGGGCCGTGTTCGATCTCCCTAAGAGATGTCCTAAAAGCTGCTAATCACAAACTCGGTCCCAACAGCTACGACTTATGGAGTGCTGAGCCTGTGCTGCGCATGCTTGCTAACCGTGTTGCCCATACGCACCATCTCACCCCCAATAATCCCATCGAGTCCGTACTTTGATTAACCGCTGCCGCCAGGTGGGGAAACTAAGGCTTAGAGCGATTAAGTGGCATGCCCACAGTCACATAGCCAGTAAGAGGTGGGGCAGGCGCTTGGACCCACGACTGACCCAGAGCCAACGTTCCCAACCACTGTGCTCCACTGTCTCCACATCAATGCATCTTACCTACCCATTAAAACCAGATCTGGGCCGGGCGCTGTGGCTCACGCCTGTAATCCTAGCTCTTGGGAGGCCGAGGCGGGCGGATTGCTCAAGGTCAGGAGTTCAAAACCAGCCTGAGCAAGAGCGAGACTCCGTCTCTACTATAAATAGAAAGAAATTAATTGGCCAACTGATATATATAGAAAAAAAAAAATTAGCCGGGCATGGTGGCGCATGCCTGTAGTCCCAGCTACTCGGGAGGCTGAGGCAGAAGGATCACTGGAGCCCAGGAGTTTGAGGTTGCTGTGAGCTAGGCTGACGCCACGGCACTCACTCTAGCCTGGACAACAAAGCGAGACTCTGTCTCAAAAAAAAAAAAAAAAAAAACCAGATCTGGCAGGACCTTGACTTGGAAAATTATTTGTTTTCTCTATTTGTTCACCTTTCCAAATACTCAATAACTCCGTTTCCCGCTGCTCTGCAACGCTGTCTACCGACTGGACGGAACCCATTTGGTTTTCCTGAGAGCTTCCCACGCAGCGCGGGATCCGAGCTCTCCCCGGCTGCCTGCTGAGCGACGCTCCCAGCCGCGGGGCGTTCACAGGACGCAGAACCGGGAGGAACAGCTGGGCCTTCCGATGGGAAAACAGACACAGGCGAATGGGATCCTCCACCTAACCTCTGTCCCAGTGCAGAAATCCCATCTCCAAAATCCCTGACGGATGGGCAGGCCCGCTGCAATCAGGCCTCCTTCCCTCGGTCAGCTACAGTCAGGCTCAAGTTCCTTAAACCTAAAAGTCTACCTCTGGTCCCTTTTGCCCACTGGCCCTCATCCTCTATTGTCCTGGGCTCAGAACATGCGTCTTCTATGTGACAGCCCTAAAACAAGGAAAGACAAGTGTCAGCGGCTCCTTAGAGCCTCAAAGGAGCACGCCGGCTTGTTAGAAATGCCGGATCTCAGGCCTCGTCCCAGAACTACTGAATTAGAATCCGCGTTTTAACACGCTCCCAGGTGGTTTCTATGCAAATCCACGTTTCAGAAGCAATGCCTTAGAGGTCTCTTCTATTTCATAAAAAAGGGGAGAGAGGCACAGTTTCTGTCCTCCAAGTTAATGGAGTTAGGGATAAGTCAAAACCAACAACAGGCCGGGCACAGTGGCTCACGCCTGTAATCCTAGCACTCTGGGAGGCCAAGGCGGGTGGATTGCTCAAGGTCAGGAGTTCGAAACCAGCCTGAGCAAGAGCGAGACCCCCGTCTCTACTAAAAATAGAAAGAAATTAATTGGCCAACTAAACATACATGGAAATAATTAGCCGGGCATGGTGGTGCATGCCTGTAGTCCCAGCTACTCGGGAGGCTGAGGCAGGAGGATCGCTGGAGCCTAGGAGTTGGAGGTTGCTATGAGCTGGGCTGACGCCACGGCACTCTAGCCCGGGCAACAGAGTGAGACTCTGTCTCAAAAAGAAAAAAAAATTCAGACTGAGGAAAAGGACAGGCAGAGGCCCAGAGCGTAGAGCAAGCACCCCGACTCCCAGGAGGAAATTAACCAGCCTGGCTGGAGCACAGAACGTGGAGCGGAAACCACAGGTCGGGCTAAGATGCAACAGTGGGACTTGTGCAGAACGCTGGGGACCCTGAGTGTGTCTTTTATCCCCAGCACAACTAGTAACCAACGAGGGCCTCCAAGCAGCTGAGGGACACCTTCCCGCCTGTGCTGACCCTCCAGCGGCAGTGAACGGTGGCTTGGAAGTGGCGCTCGGGCTGGGGCACAGAGGAGGCAAAGGTGAGTTACAGAAACAGACGAAGAGTCTGTTGCAGCAACTCAGGGAAGAAATAACCTTGCAGGAGCTGATCTCAAATGTCCTGATTCGATACTGACTTGAAACCTATCCTCCTAGTCACCTCCCTGTTAGCTTTACTCCCACTGAGCAATATGCTTTTTTTTTTTTTTGAGACAGAGTCTCATTTCTGTTCCCCGGGCTAGAGTGCCTTGACATCAGCCTAGCTCACAGCAACCTCCAACTCCCGGGCTCAAGCGATCCTCCTGCCTCAGCCTCCCGAGTAGCTGGGACTACAGGCATGTACCACCATGCCCGGCTCATTTTTTCTGTGTATTTTTAGTTGGCCAATTAATTTCTTTCTATTTTTAGTAGAGACAAGGTCTCGCTCTTGCTCAGGCTGGTTTCGAACTCCTGACCTCGAGCAATCCACACGCCTTGGCCTCCCAGAGTGCTAGGATGACAGGCGTGAGCCACAGCGCCCGGCCGCAATATGCTTTTTAAATGTGGATCCTAGGACATAAGAGGCCCCGGATGTTTTCTAAGCAGCACAGCTCTGTAAGTTCCCATGAGTGGCAGACACTCTGTGGTCCTCCAGACGTGGGTTCGAATCCCCAGCCCAGCTTGATGCCTGACCCTCTATGGGCTCAGGGTACTGAACTGTAAAGTGGGGACAATAAAAACACCACCTACATCACCAGGGTGGCTGCAATGGCCAAGAGCAAAAGCATGCCATGACCCTGCCAGAGGGCCAAGGCCAGGCACAGAGGAGGAAGCGCTTCACAAATTACATGTCTTCATGATCATGCATTGAATGCAGCCAAGGAATCTCAGAACTACACGCATGGAAGAGATAAAAAAAAAATGTTAAACACTGGGGAAGGTCAAAGAGAAGACACCGCAGAGGATGAAGCCACCAAGAGTCCACTTTCCAGGGAGACGACAAGTCAACTACACGAAAGCTGTGCAGAAGGGCCGCACTCAGGCAGTCTGCAGCGAGATTACAGGGCGGCTTAAGGCTCCAGCGCGAAACGGCCGGCAGCCAGTTGACTTAAAATGTCACCAGTGGGAATACCGCTAACACTGGCAAGAACACCTGCAGAGCCGGGATCAGTAAGGACACCCTTCCTTTTCAACCAGCTTTTTTTTTTTTTTTTTTTTTTTTTTTGGAGACAAAGTCTCGCTTTATTGCCCAGGCTAGAGTGAGTGCCGTGGCGTCAGCCTCGCTCACAGCAACCTCACACTTCTGGGCTCAAGCGATCCTCCTGCCTCAGCCTCCCAAGGAGCTGGGACTACAGGCATGCGCCACCATGCCCGGCTCATTTTTTCTATGTATTTTTAGTTGGCCAATTAATTTCTTTCTATTTATAGTAGACATGGGGTCTCGCTCTTGCTCAGGCTGGTTTTGAACTCCTGACCTTGAGCAATCCTCCCGCCTCGGCCTCCCAGAGTGCTAGGATTACAGGCGTGAGCCACCGCGCCCGGCCTCAACCAGCTTTTAACTGAGGACCAACATTATGCCAGGCACTGGCTCAGGAGTGCAGGCAGGATTTGGTTCCTCCACGTGCTCCAAACTCCCCCAAGGAGACAAAAGTAGAAGACAGCCGGAACATCATCCTTGAGGCTGGTAGGCAGGTGGTCAGCACACCCTTCTAGCATACAGACATTGGCTCCTTTGTCAGCGCCGCTCAGAATGACATGTTTTGGGGGTCACAGAAGAGGAGACTGATTAGGAAATCCAGTAATTTTGTCGAAGAATATTTCAAGCCAGTCTCTTCTTTTTTTTTTTTTTTTTTTTTTTGAGACACAGTGTCACTCTGTTGCCCAGGCTAGAGTGAGTGCCGTGGCATCAGCCTCACTCACAGCAACCTCCAACTCCTGGGCTCAAGCCATCCTCCTGCCTCAGCCTCCCGAGTAGCTGGGACTACAGGTATGTGTCACCATGCCTGGCTGATTTTTTCCATGTATTTTTAGCTGTCCAATTAATTTCTTTCTATTTTTAGTAGAGCCGGGGTCTCTCTCTTGCTCAGGCTGGTTTTGAACTCCTGACCTTGAGCAATCCTCCCACCTCGGCCTCCCAGAGTGCTAGGATGACAGGCGTGAGCCACTTCGCCCGGCCTCAAGCCAGTCCCTTCTAAAAGCAGGTTAGAGTAGTGGTTAGGAGGACGGCTTCCGGTGTCAGACTGTCTGGGTTCAAATCCTGGCTGAGCCATCATTAGCTATATGATCTTGAACCAAACAACATTCTATCCATCGTTTCCTCGTCTATAAAAGGGTACCTGCCTTATAGGGTTGTTATGAGGATTAAATAGTGTACATAAGTGAAACTACAAATTAAATAGATTAAATTAACTAATGCCTGCAGGTGCTATATAAGGTGTGCTCACTATTATTTGCATTTATACAAAACAGGTTATCATTAATTACAGAGTGATGGCACAAAAATTATTTTTGAATGCACGGCTCAAACAGAAGCCTAAAGACAGTATGGGTGGGAAACTCAGAATGTGTCCCAACCCCAATTTTGACACGGCATTGCTCTGTCACCCCAGAAGGCATCCCAAATCTCTCAATTTCCTTACTTGTCAAATAAGGAAGGGGAAGAGTTATTATCCCAAGCTCAAGAGATTCAGCACGCATCTTCATCAATGCTCCGACGACAGGATTATAAAACCCTTTGCCAAAAGGAAAAGTCCTTAATCAACCACTGCATAGGCCTTTCAGGAGAACCATATAACATTGTGACAATGTAACCCCATCACGCTGGCCAGGATTTCCAAACAAATGTCACCCTCAGTCAAGGAAGCCATGATAGCAATACTGTGATTCAATTAGATGGCAAGATACAAGATGAATGTATTCGTTAGACCAGAAGCCTTTTATGCAGATAGCTGAAAACTGTACTCCATTAGCAACTAAATTGTAAGGGTACATGAATATAAAACAGGGATCCTGAGGTCTACTTTCCAGGGGTAAACTCAGGCACTCAAAAAAAAAAAAAAAAAGTATGCAGGGCATCCAAGCCAGCAAAAGCTGCCTCATGCGCATGTTCAGGATACCCAGAACCTTCCAACCTGCACGGCAGGGCTCTGAGCAAGTGGGCAGGAACCCAGCCTGGGACACGCCGCAGTGTGTGGGACTCCGGCATAATCAAGCCGCAGGCTCCGTCCCCTGCGATTGTGTAACACGCTGTGAACATTCTAGGTTGCCCAGGGAATTGATTGAAATTACAGTTTTGTTCCCTTTCAACGGAGTCTGTTGGTGCAAGATGGAGATAAACTTATAAATCTGAAATGAAGATTATAAAAAAACCTCTTAATCTTTTTATTAAGTTCGAATGGGTTTTGCGAAAACAGAGCAAGTGGCAAGAGACCCTCCTGCGAGGAAGCTGCACACGGACACACACAGAACCTTCCAGGTGCCTCAAGGCATGTACCTGACAAGCACCTTACGCAGACTGATTTTCCTGTCCTGTTTACCAAGACAGGCAGAAACTAAGTCCTGTTACCCCCCCCCCCGTCTGCAAAAGGCCCATCATGGATTAGAATCAAAAGAACAAACAAAATTTTAAGTGCGCCCCTCCCCTTTGCATGAGGGTAATTTAAAACTAAGTTAAGATATGGGTTCGTTCCTTCCATGCTTTGCCAAAAGAAAAAAGGAAGAAATACTGTTGCTTAGCAACAATTAAAACAATGTGCAGCAAAGGAGGGTGGTTTGAAAGAAAGCTAAGCCAGTGAGTCTGCTGTGGCCACCCCCTCGATGACCGCTGTAACCCAAGATCCTGGCTGTGTCCCCATCTGGCCTCAGGGGAAGGCCTGCCTGTTTCGTCACTTGTCACATCTTGACAAAGACAACCTGTAATCCCAAAGGAACAGGAACCTACAACTGGGCAACATAAGGTATGTTGCCAAAGCCTTCTCTTTTTTTGAGACAGAGTCTTGCTTTGTTGCCCAGGCTAGAGTGAGTGCCGTGGCGTCAGCCTCGCTCACAGCAACCTCACACTCCTGGGCTCAAGCGATCCTCCTGCCTCAGCCTCCCGAGTAGCTGGGACTACAGGCATGCGCCACCACGCCCGGCTCATTTTTTCTATATATATTAGTTGGCCAATTAATTTCTTTCTATTTATAGTAGAGATAGGGTCTCGCTCTTGCTCAGGCTGGTTTCGAACTCCTGACCTCCAGTGATCCTCCTGTCTCGGCCTCCCAGGGTGCTAGGATGACAGGCATGAGCCACTGTGCCCGGCCTGAGAAATGTTTCGTTCTTATTTGAGGCCTCTTTCAAAGCTGCTGGGAGGTTTCAAGGCCAATCACAAAGAGCTAGCATGAGATGGGAAACCCTTCTCTTCCTCTCTCAACAAAACCATCCTGCGAAATCCACAAGCCCCCGAGCAGGCGGGCTGCCACGGTGCATGATCACTCTGGGACTGGAGAAAGAGGGTCCAGTGAAAATTAAACGGCCCCAAGTCTGATCCTCCAGTTCACGGCCACGCTTGAGGCCCAAGGGCGACGTGTCGCACCCAAGCAGCATACTCTTCTCCATGGCAGCATCGTCCTGACGGCACAACACTCGGGCTGTCACTGCCCTACGCAGGGCACAGGGTGAGCAACCAGACACCTTCAGCCGACATTTCCCTGTGGCGATGCCCGGAGGCTGGGTGACGCTGCGCTAGGCCACACCCTCATTCAGAGTACAGACAGGACTCGTTATGTTACAGGTAACCAACCCACCAGCCTGTGCCATGCGACAAGCATATCCCGTAGCTTGTCCTGGTAATGCCTAAAGGTTCGTTAAGTCAAAAGGGTCTAGGACTGCCACTTTCCTACTTGCCATCCTTCCTCACTTAAATCGTCCTAAGTTAAAGCTAGGAAGAGCTTCGGCAGACAGCAGGGAAAGTAATATCTCGGGCCCATTCTCATTTGAAGACTGCAGAAGGGATGAGGTAGGGGTCCCCAAACTTTTTAAACGGGCCAGTTCACTGTCCCTCAGGCCGTTGGAGAGTACGGTGCACATTCCACACATGCGCACTGTGGGCCCGGGACGAGTCGGCTGCTAAGCAGGACAGGCAGCGGTGGCAAAAACACATGGCGGGCCAGATAAATGTCCTCGGTGGGCCCCATGTGGCCCATGGGCCGCAGTTTGAGGACGCCTGGGAGAAGGACTGCAGCTTGAGAGCAGCACCCCCATGCTCTGCCTGGCGTCCACAGCAGAGGACCCTGGCCCACCTCAGACACTCGCGAGTCCTGCGCTGCTGGGCCAGCTCCCAACTCTTGTCAGCCCCAATGGCATCAGGTACAAAAATACATGTGTCCCGGTCTCAGGGGTGGCTGCCAAGCTAAAGGAGATCATTCATGTACATGGAAAGTGTCACCTTCTACTCTGCCCCGGCAGGGCATGTTCTACATTATGTAGAAGATATTTTACCTGCACTGTTTCTACTTGCATGCAAACAGCTTCCACGAGGACGATAAATTACACTTAAACAAGGTCCTTAGGGATTTTGACTGTGCATTGGTGTGGACTTCCTGGAGACCATTTGTATCTTTCCTCCCTGGGGTAACAAATGGCTGGCACAGAGGAGGTACCCAGTAAGTGTGTGTGGAATGAATGATGATTCCCTAAGAAGTGATGTTTAGCTGAGTATGGGCAAGTCACTCAATTTCTTGGAGCCTCTGTTTTCCTCATCTGCATAATGGGAATATCAGTAACTGCATCTCATAGTTGGGTTACTCGGATTAAAAGAGGTAATTGATGGGAAGTGCTTTGCACAAAGTCAATGCTGTATTAATTTTTGCTATTGTAGTTTATGATGTGGGTCTGTCTCTCCATGAAACCCCAAGATTTCCAAAAGCAAGGAGGACAGGTAACTCATCTCACCCCACTGTCACCAAAGCCAGCAGCTGGTACATCGTCAAGCTTCAGCGCCCAAGGTAAAACGCTCATCCTCACAATATGTGAGCTTAGATTTCATTGATGGTACTTGAAACCAACTTTGCTGGGGGAGAGAAAAGGAACACAGAGAGCAGGGAAGATGTTTCTCTAGAAGATCCACACACGCAGCCTGCCAGCCAACCTCCTCCTCAATTCATATAAACCACTCAATGACAGCATAATGCCTCCTTTCACCCCACCTTTCCCTGCCCAAACTTCTCCCCATCTTAAACTCTAAGTTTCCCTTCAAACAGCTTTTATTCTGAAACGAAGGGGTTCCCTGTGAAGTTAAAAAGCCACACACTTTGGTACCACTGATAACATCTGTCCAACATCAAGAATTGGGGGCCAAGACTGTCCTCTTGACATAAACAGAGGAGATCAAGTTTTTTTGTTTTTGTTTTATTGAGACAGAGTCTCGCTTTGTTGCCCGGGCTAGAGTGAGTGCCGTGACGTCAGCCTCGCTCACAGCAACCTCCAACTCCCGGGCTCAAGCAATCCTCCTGGCTCAGCCTCCCAAGTAGCTGGGACTACAGGCATGCGCCACCATGCCTGGCTAATGTTTTATTTCGTATTTAGTTGACTGGTTCATTTTTTCTATTTTTAGTAGAGACGGGGTCTTGCTCTTGCTCTTGCTCAGGCTGGTCTAGAACTCCTGAGCTCGAGCAGTCCTGCCACCTCGGCCTCCCAAAGCTAGGATTGCAGGTGTGAGCCACTGCCGCCCACAGCCCAGAGGAGATCGAGTTTTGAGGAGATCAAGGACTTGACCACTGCCCCAATCTTTAAAAAGGAGACTATACAGTAAATGATATGATCAACACTAAATCCTATCATATTTCCCAAAAACCCGTTTCCTTGTTTCTACTCCAACAACCCTGCAGGTTACTTATATTTAAAAGAACAGAGATTCTGAGATCAAAACAGAGACTGGCTGTTAGTTTCCATCTATTTTTTTTTGTTTGTTTTGTAGAAGATGCCTTTATATTTAGCTTCTCAGGGTGGGGAGGAAGGGATGGGTAGAAGTGGGAAGAGGAAACGATAATATAGAGAAAGGAATTCATTAACCGCGACGTTTCTATTCCTGGTTTCGATCTGATGTTTGCCTTCCCTATTCTTTTGAGATTATGGGCAAAGCCAACACAAATCAGAGAGAAAAGGGATTCTGCCTTACTTTCCATGGACGCTGGGGGCTTTAAAATGGTACCACTTCAACAAAAGAACTAAGGTCGCTGCAAGGTCAGGAGTTCGAAACCAGCCTGAGCAAGAGCGAGACCCCGTCTCTACTATAAATAGAAAGAAATTAATTGGCCAACTAAAAATATATAGAAAAAATTAGCCGGGCATGGTGGTGCATGCCTGTAGTTCCAGCTACTCAGGAGGCTGAGGCAGGAGGATCGCTTGAGGCCAGGAGTGTGAGGTTGCTGTGAGCTAGGCCAACGCCACGGCACTCACTCTAGCCTGGGCAACAAAGCGAGACTTTGTCTCAATAAATAAATAAATAAATAATAAATAAATAAATAAAGGTAGCTGAATTATTCTACATTATTCTACAATTATTCAGCTTTCCTCATCACTTAAGAGGACAATGACATTATCCAAAATTCATTCAGACGATGAAAAAGACTTCACTCATGCAAAACAGGATGTGTAGCCAATCTTTCCCTCTCACGGGGGGAAGTAGGGGCAGGAGCTCTAGTCAAGGAAATGGCACACACAAAAAAGCAATTCTCTTTCGAAATGTACTTTTAACCATCAGGGAAAAGTGAGTATTAACTCACGTTTAACTCTTCTATGTCTACTGTGGGGAAAAAAACCGGCTACCAGTCACTGGGTAACCACTGTGTACCCAGCACTCTAGTAAGCTCTTTATCACTATTATCTTTAATCCTATTATCTTTAGAAGGAAGGAATTCTTTCCCCTTAATTTTACATGTGAGGAAACAAGCTGAGAAGAAAGTATGTCATCTACCGAGGTTACTCAGATTGTACATAGGAGCACGGGGCCCCATGTGCACACCCCTACCCACATTTAAAGACAAAAAGAGTGGCTCACACCTGTCATCCTAGCACTCTGGGAGGCCGAGGCAGGAGGATCGCTCAAGGTCAGGAGTTCGAAACCAGCCTGAGCAGGAGCGAGACGCCATCTCTACTAAAAATAGAAAAAAATTAATTGGCCAACTAATACATATAGAAAATATTAGCTGGGCATGGTGGCATGCCTGTAGTCCCAGCTACCTGGGAGGCTGAGGCAGGAGGATCGCTTGAGCCCAGGAGTTGGAGGTTGCTGTGAGCTAGGCTGACGCCAGGGCACTCACTCTAGCCTGGCAACAAAGCGAGACTCTGTCTCAAAAATAAATACATAAAAATAAAAAATAAATACAAAAAGAATAACAATGTATAATAATGTATAACAATGTTTTTTAGTTGCCTACTTTTCAAAACATGTTAATTATCCTTAAATCACTAAAGGACTCACATATAGTTCCTTTCCCCTCTGCCACCATTGATAAGGCCCAGGCTCTGTGCTAAGTACTGGGAATGAAAAGAATAACTAAGGCTTACCGAGCACTTAACAAAGAGCCAGGCTCCCTCGGAACTAATTATTATTATTTTTTTTTATTTTAAGGCAGCATCTGAATTTAAACACTAAATTCTTAAAACACATTTAATCTTCATGATGACCTTATGAGGTAAGGACTGCTGTCTCTCCCATTCTACAGATGAGAAAACCAAGGTTCACGGAGGCAAGGAATCTGTCCAGGGTCACACAGCTAAGAATTATCAGGACTTGGATTTGAACCCGGGAAGCCTGATCGGAGAGGCTATGTTATTAAACACTAGGACTGCAGATGTCAGGAAGAGCTCGATAAATTAAAAAACCCAAAGTCTGAAGGCACGGGGAACAATGAATCCACAGGCCTTTGGCTTCCATTTACTTAAGAACAGGCTATGATGGTTCTCAATGCAGGAAATAACTTGGCAAGGGAACACGGGACGGAGAGCAAACCCGAATGACTACGCTCAGCTCTGCCCACTGCTCAGATGAAGACCCCGTCATCCCGCTCGGCTGCCTGCCAGCACCTCGCTTTTCCATACGTGTTTGTTAAATTCCAGGGTGCAAAGGCTCCGTAAGGAAGTGGACTCGACATGCCTCCAAATTGCCCAACCACCCTATGCATGGTTTCTAAACATCAAAATGACTTCAACTTCAAAAATATATTTGGAAAGGCAGCAATCCCTTCCAAAACAGAGATTTTTTTCTTTCATCAAAAAAAAAAAAAAAAGTAGTTTGTTGTTGTTTTTTTTTTAAAGTATGCTGAACCACAGTTCAAGGAATGCTTTGGAAAAATGTTTAAAACCTCACTGCCCAAGGTCCACGGGAAGAGAGGCAGAACTTTCCAGCACTCACTTGGAAGCTTGCAAAGGCAGCGCTGCCTGGGCCCCTCACCTGAGTGCCGAGGGCCTGGGTTTCGCACGTGGAATTACGGAAGTCCTGACCTACAATCTCAGAGCCTGCAGCAGAGCTTGCTTTCAACCGGATTTCCCCACCAGTGCAAAGCAGCTCACAACCGAGAGACCTTTATTTTTAATTTACGGAGAAAAAGAGTCAACAAATCAAGTCACTGTCGTGTGACTACCTGTAGATCCAGGCCATGAAAGGGGCTTAGTTCTTTCCAAATGGCCTCTGATCAGACTGTTGCTTTTATCTCAAAACAGCCCCTTCAAATCAGCCACCAGATACACATCCAAATGCCAGTACTTTTGTACTCTAGGGCAGGGGTCCTCAAACTTTTTAAATGGGGGCCAAGTTCACTGTCCCTCAGACCGTTGGAGAGTGTGCACTGTGGGCCCGGGACGAGTCGGCTGCTAAGCAGGAGAGGCAGCGGTGGGTGGCACCTGGCGGGCCGAGTGCGGCCCACGGGCCGTAGTTTGAGGACCCCTGCCTCTAGTGCCAGGAAAACAACCATCTCCTCCAACTTCCCCTGTGGTCCTATTTAAGGTTCTAACCCTGTATTTAAATAGCCACTGGTTCATCCGCAACAACACAGAAGAACATCAGGAGGACATCAGGTTAAATGAAACATGCCAGACACAGAAAGACAAATACCGCGTGATCTCGCTGTACTACAAAAGGTGAACTCGCAAGGCACAAGAGCAGAAAGGTGGTCACCCAGGGGCAGAGGGCAGGGGATGGAAGAGATGTTGGTCAAAGGATACAAAATTTCAGTGACACAGGTGGAAAGTTCCAGAGATCTACTGTATAACATGATGATTGCAGTTAATAACAACATATTGTATACTCGAAAATTGCTGAAAGTAGATTTTCAGGCCGGGCGCGGCAGCTCACGCCTGTCATCCTAGCACTCTGGGAGGCCAAGGCAGGCGGATCGCTCGAGGTCAGGAGTTCGAAACCAGCCTGAGCAAGAGCGAGACCCTGTCTCTACTATAAATAGAAAGAAATAAATTGGCCAACTAATATATATAGAAAAAATTAGCCGGGCATGGTGGTGCATGCCTGTAGTCCCAGCTACTCGGGAGGCTGAGGCAGGAGGATCGCTTGAGCCCAGGAGTTGGAGGTTGCTGTGAGCGAGGCTGACGCCACGGCACTCACTCTAGCCTGGGCAACAAAGCGAGACTCTGTCAAGAAAGAAAGGAAGGAAAGGAAGGAAGGAAGGAAGAAAATTGCTAAAAGTAGATTTTCAGTGTTTTCCCCACCAAAAATTTGATGTGAGGCAATCAAGCATATGTTAATAGCTCAATTCCACAATGTACACACATTCCAAAACATCATGTTGTACACCATAAATGTATACAGTAGTTGTCAATTTAAAAATAAATTTTAAAATATATATATATAAAAAAACAAAACAGACAAATAGCCACTGGTTAACTTTGTGCAATGCATGAACTCCCTCCCAGGTTCATGTCCCAACTCCCAAGTCCGGCGTGTAGGACGGGACAAGAGCTCACGCTGGCCCCGAGCAACGTGCTTCATGATTGTTCACACGCCTCTGCTTGGCCCCAGCTGCGAGGGGGACGCCTGCACCAGCTCTCCCCCATCATCAAAGTCGGCAGTTTACAGCCGGGCTCTATTAGCAATGCTTCTCAACCTAGGCTGCACGCGACAATCACCTGGGAGCTTTCAAAAAAAAAAAAAAAAAAAAAGAACTCCCAGTGCCCAGTTAAATCAGACTCCCTGGGCGCGGAACCCAGACATCAGCGCTTCGGAAACTTCTCCAGGTGAATTCTCCCCGTGCAGCCAAAGTTGAACACAGCCCCTGTGCCACCTGTCACCAGCCAGGTGACTCCCACCCACCCACACACACACACACACACGAGATGCTTGACCTCTGGGCACATCAATCGCCTCCCGGGACGGAGGGACGGCAACCCGAGCCCGTGCAGGCAGAATGCTCAGCACAGTGCCCGGCCCGGCCAGCCTTACGCTTTTAATATTCAGAGAGGGGAATAAACTCCATGAGATTGACTGGAATATCATCAGTGGATCAAATCTTATTTCTGCAGCACCCAAAATTTTGTTCAGGAAGGAGACATGGAGGAGAGACTGAGAAGAGCAAAGGTGGCAGAGCCAACAGGCACCTCAGTCCCGGTACTCAGGGCCTATGGCAACAAAATCTTTCTTTTTTTAAAAGAGCCCCACCCCCACCCCACCCCCCACCCCGTCCTCAGGTGCAAACATTCTCCTGCTCGTCTCATGCCAACTGGATGCAGCTCAACACCAAATGTCTTCCAAATGGTTTCTCTCCATCTGGATGTCTGCCTTCTATTTTATTCTAATTTCTTTAGCTTTTATCCAAAAAAAAAAGTCAAGCAGTTTCTAAACCACCAAACAGTAAGAACTTGTAACTCAAATGATACAATCTGCAAACGGCAAGATTTGAGTCATCTGGTACGGATGGCATCGCATACCTAACCCAAAAACAAAAATTTTATCATCCAAGACACCAACTTTATTTTAAACACCTCCTTTTAAACACCTCAATAAACTAAGCTACCCTTCAGGGAAGACACCAAAGGCAGGAAGCCTAAAGAGAAAGCTGCCCTGCCTACGTCTTCTGACTCAAAAAGCAAGTGCAGTAATGAACCTCTCATTCCAGTTAAGGTATCTAAGAATATCAGCACCCGCCAAGAGACAGTGAGATCTGCCGAAATAACAAACGTTCCCTGCGACCCGACCCATAAATCCTTTTTGTTTGGAGAACAACCTTTAAACTGGATTAGCACTTACCAACATCTAGTCAATAGACAAATTAAGGCTCTAATATAAGTCATTCCAATCCTGCCCACTGGATTTATTTATGCATTTTTCAAGAAGTTAAAAAGCTTGGATTGAAATCATACTTTGAAAAATACGCAAGTGAATAAAAAAACCTGTAATTGAAAAAAAACGCCACATACAGACAGCAACACACTTCACAAATTTTCAAGAAACTCAGGTGAGCACTCCAGGAAGGCCACCACCTTACCTCTGAATTTCTTAGGTGGATTGTTAAGGTCCCCGGTTTCTGGCTGTACAACACATCGATCATCCACCAAGCTGCAAAGAAGACACAGACAGAAGCTATATCAAGACAAGGGTAGGAAAATAGAACCCTAAGCACCATGCAAAAATTAGATATCCCAGGGCTTTTCCTGTGCAAAATTTAGAAAATTATGCCATATTCTCCTGCCAGGGAGCCGTTTACACTAGAGGTTTCCTCTGCATGGAGCTAAATCGAATTCCAAAAGCCCAAAAGGGTTCTGCTTCTGTGACGCTCCGTTCTCTTAACCACATCCACGATGGATGTGAGGACAGGACATAACACACGCGGATGTGGGAAGACATGGCAAGGGGTCAGTGAGGTCAACTGACGCTAGCAGAGGCGGCAACTCTGCCAGGATGAATGTGAGCCAGGTTTCTGCCCTTAGGGAGTTCAAGGCTAGTACAGGTGCCCTAAAAGCAAACTGATAAAGAAAATATAATCTAAGGGCTGCAAGAGAAGGCAGAAAAAAGCACAACCAGAAGCGAACTGTGCCTGAGGCCATCTGAGAAGCTGCATGCAGAGGAAGTTAGAACAGAACTGTTGGAAGAGCTGAAATACAGGTGGGAGGCTAAGGAGGGAAGCATTTCCAGGTGGAGAGAAACTGGAGCACACATACATGGGGATACGAAAGGATTGTGGAGCTTCAAAAGCAGCTAGTAGGGAAAGCACAAAAAAATTACAAGTCAGTCAGTCTAAACTACATCAAGATCCAGTATTTAAAGTCCTGGCCAATCAATCTAACTGGCATGATTTTCTTTTAGGAGAACCACTACAAAAAAAAAAAAAAAAAAAAAATTTTTTTTTAACAGATGAGGAAACTGAGGCTCTGTGAAATTACATGATTTCTCCAAGTTCCCAAAACTGGTATTAGTAGGACTGGCTCACTGGACAAGTGACCACAGAACGTGCTACCAGCTAACACACGCTGTGGTCTCCCAGGATCGCTTTAGATTAGTCTGTGCTGCCTCTTATCCCAAAGGCAAGGTACCATTCGGCCTTTACTCTGTTCCTCCAAAATTCACCTCCTAACATCCTGCCTGTCCTTTAACTCTCTGCACTCGGATGTCGAGTGTGACTCGACACGGCCATCTCTTGCTGCATCGGTAGCAGCAAGAGAAAAAAGCAAGCAAGTGCAAAGGGTTAAGACCCCAATTCAGAGCTCCGCCTTCTTCACAAAGTCCCCCGAAGCCTTTCCTGCCCTTCTCTGCCTCTCCTCCACCCTCCCAAACTCACAGGCGGAGACTGCAAAGGCACACCAGGCTACAAGTTCCATGAAGGCAGTGGGCTGCGTGCTTTGTCGCCCAGGCTATCAGCTCAGCTATCTATTCGGGGGGTAAATCAAAGTGTGCAGCGTAGCCCCCTCCAGCAGTTTGCCTTCGTGTAAGGCCTCCCTGCATGGCCTGAGTTCTCACGCAAACATCAAGAGCAGAACGTGCACAGGTAAAACCAGCCCCTGCCCGGAGCCACTGTGAGTGTAACTACAGTAATGCCACCAGAGCTAACTCGCCCACTCACAGGGCGGGCTCAGAATCCCAGGCAGGGCTGAGCTAATCAATCATCGAGTTCTCCACAAGGAGAATGAGGTGGGAGAAAGGGCCTTCAGTGGCGTCCAGAAGACAAATGAATTGTAGATGGGACTCCTGGACTCAGTTTCTTCACCTATAAAATCAAAGAGTTGGTCGCAAGGATTCTCGACTAGGGGGATTTCATCAGACTTTGTTTCTACATACGCTGATACCAGGACTCTTGTCATCCATCCCCAGTTTACTAAAGCTGGGTGCCAGGATGGGATCCGAGAACCCTCATTTTTCTTGCGCTCCAAAGGAGATTCCGAAGCACATGGCTGAGGAGCGCGTGCCCGCGGGCACTGGGGCTCTCCAAAGTCCTGCTGGAGTTCTGAGGTTCCACGAGTCAAGAAAACCATTCAGGCCGGGCACGATGGCTCACGCCTGTCATCCTAGCACTCTGGGAGGCTGAGGCAGGAGGATCGCTCAAGGTCAGGAGTTTGAGACCAGCCTGAGCAAGAGCGAGACCCCATCTGTCTCTACTATAAATAGAAAGAAATTAATTGGCCAGCTAACAATATATACCAAAAATTAGCCGGGCATGGTGGTGCATGCCTGTAGTCCCAGCTACTTGGGAAGCTGAGGCAGGAGGATCGCTTGAGCCCAGGAGTCTGAGGCTGCTGTGGGCGAGGCTGACGCCACGGCACTCTAGCCCGGGTGACAGAGTGAGACTCTGTCTCAAAAATAAAAAAGAATAGATGCCCAGGTAGCACGGGAGAAAGGGAAAGAAGGTGCTAAGATCTGACGGGCTCAGGAGGCCCTCGGGTGGCTGGGAGGACAGAGGCCCCAGGGGAAAAGTGACATATGGTAGCACTGAGGCTTAATAGGGTGTCCAGACAGGAGCTGTGAGCAGACACGGAGGAGGAAGAGACTGACCCGCAGAGGGTCACCGGTAGCAGCCCTAGCCTTGGGTCACCAGGTCTTCCGGGCTGTGAACCCCTGGGCAAGTGACTTCAGCTCTCTGAAGCTCAGAGGTTTTGCCCCCATCAACAGTGAGAACCAACAGTGGACTGAGGATTAGGAGGTGATACAGGCACAGGGCCTGGCCCACGGGGAACGCCCAGGCTGCCATTGATTATTGTTGTCACTGCTGAGAACAAGAAGAGGGTGGAAGGTTCAAACATGGGTGATGAGAAGAGGCAGGAGCACAAGCCAAGAAGAAAGAAGGGGACAGTCAGAAAGGGGCGAGCAGCTGGAGGCCTCTTTGCCAAAAGCCAGACAAGGTAAACTGTTAAGGGCGGTGGGTCTGTAACGCAGAGCGGTCAAACGCAGAAACGGTCACTGGATTTGGTGACTTCTTTTCATTGGATGACTTTCCAAAGTGAAATTTCATGCGATGAGAGAACAGGTCTAACTAAGCTCTGATTCTGCATCTGAAATAACTTGCTCCTTGAGGGTGGAGTGGCCCAGAGGAGAGCCTGGGAATACTTATTCTGCACAACTACCAGAAAACAAGCATGCTTTAAATAATAGCTAGAATTTTTTTTCTTTTAAAGGTTTTGGCTGCTACAAGAACAAGGTTCTTAGAGAAGCTGTTGGCCTTCCTTCCCCCCATTTAGTTGAGACCAGCTCTTGCCAAATTCAACAATGCCACCACCCTGGACCTAACTACTCCTTCCTACACAAAGACAATATAGACTGTTTTGGAGTTAACCATCTTGATTCTCTATTCTGCTTCTGTCTGCCTTTGGGGCTACTTCACTTCTCATTTCCTCTTCCAGACAATAGGATTAGGAGGAGAAGGGAGAAGATAATCAAATGAGTATATTGTGGAATATATTTAATACCCTTAAAAGTTGTATAAAGATTGAAGAAAGCAAAAAAGAGCAAAACTCCGATTTATAGAATTTTGTACAATTTATAACTTTCAAATGCATATACCAATTTAAAGTAGGAAAGGTCTGCTTCAAAAAAGAGAAACATCCCAGAAGTTCTGGTCTTTGCTTATATTACAAATGAATCAGTATTTGAAAAGAAGAGCTCTTATAAAACTGAAAAGCACTTCTCTGGGGTCTGTAAATGCTCATCTTTAAATTTTATTCCATACACTTAGCACTTTCCCTTCTATATAGGAAGGAACAGCAAATTATAATGAATTCAGAATTAACAGAGCCCTAACTAATGAGGGTTTGCTCTTTCAGAAATAACAGAAAATTGTGTCTTTGTGTAAGAGGTTAAACTTGGCCAACATGGGATTTGATATCTGAGATTTCAACCGCCCTTGGAAAGCCAAGTAAAATGGTGACATTCTTATGTTAGGAGAAAAACAAAAAAAATCACAGCTTTAAGCTGATGTTATGATGTCTTAAATCCTGCCACACAAGAAACTGCATGCTCTTACCCCAAGGTGCTGATAAATCCATTTGTCGAACCCTCGGCGTAAAGAGAACAAATGTCTCCAATATGCAGGAAACTAGACATTTTGTCAGACATCTTTCTCGAAAACCCTAGACAAAGTAAAATATGCAACATTGTTAGAAGGAAAGAAATGCTCAGAAGGGGGAGAAAAAAGTCACTAAGAGTTGGCTTAGCTCAATTTTCCAAAGCGCCTTACTTAAAAGTCAAATTTAAATAAGAGTTTGACAGGCAGGCAATGCAATGAGCCAAGTAAGGACATATGCGACAACATTTTTCCCCCCATATATTATTTAATTTCAGGATATTCCAACAGCAGTAACATTTGTTTCCAACAAAACCACGTCTGGATCGGAGTCTACAAGTCGAGGACCCTCGGAGATAAATACCGCAGTGAATATAAAGGCTGCAGGGAACTTGGCCAAGAACGCCAAAGCCATCAGGGAGTTGGAAAGTCTGACTTAGGAAACATTAACATATTCAATTTGCCTCAGGGAATGTTAAGTCAGAAGGAAACACCTGGTATAAAACGTGGGTCCCGCAAGGCCAGAGGGCCCAGGCCAAGGGACGAAAGCAACAAAATGAAATTAATAAAAAGGAAACCTGCTAACAAATACCACAAAGTCCTGAAGCCTTGTAAGAATTCAACAACTGCACGCCCAAATGCTGCTTAAATGTCTTTGCTTCTCATCCTTCACACCAAGAAACACTTCCAGAGGGCGAAAGGCCTTTCGTCTGCACCTGGCCCAGCCCCTTCTGTGATCTAGCAAGAATAATACAGTTCCCTGGCCAGGAACACACAGCCGGTTAAAGCCAGTCCTAGAATGGCAGTTAAGTCTCAGACTGAAATCTCTACACAGCCCAGAAATCATTAAACACACACACACACAAATATCAACAAAAATATTGATGTGATTCACAGAAACAGTTTTCATCGGGGCCATAAATATTGAGGAGTGGGAGCCAATTGCAAAAAGCTAAATTGACATTTAAAAAACAAACTCGGTTATGTGGGAAGACTGTGTGTTGGTGTGGACCGCAGGTGACTGCCCAAAGTTTCCTCAAACTGAGTGTTGACGCCTAGAGCAACTGAGGGCTTCCCAAGGACCCCTCCTCCAAACCCAGACCCCCTTAGACACCTTCTGCCACCTAATTTCTTCCTCAAGTTCCCCTTCCAGAAACCATTTGGCCCACACCGGCCACAAGCGTCGTAATGGTGTGGAACAATATTGTCTCTCCTTCAGTTGCTCTCTGGGAGCCGGGTTTTCTTTTGGGAAGAATTACGCAGCAGTGATCAGCACGAAACTTCGGGAAGCATCCTCCTACCTTAGCTGGAATGCTAGCTGCGGAAAACAAATCGTTCAAGAACCTCAGTTCACTGCCTGTGACAAGCCACGGGGAAAAGCTAATTTGTTCCCCCCTCCAAAAAAAAATAAAAAAAATAAAAAACCCAGACATTGCAAGAGAGATAAAGAGCATTTTATAGGATGTGAATTTTTTTGATAGAGGGAGACAGCAACTGAGAACACAGAATAAACTCTCAAACAAAAGAGCCAGCATCTCCAGACATTGAAGAAAGACACACGAAGGACGTGCCGAGGGACAGTCTGCCAAGAACTCCTCTCTGGAACCCTGTCAATCATTGCATCATTTCTTCCTAACTGGACATTCTATACCTGAAGGCAAACCAATGTTTTAAACAACATCCGAAAAGGCTGCACAAATGAAAACCACTGAGGGCCGTTAATATTTCCCTTACGTGCTTATACGTAAAAAGCTTTATGATAAAGGGTCAGAAGTCAGTGTACTCCCGGGGACCAGTGACTGGAAACCAGTTTCTGTTTGAATTCTGAGTCGGACCACATTTGCGTCTGCACACTCAGGGCTCTCCGAAGGACACTGGGGAGTCGCCAAGTGTAAGAGGGCAGGTGAGTGCTCGGGCGAGAGGACCAGAGCCTTGTCCAGCGTGACTAACGCTCTCCTCCTGGGACTGCCCTTCCAATGAGCATTCGGCCCCAGTGGGGACCAGAGGCCAGGAAACAGCCGTGTGACTGCTGCTGTCTGAACTGTTGCCACCAACTGGACACCTTACTCAGAGATCCCAGGCCCTCGACGGGGAAGAGCAGGCACACTTCGTGTTCTGCAACGACAAAGCCCGATGCACCCAACGCTGCCTGCAGTTGGTAATTGCAACAGAGGTGGGGACACTGCATTTCCACAGCACGGTTCTGCATAGTTCCATTTCGGATTCATACTAGCTAGCGCCTACCAAGCACCATCATGCCCAGCAGGGAGCAGAGGGTCTTACAAATGTTCTCTCACTCGATCTGCATGACCACACCATGACGCAGGCACTACCATCACTGCTATTTTATTGTTGGGGACACTGAGGTACAGAGAGGTTAAGATGCCCAAGTCACATGTAATTAGCAAGCAGGAAGGCCAGGGTTATAACCCAGGCCTATCTGACTCTTAAATGGAGCTTTTTATCAACAATGATCTCCATAACATGAGCTAAAATGCTAACCATTCTTATTGTCTGGGTGGTAAGATTAAGGAGAACTATCTTCTTTTGTTTGTTTTTGAGACAGAGTCTCACTCTGTCACCAGGGCATCAAGCTAGCTCACAGCAACCTCAAAACTCCTGGGCTCAAGCGATCCTCCTGCCTCAGCCTCCCAACTAGCTGGGACTACAGGCATGCACCACCACGTCCGGCTAATTTTTTTGTTTCTATTTTTAGTTGCCCAGCTACTTTTTTTTTCTATTTTTAGTAGAGACAGGGGTCTTGCTTTTGCTCAAGCTGGTCTCAATCTCCCAACCTCAAGCAATCCTCCTGGCTTGGCGTCCCAGAGTGCTAGGATTACAGGCATGAGCCACCGCGCCAGGCCGTAAAGAGTATCTTCTTTATGCACAATTCTATTCCTAATTTTTCTACCACAGCCATGTAATGCTTTCCTAAGTCAGAAAAAAAAAATAAGTATCTTCTTTCTAACCAATATGCTTATTAAGTAGACAAGATAATTGAACAAGTGACCTTTACCCACATTTCCCATTTCCTGCTGAAAACCCAGGCCAGGGCACCCACCGCAGCTAATGATCCTCAACTGGGCAGCCTGCCAGAGGTCCCAGTTAAAAACAACCAAAAAGGGTGGGGAGGACAGATTCTTCCCCAGGGGTCTGAGGCAACAATACCCGCCCCCCATAAAGGACCAGGCAGGGCCGGGCGCGGTGGCTCACGCCTGTCATCCTAGCACTCTGGGAGGCCGAGGTGGGCAGATTGTTTGAGGTCAGGAGTTGGAAACCAGCCTGAGCAAGAGCAAGATCCCGTCTCTACCATAAATAGAAAAAAATTAATTGGCTAACTAATATATATAGAAAAGTGTAGCAGGGCATGGTGACACATGCCTGTAGTCCCAGCTACTCGGGAGGCTGAGGCAGGAGGATAGCTCCAGCCCAGGAGTTTGAGGTTGCTGTGAGCTAGGCTGACACCACGGCACTCACTCTAGCCTGGGCAACAAAGCAAGACTCTGTCTCAAAAAAAAAAAAAAAAGAGGACCAGGCAGAAGGCTTCCCTATCTGGCTAGAAACCTCTGGAGGGCTCCCTCTTGGTGGAGGGAAGGAAGAGCTTGGGGGCAGGCGGGGGAGAGGTCCTGGTGCAATTATCTCTGATGTCCTAGAAGGAAAAACAAAGGCCGGGAAAGTGAACAGCTCAGGCCTCTGTGGCCCGAGTGGGGGAGGTGGAAAGTTGGCCAGTGAGGGATGGCCCGGGAGGAAGCTTCTGGAAGACTTCCTGTTGTTCAGAATCAGGGTGGGAGAGCCTGCCTCTTTATCTGGCTGTGGGCCATCTGTGCCTGCCACCCCTAGCAGCTGCGCTTGGGGCTCCTGTGTCACTCCCCCAAGGACAGGGGACCCCCTAGGAGGAAACAGAGCTGGCACCGACCTGCCAAGGAGCTGGGTGATCCAGGGACTTCGAAAGCTGTGTGTGGACACCCAGGGCTCTTTGAGAGGACAGGCCCAGGTTCAAGCCCCAGCTCTGCCACTTACTCAAGCACAGGACTTCGGGCAAGCTCAGAACCTCCCTAAGCCTTGCTTTCCCCATCTGTAGAATGGGCACCCACTTGAGCAGGACGTCATGAGCTTCAGCAAGACGCTGTTTATAAAGCATCAGGCAAGCGCCTGGCACGAAGCAGGCTTGCAATCTACGGACACTGTCACCACGAGACCCCCACCCACCACCACTCTGACCAGTCAAAGCACCTGTTAAAAAGCAGGGTCCTTCCAGGGTGGCTGGAACAGGGCCAAGAGAGGCCACGAGTACTGCTTCTGGGAGACACACATGCTGATGGAGGCCGCGGCAGCTCTGCTAAGCCTCCCACCACCCCCGGCTGAGCTGCCTTTGCTCTCTGCCCAAACTGCTCCCCGAGCAGTGCATTAAGAAAAGGGACATTCAGGCTGGGCACGGTGGCTCACGCCTGTCATCCTAGCACTCTGGGAGGCCGAGGTGGGAGGATCGCTCAAGGTCAGGAGTTTGAAACCAGCCTGAGCAAGAGCGATACCCCGTCTCTACTATAAATAGAAAGAAATTAATTGGCCAACTAAAAATATATATAGAAAAAATTAGCCTGGCATGGTGGCGCATGCCTGTAGTCCCAGCTACTAGGGAGGCTGAGGCAGGAGGATGGCTTGAGCCCAGGAGTTGGAGGTTGCTGTGAGCTAGGCTGACGCCTCCCTCACCCTACCACTACCTGTAGCTAACTCCCACTCACCTTCACAGCCCCAGTTTGCTGTCACCACCACAGGGAAGCCCTGTCTGATTTCCCAGATCTGGGTCATATGTCCCCAACACACTGCTCTCTGTACCATCCCATCACCCCACCTGGGCTCACAACCACTGTCCTCACGTTGCTTGTTTATTTATTTGTCTTCTCCACTGGGGTGCAAACCCACAAGAGCAAGGATTACAGTCGTCATCTTCCTGACCCGATCCTACCACCTGGTACAGTGCCTGGGACACAGCACACCCTCAAACCAGAGGCCAGTGTCACTATAGTGCCATCCTGTAGGTTGCCTAGAAGTTTCTAGTGATTTTTAGGTGACTGTTTTCCCAAATACATTAAAGCCAAGTTTACACTGCTGGATCAAAGAGGGATAAGAGAAGCCTATCGGTCCTCTACAGCAGATTTCTATGAGAGATCTGGGAGCAAGAAACAAAATTTCTAGCTTTTATCCCCATTGACTGACCCTTTTGTATGTCCGAAATGGCTGTGAGTGCTGACAAGAACGTACACCTGGGGCTGGGAACCAGGCTCACGCCTGTAAGCCTAGCACTTCAGGAGGCCGAGGCCGGAGAATCGCTTAAGCTCAGGAGTTCGAGACCAGCCTGAGCAAGAGACAGACCCCCATCTATACAAAAAAAAAAAAAAAATCGAAAAAATTAGCCGGGCAGGCATGGTGGCGCATGCCTGTAGTCCTAGCAACTCAGGAGGCTGAGGCAGGAGGATCGCTTGACCCCAAGAGTTTGAGTCTGCAGTCAGCTATGATGATGCCACTGAACTCCACCTGGGGCAACAGAGCAAGACCCTGTCTCAAAAAAAAGGAAGAAAAAAGAAATACCGTACACTTGGAACCACAGACTCCGAACACCTGGGTCTGAATTCCTGCTTTATCAAGTAGCAGTTGTGTGTCCTTAAGCAACTTTCATAACTTCTATGAACCTGAGCTCCCTTATCTGTTAAAAAAAAAAAAAAAAAAACAGGAGGGATAACCCTTCATATTTCTCTGAGTCCTTATGAGGAGTAAACCAAATAATCCACATTAAGTGCCCAACACAATACTTGGCCCTTACTAGCTGTTCATTTTTATTTTTATTTATTGTTTCTTTTTTTATTTTTTTTTGAGACAGAGTCTCACTCTGTTCCCTGGGCTAGAGTGCCGTGGCGTCAGCCTCGCTCACAGCAACCTCAGACTCCTGGGCTCAAGCGATCCTCCTGCCTCAGCCTCCCGAGTAGCTGGAACTACAGGCATGCACCACCATGCCCGGCTCATTTTTTCTATATATTTTTAGTTGGCCAATTAATTTCTTTCTATTTATGGTAGAGATGGGGTCTTGCTCTTGCTCAGGCTGCTCTCGAACTCCTGACCTTGAGCAATCCTCCCCCCTCAGCCTCCCAGAATGCTACGATTACAGGCGTGAGCCACCGTGCCTGGCCCATTTTTGTATTTTTGAATGAACTGAAAGGAAAACATCCACTTTTGTTCCTTCAAAGTTTTCTCTCACCTGTGTAACTTGATACATGCTCTCACTTGGTCAACACTGTTGGAAACACATCTGAAGAAATGTTTAAATCCTCTGTTAAGTTATGAGGCTGCTGCTGTTTGGACAGGACATCCAAAGTATCACTGCTTCCGGCACCCAAATCCACAACACCCAAGATAGCCGAACCTACATTCAACTCCCCTTCTTCTAACATCAAACCAAGTCCCCTGCGGGAGTGGTGGTGGAAACCTCTTCAAAGAGATGATAATTCAATATTTAGAGCCTCCTCCACTTTGCTGCTAGAACACGCCAAAGCACAGCCTCACCGAAAAAGAAATGTGTTCATTTAATTTTAAGCAGCTCCAGATAGGTTTTAGATTTTTTTCTCTTTGCTAAAAGCTTTGAATGTGGCAGTAAACTCACTCACTTGACTGTGTCAGAAAACTCATTTATTGGAATTTTTTCCATCTATTATTTCTCCTGCACACACTTAACTAATTGCATTCTATTCACTTTTCTAAAAAAAAAAAAAAGAAAAGAAAAAACTCGAATTTCGCCTACACACAATTCAGAATTTAAAAGCTAGCAACCCCTGAAACTCAGACTGAAGTAGAATACTCGCAGTAACCAAGAAGTTAACGAAGGCAGCATCACTGCAACCTCAAGGGTAGACGGGCATGGGAGGAAATCAGAAACCGCCTTTATACCAGTCAAGCGGCCCCAAAACTACAGACCTGCAGGTTTTCCTCGACCACACAGAGGCAATCCTCCTTTGCTTAATCAAGATGAAGCCATCTGGTCACTGGGGTGAAAAGCCTGACCGTCGGTGTGTTTTTTTGCAGGGTGAGGGAAGTCCCACTGCCAGTCTGACCTTAAGTGAGGCTCTTGCAAAGCACTGCCATGCCTGTACCCCCAGTGCACCTCTGGTTTCCTAATGACCAAGCACGCCTGTGTTTTACCACTCAATCACCCTAACAGTGGGAATCTTATACACGCCACCCAAGACACAGGAAAACTTCTCCCCACAGGCCTGGGTTTGTAGTCACTTATACTTCTTAAACAGTTAAGCTGGCTAACATGGAATATTTGTTATTAATAAACTCCAGCCAGTTCCTCTAATAACAGTTGCAAAAGAACCTAAAAGCAATAAAGTGTCAAGACAATCTAATTTCTATTGTAGGACACAACACCATGTTAAGTCAAAACCCACAAGAAGGCCGGGCGCGGTGGCTCACGCCTGTCATCCTGGCACTCTGGGAGGCCGAGACGGGCAGATTACCCAAGGTCAGGAGTTCGAAACCACCCTGAGCAAGAGCGAGACCCCGTCTCTACTATAAATAGAAAGAAACTAATTGGCCAACTAATATATATAGAAAAATTAGCCGGGCATGGTGGCACATGCCTGTAGTCCCAGCTACTCGGGAGGCTGAGGCAGGAGGATCGCCTGAGCCCAGGAGTTTGAGGTTGCTGTGAGCTAGGCTGAAGCCACGGCACTCACTCTAGCCTGGGCAACAAAGCGAGACTCTGTCTCAAAAAAGAAAAACAAAAAACAAAAAAAACCCACAAGAAGAATCAAGGGTTATAGACTAACGTTATAAAGAAAGTTACGTTAGATGCTACTATTCTCAGACACAGAGAGGAAGTTCTGCTTCATAATTTTTTAATGAACCATCCCACTGCAAAACTTCTGGATTGCTCAGTATAATCTTGCTCATCAGAAAAAGATGAACATAAGATGAATACCACTAGTTTCCAAGTTGTCAGTGTTCCTTTGCATTGAGGAGGAGCTTTAGCTTGGAAGTAATTTTGTATTTGCAAAAACGAATGACAAGTATTCCCGTGCATGAACAGAAAGATGTGATATAATACCCAGAACTGGGGATGTTCAGTTGCATCCTGCCACTTAAGCCCTCAACGTCTCCCTCTCTCAAATGTTCTATGTCACCACCCAATCTTTCAAATTACCCATCTATCCTATGAGCCAGTGGCTCTCAACAGCAGCTCCAGTTTCAGGGAAACTTCAAGGTCAAAACTGTTTTCATAACACGAAGGCATTATTTACCTTTTCACCCCAACTTTCACACATGCGCAATGGAGTTTTCCAGAGGCAACAAAGCATATGATGTCACAACAGACTGAAGACAGGAAGAGATGTAAGATATGTGAATCCAGCTATCTTCTGTTAAGCCAGACTTTAAAGTGATTTGCAAAAAAAAATGTGTAACAATGCCACTCTTCACACAAAACGTTTTGTTTTGGAAAACATAGTTACTGATCATTAAAAAAAATGTTACTACGTTAATGTGTAACAGGTTACTAAAATGTTTCCTCAGTGTTAATTTTCTCAGTGTTAATTTCTAAAATGGTAAACACAGACAGACCTAACTCAAGTCAACTAGAAGTTATTTAGGGTCCTCAATAGTTTTCAAGCACGTAAAGAGCTCCTGAGAGCCAAAAGTTTGGAAAATGCTGCTATAAACTTTTCTTTTCTTTTTTTTTTTTTGAGACAGAGTCTCACTCTGTTGCCTGGGCTAGAGTGCCCTGGCGTCAGCCTCGCTCACAGCAACCTCCAACTCCTGGGCTCAAGCGATCCTCCTGCCTCAGCCTCCTGAGTAGCTGGGACTACAGGCATGCGCCACCATGCCTGGCTAATTTTTTTCTATATATTTTTAGTTGGCCAATTAATTTCTTTCTATTTATAGTAGAGAAGGGGTATCGCTCTTGCTCAGGCTGGTCTCGAACTCCTGACCGTGAGCGATCCTCCCACCTCGGCCTCCAAGAGTGCTAGGATGACAGGCGTGAGCCACCACACCCAGCCCCATTTTCCTTTTTTATGTTTGTTTAAAACTTGCTGGTTGGTAGGGCCAATCCCCAGCTGATTGTAAGCCCTAAGAAGTTTAAAAAGAGTAGTTCATAAGAACAGAAAACAGAGCAGATTAGAAGTAGAGTAATAACAGCAAACAGGAGTGTTTCTTGTGTTCTCCTCCGCTTTGCTAAATATGCGGATTGTTTTCTTATGTAATCCTCAACACGACTGTATGACATAAGCCCTCACTGTTCCCCCTCTGCAGATGAGGAAATTGAGGGCCAGAAAATATAAGTCACTAGATCCAGGTTATGATCTTCCCGTCACTCTTAGCATAAAAGGCACACTTTTTACCCTGGCTTGTGAAGTCCCACTGGCCATAGCGTCTCTACTCTGACCTTAGCCTGTACTTTTTCTTCTTTTCCCCAGTAATGCTGCCCACATTGGGCTGGCTTTCTGTTTCCTGAACTTGCCAAGCTTCTGCCTGCCTTAGGGTCCTTGTACTAGCTGTTTGCTCCACCTAAATGCTCTTCCGCCTGATTTTTTTTTGCATGACTGCCTCTCTTGACTTTCGGGTCTTAGCTTAAATGTTCTCCTCTCGTTTTCTCTGGCCAGCCAAGATTAAGCTGTTTCTCAATCATATCATCCAGTTTTAATTCTTTGCATGTGCTTGTCCCTGTCTGATTTGTCTTAGTGGTTTTCTCTCGTGTGTGGTGTGTGTACGCCGTCTTTGTTCACTAGAGTACAGGTGTCACATGAACAAGGGACCTTGTCTGCCTTGGCTTGTCCTGTATGCCCAACACCTGTGGTAGTGCTGGTACATAGTAGCTATCTATAAATGTGTTCAATAAAAAAGAGGATTTAGGTTTCCAATTGAGGGGTTCACTTTCCAAAGCCCTGGCTGTTCAGTTGTATATTTTGCATTTTCATACTTTCATATAAATTTATCAAATTGATAAAGTGTGATTTCTAAGCACACACGCAATGCCAGAGCACCTCTTAATCAAAGAAAAGTATAGCAGGCCAGGCACAGTGGCTCACGCCTGTCATCCTAGCGCTCTGGGAGGCGGAGGCAAGAGGATCGCTCGATGTCAGGAGTTCGAGACCAGCCTGGGCAAGAGCGAGACCCCGTCTCTACTAAAAATAGAAAGAAATTAGCTGGACAACTAAAAATATATAGAAAAAATCAGCTGGGCATGGTGGCACATGCCTGTAGTCCCAGCAACTTGGGAGGCTGAGGCAGGAGGATCGCCTGAGTCCAGGAGTTTGAGGTTGCTGTGAGCTAGGCTGACGCCTCGGCACTCTAGTCAGGGCAACAGAGTGAGACTCTGTCTCAAAAAAAAAAAAAAAAAAAAAAGGAAAACGTAGTGAAATGCATTTACCTGAACATGTCAGTGCCAATTCCAACAGGCCATTCTCCCCGCTATTCCTAACAAAACCAAAACCACCGAAAGCACAGCCAGGTGAAAGGACCACGTGATTGCATCACATTCACATAACACCCCGTGTGTCCACCCTTCGGTCACCAAGCTTTGCCACCTGGCTCCAAAGCACAGTGCGTTTGGACTGTCATTCTTCTGCTGAAGAACGGAGCCAAGGAAAATCCACCAGCCTTCCCTGCTCTTTCTCGGCATGTCTACACTCCCCTCCACCTCCTAAAAATCCAAGGGTCCTTGCCAAAGTCCTTTGGTGCTGGTTTCATTGCTGCCTGCCTTAAAAATAATAAGATCAAAAAGCTGCCTTTACAGGTAGGCTTATCCATGAAGCACCTGGCGAGCCAAGAGGCCATATGGCAGCTGGCCCTTGCTGGCCCACGAGAAGGCCCAACACAGAAAGGCCCTGCTTCCATTTTTAGGGCAAGCAGCCTTCGGTCGGGCAGGTTGCTGACGGGCAGAGCCACGCAAACCACAGGGTCCTTTCTTTTTTTTTTTTGAGACAGAGTCGCCCTTTGTTGCCCAGGCTAGAATGAGTGCTGTGGCGTCAGCCTGGCTCACAGCAACCTCAATCTCCTGGGTTCAAGCGATCCTCCTGCCTCAGCCTCCCAAGTAGCTGGGACTACAGGCATGCGCCACCATGCCCGGCTCACTTTGTCTACGTATATTAGTTGGCCAATTAATTTCTTTCTATTTTTAGTAGAGACGGGGTCTCGCTCTTGCTCAGCCGGGTCTCAAACTGCTGACCTCGAGCGATCCTCCCGCCTCGGCCTCCCAGAGTGCTAGGATGACAGGCGTGAGCCACCGCGCCCGGACACCACGAGGTCTTGCAGGGGCAAAACAAAAGTGTGCCCAGAAAAAAGGAAGAGCCGCTGGCATGGGATCCATCTCCTGGCAAGGGGCCAAGGAAAACTCCCCCCAGGGGAACACAAGTCTCCCTGTGACATCCCCACCCAGGTACATGTATGGTCAGATGGCTGTAAATACGGAGCAGACAAAACCCAACACACGTGCGGTGGCCTCTTGCAAGAGGGATCAAAAAGGTTCCCCTGACGACGGTCTCTGCTTCTGTTACCAGGCACTCTCGGGGTTAATTTCAGAACTTCCTTTGAGCAAAAGGCGCTTGGCGATCTCATCTTTATGATGAAATGAGGATGGACAGCACGGCATGTTTCGAGTTGGACCTGATGCCACGCGTTTGCGCGCAGCCCTCTCCTGGCCTCCTGGCCCCACTCACTGTCTCATCAGACTGTCCCCAGAAACGGAGCGCGGCCCCATCCACCGGATAATTTATTCTGTTGCAGAAAGCACAGGTCCGCGCAGCCCAGGAAATTGCGTTCTGCTTTCGTTTTCAGCCAGTCCCGAGGGAAGTCACCAACTCAGAAGTTTCAGCTTTTTAAGCAAGGCCCTCCGTGACAATCTGAGACACGAGCAGCTGTAAATCTGAAGTTCGGAGCGATCTCTAGTGTTGCTCATTTACACACCCTGCCCCCCGACACAGACACACACACAGAAATAAAGCTACACTTGCTTGTTCACAAACACAACTGCTAAATAAACGATTCTCCAAACAGGTACACTATATACACACACAGAGTCACTGCTCAAAAAAAGATGCTGATCCTGACATCTGCTCTCGTTCTCTTCATTTCTACCCTTAAGGCCAAAGTGAGAGAGAAAGAAGCCAACCAACCACAAGTTCAAAGTCGCCCAGACAGAGAACTTTAGACCTGGTGGGTACAAGATCATTTAGCCAAAATTCTTCATTACAGAGGTAGAAAACAAACAAACCAACCTCAAGTCGAGTCACACAGCCAATTAGTGGCCAAAGCTGGACCACGGGGCTCCCGAATGCCAAGGCCAGTGCTTGGGGGAGGTGGAGAAAAAGGTATGTATTTGGTTAAAAAGTTGAAGTCAGCCCCAGCCTGGGGAGACAACACCCCCCCCCACTGCCCACACAGCCTAAACCACAAAAAACCAGCAAATCAAGTTAGGTCAATATTCTAGGACAGAGATAAAAATCGCACTAGGCTTGAAAAATTCACTGGAGGACAAGGTTTCTCAACCTTGGAACCAGTGACATTTTGGAGCAGAGAGTTCTCCGCTGTGTGTCGAGCGGACTGTCCTGTGCCATGTTGAACAGTAGCAGCCGGGGCCTCTGCCCACAAGCAGGCCAGCAAACCCTAACAACCAAAAATGCCTCCAGACAAAACAATACCAAGGGAACCCTGGAAATCACCAAAAATCACCACTACCACCCTGCACGCCCCTGCGCCCCACCCGCCTTGGGAACCACTGGTCTAGGACACAAGCCTTGCTTTGCTTTTCTTTATCTCCAAAACCTTTTGCAAACATGCATTATTATACGACTTGGCAGCAGTGACCCGAAGCAGGTATTTTTACACCTATTCTGCAAAAGAGGAAACAGACGCACAGATGTTCGGTGTTGTTTTCGCCCGCACCCTAGAAGCAGTCGACAGGCCCGGGGTCCCCGGCCTGTGGCTCAGCAGGGCTACACCGCCACAACCTGAAGGCAGCCTTGTTTCACTACCTGATCCTTCCTCCCCCCACTGCCTGTTACTAATACTCAACAATCCCCCACGCCTAACGTCCTCCAGAGAACTGTACTGAACAACATCTCAAGAGCCATCAGGAGAAACTGTTTGGCCGGTGCGGCGGCTCCAGCCTGTCATCCTAGCTCTCTGGGAGGCCGAGGCGGGAGGATCGCTCAAGGTCAGGAGTTCGAGACCAGCCTGAGCAAGAGCAAGACCCCGTCTCTACTAAAAATAGAAAGAGATTAGCTGGACAACTAAAAATATATAGAAAAAATGAGCCGGGCATGGTGGCGCATGCCTGTAGTCCCAGCTATTTGGGAGGCTGAGGCAGGAGGATCGCTTGAGCCCAGGAGTCTGAGGTTGCTGTGAGCGAGGCTGACGCCATGGCACTCTAGCCTGGGCAACAGAGCAAGACTCTATCTCAAAAAAAAAAAGAAACTGCTTAATATATTTCTGCGTGGTCCTTGCTTCAGTCTCCAAGGCTTTTCAAGCAATATGCCAATTCAAGAGATATTTAACCAGCAGAGGGACATCCTAAAACATTGGATTCTTACGAACAGCAGCCTACAGCCTTTCACAGGAGACAAAACACGTATTAATATATAAATTACTTCATTCAACAAATATTTGGGGAGTATTTCCTATGTGCCAGGGAGTCTTGTGGGTATTAAAAAAAAAAAAAAGAAAGAAAGAAAGAAAAAAAGTCCTGTGAGAAAAATAGGTTTCAGTGCCCTGGAGTTTCAAATGACAGATTTTTCAAGTACCAGGAAAAGCTTCCCAGAGGAGGAAGCATTTGGGGAGGCCCTCAAGGAACAGGATTTGGCAAGGTAGATTGGGGGGGGGGGAGGGCACAGCAATCAGAACATGATCTCTCGCCCCCTCTCCCCCTCTCCCCCTCTCCCTCTCTCTCTCTTTCTCTCTCTCTCTCTCATCCCCTCTTCGTCTCTGTCTCACTCACTCACACACCACCCAGCAAATAAAATGAATGTCCCTAGTCTGGGTGTTGTATCAGCTTTTTCTGTTCAGAAATGTGTGCCCGGGATGCTTTTAAGCTGTTCTTGCAAAACAAAATCACTTGCCACATAAAGTTCTTCCTGACATGCATATGAACGCCAAGGAACTTGGAGGCCAGTGGGTATTTTTCTTGCGTTCATCTTTCTCTGCCGAACAACTATATACCAAGCAGTCGGGGGGTCCTGCTGATGGTACAGGTCGGAAAATGTTCCAAGACATAAATTCCTCTGGGTATCTGACCACAGCAGCTTATGTTTTTGTTGCAGCTTTGTTTTTGTTTTGCATGGGTGACTTTGCAACCCTAAGTAGGTTCTACATGTAGCTTCAGTCTCTTTCTACCTCTACCTGAACAGCCAATGAAAGTGTCCTCCAAATTTAAGTATGAGAGTTCCTGTTTTTGTCAGAGAATCCCCCCAGAGCTGGCCTTAGGCTGGTGAAGAACCCTACCTTTCCACTTCATTGAAATGGAAAAAACTACCAGGTGGAAGTACAAAGGTCAGCTTCAACAGCTGAAGGGGGGGGAGACTGACCATAAAAAGACAAGTACTGAATAAGTAAGGGAACAAGTATTCTCCAGGACAGACTTTCTCATATGTTCAGGTGTGTATGAGTCACCTGCAGATCTCGCTAAAATGCAGGTTCTCATTCAACAGGTCTGGGGTGGGGTCCGAGAGTCAGCAATTGCTAGCAAGTTCCCAGGTGAGGCCAATAATGTTGGTCTGGTGCCCTGATTTGCAGAAGGAAATATAGAGAACAGTGTTTTCCTCAAACTTTTTTTTTTTTTTTTTTTGAGACAGAGTCTCACTTTGTTGTCCAGGCTAGAGTGAGTGCCGTGGCGTCAGCCTAGCTCACAGCAACCTCAAACTCCTGGGCTCAAGTGATCCTTCTGCCTCAGCCTCCCGAGTAGCTGGGACTACAGGCATGCGCCACCATGCCCAGCTAATTTTTTATATATATATCAGTTGGCCAATTAATTTCTTTCTATTTATAGTAGAGACGGGGTCTCGCTCTTGCTCAGGCTGGTTTTGAACTCCTGACCTTGAGCAATCCGCCCGCCTCGGCCTCCCAAGAGCTAGGATTACAGGCGTGAGCCACCGCGCCCGGCCTTCCTCAAACTTTTGACTACAACCCATAGTAAGTATTGAACTTACAACCTAGTGTTCGGGTGTGTGTGTGTATACATGTGTGAGAGAGAGGGAATTTTCTTGCAATGTACACACTTGTTAATTATCCATGCCATATATGTTGATGTTTTCTATTCTGGTCTACTTCATTAAAAAAAAAAAAGTTGGCCAGGCACAGTGGCTCACGCCTGTAATCCTAGCACTCTGGGAGGCTGAGGCAGGAGGATCGCTTGAGCTCAGGAGTTCCAAACCAGCCTGAGCAAGAGCGAGACTCCGTCTCTACTAAAAATAGAAAGAAATTAATTGACCAACTAAAATATATATATATGTGTGCAAAAAATTAGCCGGGCATGGTGGTGCATGCCTGTAGTCCCAGCTACTCGGGAAGCTAAGGCAGGAGGATCGCTTGAGCCTAGGAGTGTGAGGTTGCTGTGAGCTAGGCTGATGCCAAATGCCACGGCACTCTAGCCCAGGCAACAGAGTGAGACTCTGACTCACGGAAAAAAAAAAAAAAAAAAAAGTTGATCAAGGCCCACTAAATTGATTCCACGACCTTTTTGTGGGTTGCCATGCAGTTTGAAAAACAGGGATGTAGAACAAAAGTAACATTTCTGCCTACATGGAGAGCCCTACTGTGTCTTAGGCACAGAGCACTAAGGCTACACTGAGACTAATTTTTTTTTAAAAGGTTAAGATTATGTTCAGAATTCTTTGCAAAAAATGCAAAGATGTGTCAATTGCATTTTGGAAATGCTTTTATTAAAAATGTTCAGGTTTGGAGGAAAGAAGGGCATGGGCAATATACGTAACCTTAACATTTGTACCCCCATAATTTGCTGAAATAAAAAAAAATACAAAAAGAAAAAAGTTCAGGTTTTAAGTTTTCTTCATTTTCATTTCTGTTTTCTCTCCTGTAAGATTGAGAAGGACAGGAGAACCTATCTGACCCTACTCGGAGATCTCTGATATCGTTTTCCTCTTAAAAGAACAAGAGCCCTTGTTCTGGGAGAAAAGGCTGATTCTAGGCCTGGGGCAAGAAACAGAGAAGGTGGGCCTAGAACACCTGGTCATACAGAAAGCAAGAAAGCAAGGAACCAACTGGAATACCCTCTCTCTTGCCAACCAAAGAACCAATGCATTGAGGCAATGAGCATCAACGGTTGCAATACCAGAGCAGACATCTCATACTGCTCTGAGTGAAGTTCACAAAGGAGACCTGGCAAAAAAAAAAAAGAGAGAGAGAGAGAAACAAAAAAAAAACAACTTGACTCTGACCAACCTTCTACATCCAATTACCAAATTAGGGTAGATAGCGGGAACAGAGAAAAATGCTCAACCACACCGCAGCGAAGCAGTCAGCAAAATCCAAACTGTGGAGACATCTGCCACTCAGTCTCTTCCAGAACCACCAAAACAAGCATGGGGGAAAAGAGGTGTAGAGGATACACTGAGATTAATAAACACACAGCCATTCATAACGTATTCACCTTATTTTGATCCCAATTCAAACTGTTCAGCGTATGTATAAATTACATGTATTTTTTTTTTTTTTTTTTGAGACAGAGTCTCACTTTGTTGCCCAGGCTAGAGTGCCATGGCGTCAGCCTCGCTCACAGCAACCTCAAACTCCTGGGCTCAAGCGATCCTCCTGCCTCAGCCTCCCGAGTAGCTGGGACTACAGGCATGCACCACCATGCCCGGATAGTTTTTTCTATATATATTAGTTGGCCAATTAATTTCTTTCTATTTATAGTAGAGACGGGGTCTCGCTCTTGCTCAGGCTGGTCTTGAACTCCTGACCTCGAGCAATCCGCCCACCTCGGCCTCCCAGAGTGCTAGGATTACAGGCGTGAGCCACCGCGCCCGGCAATTACATGTATTTTTATATAAACACGTATGTATGTACATATGTATCTCAAGGAGGTATGAACATAGACTCAAAAAAATGAAATCCCAACACAGGGACACTTTTGTAAAACTAAGACCCAGATGTCTATTAAGAAAAGACGTTGAGGATGTACTGAGTGGGCAAAAGGTAATTTCCAGATGGGAGGCACTTTGATTCCCTTTTTACGATATTTAAATACACACATAATTCTAACATATGTATACCAAGGGGAAAAGCCTGGAACCTTAATCTTGGATGGTTGGAAAGGATTAAGTTTTGTTTCACTGCTTATCTTTATTTCCTAATATTTCATTACAATGAGTATGCATATTTTCTTTTTTGTCTCTAATTTTTTATTTCATAGAGTCTTGCTATGTTGCCCAGGGTGGAGTGCGGTGGCTATCACAGCTCACTGCAATCATAGCTCCTTGAGCTTGAACCCCCGGACTCAAGCAATCCTCCCATCTAAGCCTCCTTAGTAGCTGGATTACAGGTGTGTGCTGCCTGATTATGCCTATCTTATGTCATCAGTAACAAAATTTGAGGTTTTAAAGTTTTACGCATATGTAGGGATCCACTTCTCTTATCAGGAGGGAGAATCACTGCAATAAAACTTATTTCCCGGCCGGGCGCGGTGGCTCACTCCTGTAATCCTAGCACTCTGGGAGGCCGAGGCGGGAGGATCGTTTGAGCTCAGGAGTTCGAGACCAGCCTGAGCAAGAGCGAGACCCCATGTCTACTTAAAAAAATGGAAAGAAATTAGCTGGACAACTAAAAATATACAGAAAAAAATGAGCCGGGCATGGTGGCGCATGCCTGTAGTCCCAGCTACTCGGGAGGCTGAGGCAGGAGGATCACTTGAGGCCAGGAGTTGGAGGTTGCTGTGAGCCAGGCTGACGCCACGGCACTCACTGTAGCCCGGGCAATAGAGTGAGACTCTGTCCCCCAGCACCCCCCCACCCCAAAAAAAACTTTTTTCCCAAGGATGCTGGAGAGCAGAACATCAGTCCTGGGTAATTCCCTAAAAATGACACGGGACACACTGCAGGGTGGCAGCAGGGCACAGAAGGTCTGCGTTGAAGCCCCAGGATTATCATTAGGCTCTTTGAATTTGCTGTCGAGCCAAGTGTAGCTTCACCTACTTATCAGAGAAGATTGCTTTCCTACTGAAGTGCATCCCGGGTGAGTCACGTGACTAGCCAGACAGTCTAGAAATCTGGGTTTTACCCCCTCTCAAGTTCCCATCTGCTCTGCGATCTTGCCAGACTCACCAGAGACTCTTCAGAAAGGACAACGTAGTTCAGTGTTGTTGAAAACCACAATGCGGGCCGGGTGCGGTGGCTCACGCCTGTCATCCTAGCACTCCGGGAGGCCGAGGCGGGAGGATCGCTCAAGGTCAGGAGTTTGAAACCAGCCTGAGCAAGAGCGAGACCCCGTCTCTACTAAAAACAGAAACAAATTAATTGGCCAACTAATATATATAGAAAAAATCAGCCGGGCATGGTGGCGCATGCCTGTAGTCCCAGCTCCTCGGGAGGCTGAGGCAGGAGGATCGTTTGAGCCCAGGAGTCTGAGGTTGCTGTGAGCGAGGCTGACGCCACAGCACTCACTCTAGCCTGGGCAACAAGGCGAGACTCTGCCTAAAAAATAAATAGAGGAAGAAAGAAAGAAAAGAGCACAAGTCCCTAGGTGAATCACTGCTGACCTGCAAAATCCAGCCCCAAGGACGCTACAGGTCCCTGACCGCCTCTCCTTCAGCCGTGGCCACCCTGGCCCCTCCCCCTTCCTGCAACCTGTCACACCTGCTCCCATGTCAGGGGCTTGTACTCACTGCTCTGGATATTTGAAACACCTCTCCCCCAGGAGGGCAAACCTGCTCACCTCCTTTAGACACGTGCTCAAAGGCCACCATATTAAAAATCTAATCCCCACCTGAGGGCTCCTTAACACCCCTTATCTTATTTTGTCATTGTTTTTTTACTAGGGTAAAATAACATAAAATTCACCATTTTTTTTTTTGGTTTTTTTGTGTCGCTCTGTTGCCTGGGCTAGCTCACAGCAACCTCCAACTCCTGGGCTCAAGTGATCCTCCTGCCTCAGCCTCCCAGGTAGCTGGGACTACAGGCATGCGCCACCATGCCCGGCTCATTTTTTCTCTATATATTTTTAGTTGGCCAATTAATTTCTATTTTTAGTAGAGACAGGGTCTCGCTCTTGTTCAGGCTGGTTTCGAACTCCTGACCTCGAGCGATCCTCCCACCTCGGCCTCCCAGAGTGCTAGGATTACAGGTGTGAGTCACCGCATCTGGCCAAAATTCACCATTTTTAAGGGTTACAATTCAGTGGCATTAGGTACACTGACATTGTTGTGTGACCGCCATCACTGTGCCTTTCCAGAACTTTTTCATCCTTCTAAGCTGAAATTCTGTATCCATTAAACAAACTCCCATTTCCCCTTCACCCAGCATGCACCATTCTACTTTCTGACTCTATGAATTTGGCTACTCTAGGGACCTCATAGAAGCGATATCATACAGTATGCGTCCTTCTGTGCACAGCTGGTGTATGTCACTTGGCATAATGTTTTCGTGCATTTTGTAGCATGTGTCAGATTCATCTTCCTTTGTAAGGTGAATTATTTTATACATGTATTACATAATATTCCATTATATGCACATCCCACATTTTGTTTATCTGTTCATTCATTGATAAGACAAAGGTTGTTTTCACCGCTTGGCTACTATGATAATGCTTCTATCAACATGGTGTACAGATATCTGCTCAAGTCCCTGCTTTCAATTCTTTTGCACATATACTTGCAGGTGGAATCCCCCAATCATACAGTAATTCTGTTTCTCTTTTTTTGAGGGACCCCCCCCCCACTACACCATTCCACATTCCCACCGGCATGCACAAGCCTCCACTTTCTCCACATCCTTGTCAGGACATGCTATTTTCTGTCCCCTTATTTCTCTCCATAGCACTTACTACCGCTAATACGATAATACTGACTTGCTTATTTACATTGGCTGCCTTCCCCCAACTAGGATTTAAGCTTCTTGGGGACAGGACTGTCTGTTCATTGCTGTATTCCAAGCCCTAGAATATAAATTGGCACATAGTAGGTGCTCAAGGAATTTGTTGAATAAAGAAGAAAGCACTTGACTCGCATCTTTAACAGGCATTAGAATCTGTTAAATACATTTATCGTACCAAGTACATTAAACTATGTCCAATTTAGGGACTCTCAAAGGTCAGGAGGTGATGGTCTCCTCAACTCATCCTCCTTAGCAATCATCTCAGAAGCACAGACACTAAGACAAATGAAAGGAATCACAGAAGTTATGTCATATTCATGTCACTGATTTCAAGCCTTAACTGCATTCCTCAAATGAGCCATGCTAAAACTTAAAACAGCAACAATGAAAAAAAAACTGCATGTACTTCTAGTTAACAGAAAGCCTGCAAATGCAATGTGTTTTATTTTAAAAAATCAAACCAACAGCAAACAAGATGAGACACTGGCCTTGTGTAGACTCCCTAATTAGATGTACCCAAAGACAACTTGACCTAGAAACTTAACTCCAGGCCTACTTTTATTTTGGTTGTTTTTTCTGTTGTTCATATTTGGTGTTTTATTTCATTTTTTTTTATTCTTTCTTCCAAGAGTTGCTTGTAGGGGGGGGGGGGGACAGTTTCCATGAGATTATAAATGAGTTGAAAAGCAATGCAATTTTTTTCCTCTGCAAGTCAGTTGGTTATATACCACTGGACTAGAGCTTTCTTTTCTCTTTTTTTCCCTCAATCTTTCTTTCTCTCTCATGCCCTGGTCTTCCTCAGTTGAAAATAACTTGAGGAGAAAGAGAAACTTTTCTTGTGGAGTGCACCTATTTTTTCTCTTCTAAGCAACCATTCAATTTCTCATTCCTAAAGAAAAAATGCCAATTCCTTCCCAAAAAAACCACCACTTTGTTTAAATTGATAATAGTATTTGTCAACCCCAAGTGATTTTCATGGGTTTCAATGTGGAAGCCAGAGTAATTCATTTAGAACATGAAGAACTTTCCCTGCCTGATTAGGGTGAAGTCTTTCTGTTCTGATTTGAATTATTCAACGAGCAGATTGAACTCAACACACAGACACGCAAATGTACTAGAAAGAAACGAAAAAGAAAAATGTTCTGCACAACTGGTCACAAAACAAACTGGAGGGTGTATGAAAAGGTATCAACATTTCACAGTTCAGACTACAGTTTAAACTTTCGAATTACTCAGATGGAGAAACACCTGATCCTTTCAACCTGCTCAGATGCTTTGATGTAGATGATCAAGACGGATTTCAGTTCATGCCACGAGCCTAATGCTCAACTGAGACAACGTTCCCTGCGGTTTGCTTTGGTTTCTTTCTACTTTCCTCACTTTGGGCTTGCAACACACAGCTTTCCACAACGAACTCATTACAATATCTAACACCTCCACAGATATCCACGCTTTTATCCCTATATCTGTGGCTACATCCCTTCCTCCTTACATCAAGGTTAAGTATTGTCATTTCATCGCTGGTGAGACATGAGCAAGGTATTTCATCAATAGCAGTTAAGTTTACCATTTTTCCTAGCTTCCCTCTCACCGACCGCCCTCACCACCCACGTAGGTACACGTGTGGGATGCAATACAGCCCACCGCCTGGAATTCTACCTTGCTTCCTCATACTTAGCTACTGCACAAATGATTCCTCTCTCTGCAGCTAAGCTTTCTTCACCTGTACCTGACTCACAGGGTTCTGAGATAAATGGCTCTGGGCCCAGCATACAAGTATTTGATGTGTCAATCTTAATATTTTTAGCAACCAGTTCGAGAAGAGTGTGTGGGATCAGTTTCCCCGTATCTACAGCTTACTCTGAAGACGGGAACTGGACCCAGTCCTTGGCCCTCTGAATACACACGCAGCCCCGTGAGTCAATAAAAGAACTGCAAGAAGAAACTAGACCTCACACATCCAAATGCTTCCCCCTCGCCAGTACTCCTGAGGATCTTATCAACAGGAAACAAAAGCACTATACTACTATAATGAAGTGTCTGACTTTTATTTTCTAAATTAGAAAAACCCCAAAGATTGTAGCCCAGGGAACAGCTAAATATTTATAAAAAAGTTACTAAGACCCAGCCACCCACCGCTACCCCACTCCCATTATCCCGATGTTTACCCTGTTCGTGACCATTTCAAAAAAAAAAAAGACTTTTGGTGGCCAAATCTGCAGCAACAGGGATGTGCGAGCACCCGTTGAAACCTCCCTCTCTTCAAGTGCAGTCTGACCATTTTGGGGAAAAAACAGGAACTGTTGTGTTTACAGATAAATGCTGCCCTGGGCTCGTATTCCATGGCAGGCGACAAAACAACACGGACCCCTCAGACTCTTTGCCATTCAGGTGGGTTGAGTTAAGGGCTGCATGCTGGTACCTACGCTTTAAGAACTTCCCTTTTTAAAGTTCAAATTCTTTCTATTTGCAGCAACCACTTTCATTTCTTGCAATCCAACCTACTCTGATTAAGTACACATTCACAGCAAGAAAAAAGAAAGTGACTATGTTAAAAAGAGAGAGGCAGTTAATTTTTGCTTACATATGTTGGCAGATGCAACACACTGCATCCTTCAGCATTTAAATCAACAGCACTCCTCTTAGGCCAGCAATGGGCCACCCCTTTATCGCTCTATTTAATGGCTTTTCCTTTCCTCTCTCTCATAAACTTCAGGCTGCTTCAGTTCTGAGCCATGTCCGAAGGCTCTAGGGCAGGCCCATCAGCTGGATCTCCACTCCCGAAAGCCCTCACCAAAGGCAGTGACAAACCTCCAAGACGGAGCCATGGAGTTTGTTTTTGGTTTTGGTTTTTTTTTCCCTACTCCCCACTTCCATGACTGAGTTTAGAGAGGACTTAAAACAAGCTTAGGACAAAAACTTATTATTGACTATAGCACTCACCTGACCCGGGTCAGGCACTCTGTTGCCAAAACAGGCCCAGCCAGGGGTGCGAATCCTTGCTCCTCTGGAGTCGGCTCCTAAATATTTAGAAAGAAAGAGGACTGAGTAGGAAAGCACCAGAAGGTGGGTCTCTAACAGAAAGGCTCCAGATTCCAGGTTTGCACCTTCTGAAGCCTGCTTCCCTGGTGAGACCCGCCTCCAAACCTGGCAGGCAGGTGGGTGGGATCCCTTGGGCGAACAGAACAGGAAACCACGCCGACTTATTTATTTCCAGCCTGTAACTGACACGCGGACTAAGGCACGCACAAACTTCCAACGTGCTGGTGGTGGGTGCAGGAGGCTGGAACTAAGGGGAAGTGCCTGGCAGATCCCAAAACACTTGTTTCCCAGCGCGGAGGCCAAGTATTCCAAGCCCGCATCCCCACTGGGCAGGAGCTTCGTCCACACTGCATCCCTCACCGCTCCCCCGGTTTTCATCCGTTTTTTTTTAAACCCTCCCCACGGGGGCCCCCCACACACATGCAACATTATTCTTGCAACCTTCCAGCGCGCGCGGGAGAGGGCTACATTTTTAGAAAGGCTGTTTCCTTGAGCAGATGCATATGACACCCCCACAACCTCCCTCCCAAAAAAAAAAAAAAAAAAACTATTTCCTGCAGCTGCAGCAACAGTTTCCAACTTGGGGGAATGCCATTCCAGTCCAGGATGGGGACCCCTCAAAGCTAGGCACTAGAGGAGAGACTACTTGGATTTTTTTCTTTTTTTTAAGCCTCAAATGGGCACCTCCCCACCCCACCACCACCACCACCCCCCCAAAAAAAAAACCTGCCTGCAAAAAAAAAAAAAATACCCCAGTGCATGCCAAGTGCATGCATCTCCACCAAGAACTCCCAGAGAGCGGGGCAGAAACTTCTCCGCCCGGGGAGCCGGTGCCAACTCCGCGCCCTCGGCCCGGCCCCCGCCGCTACCTGGGTGCCGGGAGCCGCCGGTTTGGGGAGCGGGGCGAGGAGAGCGGCTAGCAGCCGCCGGGCGACCCCATCCCGCGAAGACGGAGCTCGTCCCGTCAGGAGGGAAGCGGAACGCGCACACCTCCTCGCGGCGTGCGCCTTCTCTCTCTCTCCTCCCCTGCCTCCTCCTCCACCTCCTCCTCCTCCTCCTCCTCCTCTCCTCCCACCCCGGCGAGCCTGAGGAGACGCCTCAGCAGCACATCCACATGGTTACTGCACTTCGGAGCGCCTCCTGCCGCCTTATATAGGCCGGGGAGCTCCCTGGGAAACGTAGTCCCGGGCCCCGGTCGCGCCGGCGCCCGGGGCCGCGCGGGAGAACTACAAGTCCCAGAATGCACCGGGGCCCCGGGCTGGGGCTCTAAATGGACCCGCGCGCTCGGGGAGCGGGGAGGGGCGTGCACGCGGGGCGTTCTGGCTGCGGCGCGCGTTCCTCCGCGAGGGTCGGCGGGGGGCTCGGAGCCCGGGACCCCAAGCCTCCCCTGGCGGTGGGGGCCGCCCCCAGCCCCTGGGGACTGTTCTCTGGCTGCCCCTCCCCCCGTGCCCTGGATCCAGGTGTCACTCGGGGCCAGGCTGGGGCGGGGAGCGCGGCTTGCCGCGTCGGGAAGTTTTCGCGAGCTGCCGCCCCGCCGCCCCGCCGCCCCGCCCGCCGCGTCCCCGAGCCAGGAGTTCCAGAAACCCGGGGCGCCTGCGGTCGGGGCTAGAGGCGCGAGGTTGCCTTCCTTTCGCCTGCGCGCCCTGCTCGGGTTTGCTCGGGACCCTCGAGTCCGCGGGCGCCCTCCTAGCCCGCCCGACCCTGCAGGGGGAGGCGACGGCGAGCGTCCGGGGCCCGTCCCGACCCTGCAGGGGGAGGCGACGGCGAGCGTCCTGGTGCCTGGCGCAGGGGACGGGGAGGCCGAAGGCACGACCCCGGCCGGCCCCTCTCGCTGGCAGCCCCCGCTCCCGGGCTGCCTGGCGGGTACTTGAGCCGCGGAGCGGGGAACGGGGCTCGTCGGGGGCGCCCTGCGGCTGCTCCCCGGGGTTGCCGGCGAGGTGGTGGCAGCCGGCTGCCAAGTGGCGCACGCCCTGGCGACAGCGCGCCCGGGGCCCGGGTTTTGTTTTGTTTTGTTAGACAGAGTCTCGCTCTGTTGTCCAGGCTAGAGTGAGTGCCCTGGCATCAGCCTCGCTCACAGCAACCTCCAACTCCCGGGCTCAAGCGATCCTCCTGCCTCAGCCTCCTGAGTAGCTGGGACTACAGGCATGCGCCACCATGCCCGGATAATTTTTTCTATATATCTTTAGTTGGCCAATTAATTTCTTTCTATTTATAGTAGAGACGGGGTCTCGCTCTTGCTCAGGCTGGTTTTGAACTCCTGACCTCGAGCGATCCTCCCACCTCGGCCTCCCAGAGTGCTGGGATGACAGGTGTGAGCCACCAGGCCCAGCCTGGACCCCAGCTTTTGGAAGGAGGAGAAGGCCTAAGGTGGGAGGCCAAGTGAGCCTGCAGCCCTTCTTCGTCTCAGATGACGTGTATTCATTCCACAAGCGTTTCCCAAGCGCCAGCAGGGTACCGAGCGCCCTGGCTGAGTGGCAGCCAGCACACCTCAGAGCATCCCGGACAGGACAGGCACGGCCTGGTGCCGCCTGAGATCCGCTGTAACAACAGCAATAGTAGTAATAATGGTCATAAATGGGGAGGCTGCTGTAATCCTAACACTCTGGGAGGCCAAGGCGGCAGGATTGCTCGAGGTCACAAGTTTGAAACCAGCCTGAGCAAGAGCGAGACCCCGTCTCTACTATAAATAGAAAGAAATTAATTGGCCAACTAATATATATAGAAAAAATGAGCTGGGCATGGTGGCGCATGCCTGTAGTCCCAGCTACTTGGGAGGCTGAGGCAGGAGGATCGCCTGAGCCCAGGAGGTTGAGCTTGCTGTGAGCGAGGCTGATGCCATGGCACTCACTCTAGCCTGGGCAACAGAGTGAGACTCTGTCTCAAAAAATAATAATAGGCCGGGCGCTGTGGCTCACGCCTGTAATCCTAGCTCTTGGGAGGCCGAGGCGGGTGGATTGCTCAAGGTCAGGAGTTCAAAACCAGCCTGAGCAAGAGCGAGACCCCGTCTCTACTATAAATAGAAAGAAATTAATTGGCCAACTGATATATATATAAAAAATTAGCCGGGCATGGTGGCGCATGCCTGTAGTCCCAGCTACTCGGGAGGCTGAGGCAGAAGGATCACTCAAGCCCAGGAGTCTGAGGTTGCTGTGAGCTAGGCTGACGCCACGGCACTCACTCTAGCCTGGACAACAAAGCGAGACTCTGTCTCAAAAAAAAAAAAAAAAATAATAATAATAAATGGGGAGGCTGATTCTGTTGAGCCCAGACCACAGGATGCATTTCTCATGCGTCACACTATTGAGTTTCACCAACTCTAGGTACGTTTATTATCGTACAGCTTTGGCAGGTGCACAACTGCAGGCTCAGAAAAATCAGGTAGCTTCCCAAGATGACAGCGTGAGTTAAGCACTGCCGCCTGGCTTCAGGTCCCAGCAGGTGAGTGTGTTAAGCCCTTTTCTCTGGGGAAATCCGCTGTCACCACCTCCAGTGGCCTCCCTATTTTAGGAGCAGCCTCTGAGCCCTTGGGCAAGTCGTTTTCATCTCTTTGCCCCAGTTTGGCCAGTTTAGGAAGATTCTCATTAGCATGTGTTTACTTTTTTTATCTGGGTTGCTAAATAGAGAGTCAAGAGTCTTGTAAAACTTTAATGACAAATTAGGGGAGCAAAACTAATAATAATTACTGACATTTACTGAGTGCACCCCATGCCTCGGGCATTATTCTTAAATGCGTATACCATCTTATCAAATCCTATTAATGGACCATTTTTTTTACTTAGGAGGAAACTGAGGGGGAGGCACAGAGAGGTTAAGTCACTTTCCCAAAGTCACACAGACGGCTGGGCTGCCTGACTCTCAATTCCGGACCTAAACTACTTCTCTCCACTGCCTTCCCAATGTAAATGTAGGCGTTGTATTTATTTTCCTGATCATATTAGCATCTAATACCTGTCCAGGAAGGGGCAAAGCTCTGAAGGAGATAAAGTTTGTGTTCGTTGTATTCACTCTTGCCCCTCCCCCCTTTCAGCACTAGCCCCAGGGACTGGGCTCTAGAGTCTGGTGTCTAATGCCTCAAGCTCCTCCTCCCCATCGTCAGGAAATTTCCCCAGCTTGCCACACAAAGGAGCTGTCCCCGTTGGCCTCCTCTCTCCTCCTCCCCCATGAAAACAACCCTCTTCCACTTTCAAAGGGTCTCTGGCTCTACTTTTCAAGCAAATTCAACAAATTCGCTTGAAATGGACCACACTCCGTGTCTTTTTCATGCTTGTACTTCAGGGGTCCTCAAACCTTTTAAACAGGGGTCCAGCTCAATGTCCCTCAGACCGTTGGAGAGTGCGCACTGTGAGCCCGGGACCAGTCAGCTGCTAAGCAGGACAGGCAGTGGCAGCAAAAACATCCAGAGAGCCCGATAAATGTCCTCAGTGGGTGGCATGTGGCCCGCTGGCCATAGTTTGAGGACGCCTGTTGTACTTCCTACTTCCCCTGACCCAGCAGGACTTAGTCTTCTTTCTGCACATTTTAATAGATGTGTGAAAAAAAAATGTTTGTTAAAAAATATTTTAATGGAAGGTGTGTCTGGTGTATAGCAGGTTACATGAGCATATTTTTGGAACAAATAAGCCTTTTCGCCCACTCATATCATAGCCTGTTTTCTCTGCCTGTGTGTGTGGATGGTCCGACCCAACATTTTGCAAGTTCTGGAAGCTTCTAGGCCACTAGAGAGTAATACTGCTAACTTTGCTATGATGTGAACAGGTTATCTATGGTAATGTGGGATTAATGAATGATGATGATTAATGCCAGAGCAAAAGGGTCACTGCCCAACTCATTCTTTATTGTCAGTAGAGAGAAGGGGGCTGCTTTTTTTTCCCACTTTATTCTTTTTCTGGAAGAATTTTCTAGACCTGTGTTTTCCAATATATGGCTACTAGCACTTAAAATGTGAATAGTTCTAATGAGATGTGAAGTAGATGTAAAATATACATTGAATTTCAAAGACTTAGAACAAAATAAAGCAAACTCTCTCTTTAATAATATGTGTATTGATTACATGTTGAAATGATGCTATTTTGGATACGTTGGGTTAAACAAAATAGATTATTAAAATTAATATTGCCTGCTTCTATTTACTTTTTTAACGTGGCTAGTAGGAAATTAAAAATTACACATGCAGCTCATATTATATTCTATTGGACAGCGCTGATCTAAGAAATCAAGAATCTGAATCCTCAGATCACAGTCCAAGATGATGACAAGCCATGAAAATGACTATTTATGACTTTGCCCTTGAAATGCTCATGCAGGGAAGTAGGAGGGCTTTGTAGAGTCAGTACAGTATTATAGACTGAACAGAAGTCTGAAGAAGGTCCAAAACTAGCACACCAGCCTACTGCCAGGGAAGACCTACAAATAAAAACCAGTTTCATCAGCAGTCCACAGCTGAAAACTGCAACTGAATTCATCTGCCTAGAAGCCCACTCTCAAATGCTGCCCTGGTCAAGAAAGCAAGATATGCTAGAGAAAGCAGGGGTCCAAAAAAATGGGTTTGACACTCAGGTGCACCCTTAATATCTACTTTTGTTTTATTTTCATAAAGTGAAGCCAATAATCCTTGCCTAGCCAACCTCATTGGGTCAATGGATTACTGGACAGGGGAGGGCTTTGCAAACTCACCCTAGCTATACCAAAGTACGAGGACATTCTCAACAAGGATGGAGATAATGTTGACATGTCTTGATAAAGCACTCGGCTCCAAACCAAACTTCAGAATATTGAGGTAGCACTATTCTCAATTTTCTCTCAGGTGTAAGATTAAGACTTCAATTACCTATGAATGTCAGGATGAACCTTAAATGCTTTAATTAATAGCTTCCCTAAGTCACACTTAAATAGCAAGAAACACTATTCAAGACCCAAGTCATAGAATTCAATCTATTATTTTGGTGCTGATAAAACTGTATTACCTAGTGTGATAGACTACTGTGACCATGAGAAATATCAGTACATAAAGAGCTACTGTATAGCTAGTCCCCCAACTAGTCTCTTTTGGTCATTGTTAATGTTTTGTTCTGGTGGGAACGGGTCTTTCAAAATCTTATATTAATAAAATCCGTGGACCGTTGACCTAGCACAACAGAAATACTCCAAATTTTCGCACCAGTTCTTGGAGTTTCTTGTACCAATCCCGCAAAATTCATTCACAGGTACCCCCTTACAAGACTAGATTATCTTTTAGCTACACTTTTTTGTGATTTTTCTCTCTCCAACCAGATAACCGCTTTGAAGATAGATTGGAACGAGGTCCCATAAATAGGTCGCATCGAGTTCAACTCTGGGATAGGTGTTTAGCAATGGCCAAGTGGAACTACTAGAGTGACCAGAAGAAATGACCTGCAGAAACAGGTCTTGAGATGGGAAAAAGTGTAGTTGGTGTTCAAACAAGAGCAGGAGAGAGAACAATTCGATATGGAGCTAGGAAAAGTCAGATGTTTCTGAATCCAGGCTCTGGGCATCCGTGAAGCTGAGAGAAGACACGAATAGGGACAGCTCCTGTTTTTGTTTTCCTGTCCCTGCTGTGCAGAAGAGACTGCTGGTCAGTCACCTTGTGAGTGGAGAGAGCATGGACAAATCGTCAAAGATTTAAGATCTGGAAAGCCGGCCGGGCATGGTGGCTCACACCTGTAATCCTATTGGTCAACTAAAATTACATAGAAAAAATTAGCCGGGCATGGTGGCGCATGCCTGTAGTCCCAGCTACTCGGGAGGCTGAGGAAGGAGGATCGCTTGAGCCTGGGAGTTTGAGGTTGCTGTGGGCTAGGCTGACACCACGGCACTCTAGCCCAGGGAACAGAGTGAGACTCTGCCTCAAAAAAAAAAAAAAAAAGATCTAGAAAGCACTATAATAGCTGCAAAAGAATGAAAAAATCACAAAGTTACTAGTACTTTATACCATATAGAAGTGGCTGCTATACCATGTCTGATGACTGCTGTCAATATTGTCTAGAACCACATAGACAAAGAGAACCTATTGCTATCTTATATACATTATTTTTCTGTGAAACGTGCAGAATCAGGGCTTTATTACAAACGCAGACATTTCCCCCATCTCCTGCCTCTCATCTGCAAGACTGTCAGCCTAAATGGCTCTGGTAGACAAGCTAGATCTGGAGACTTGAAGAAATCTCTGGAAAAGCCTTTTTAATCTTATCCTAGTGTTTGAACTGAAATTAAATCTGTGTGTCAGATTTCAGCTGTACGTCAAAAGAAAAACAAAAAAGCTCTTCTTTACAGAAGAAATCAATTAATACTTGTAAAAGAACTAGTAAAATTAGAAAATCACCATTTTGCAACTTCCAGTATGATTGTGTAGACAGATTACCAATAGATGCCAAACACCCTGTGTGAAATGTTGATGGGAACGAGGTATTGATATGTCCTAAAGATCAACCCCACACATTCCCCACTAACTATGAAGTGAAACATGGACCTTGACAATGAAGAGACATGGCAACCACCCACGTGACCAAGTGATCAAATTCACCATCAACAATACTGGGACACATAGACACTATTTACATCTCAATAAAATTCTATAAGTACACAAAACTGGTCAGGCCCAGTGGCTCACGCCTGTAATCACAGCACCTTGGGAGACTGAGGCAAGAGCACGGCTTGGGGCCAAGAGTTTGAGACCAGCCTGGCCAACATAGCAGACGCTGGCTCTACAAAAAAAAAAAAAAAATTAGCTAGGCGTGGTGGCACACACCTGTAGTCCTAGCCACTCAGGAGGCTGAGGCAGGAAGATCACTGGAGCCCAGGAGTTTGAGGTTGCAGCGAGCTATGATGACACCACTGTACTCTAGCCCAGGCAACAGAGTGAGACTGTCTCAAAAATAGAAAAAGAAGTACACAACATCACATATGAAATGTTCTTGCCAAAAATGCCAAAAATTTTTATGAGGAAGCAATCGAACAAACTGAGAATGTGGCACAGTCCACAAGACCGTTGGTCTGGACTCTGTAAATAAACCAATGTCATTATAAAAAAGATGGCAAGAAGATTATCTAGATTAAAATGTTTAAAGTGATGGATATAATGACCCCGATTTGATCATTAAGCTGTGTCTACATGCATCGAAACATCACATCGTACCCCATAAATATATATAATCATTATGTGTCGATTATAAATAAAAAATTAAATTAAAAAAAGAGAGACCAAAACAAAAATTACAATTAAATGCAACATGTGACCCTTGATTGAATTCTGGATTGAAAAAAATAAAAAAGTAAGTCTATAGAAGACACTTTTTTGAGCAACTAGAAAAATTTAAATAGAGACTATTTTTTACTAAAAATAGTAGAATAATTAATTAATTTTCTTAGGTGTGATAATGGTGTTGTGGTTATGTAGGAAGATGTCCTTTGTCCTTAAGGGTGTACCCTAAAGTATTCTGAAGTGAAATCTCTTGGCATCTGAAACTCACTCTCAAAAAGTGCATACCTATTTATTCTAAAAAGTTATACATTTAAAACTTGTCTATCTTATTCAAAACACCATCTAAAATCTTGCCACATTTATAGATATTTCCAGGCTCACTTTTGTGATGGTTTCACACTTATGCTGGAGAAGTAATTATTTTTTTACTTCTGAAGGTGATAAGTTATGGTTCAATAACTTATTGAAAAATGTACATTTAGCTTTTTGGGTACAATGCAAAACAAGCTACAACTAAGTAACTTATTACTACAACTAAGTTACTACAATTTAGTTACTACAACTAAGTAACTTTGTGTCAACAGTCTCTGAGTTATGAGTAATTATATTTGTTTTAGTTTGTCCTTCTTAGGGTCTTTTTGGTTTTTTTAGCGTATTATGGGGGTACAAGTGTTAAGGTTACGTATATTGCCCATGCTCCCCCTCCCCCTCCCCCTCCTTAGGGTCTTTTTAATTCAACCAGAAAAGCAACGAGAATTATGCATAAGAAAAGAGAAGTGGAAAACTAAAGAATTATTGCAGGCTTCATCTTTCTCTTCTCTTGGGAAAGTTTTTAAATAATCAATAAACCTAGTCACTAAACCAGGCACTAAATTCTACTTAATTCATTTATCAATATCGCTTGTTTCGCTTCCCATGCTATGTCAGCGTATCCAGGCTCAAGCAAATTAACTGCTTCCTTTTGCTCCTACTTAATTTTATTCCCAGGTTTTAAGTAGTATTTTTCTCTAATTGCAGTTATAGGATATGGGTAACCTGTACCATGAGTTCAACCAAGATGGAGAGCTTGAGGTCAGTCAATCCTTCATGAAACGTATCAGTTAAGTAGAGTCTGCCCAGGGAAGTGGCACTGAAGCAGTGGGAGGTAGGGTAGTGGGAAATGTCCAGGTACATTGGGTTGGTTGCTTAAGTGCCAGGCTGTCATTATTAAACTCATATTTAATGGACACCTACCCACTCTACCAGGTGCTAGGCACTGAAAAGACTGAGTAGAACACAAAGAGCTTTGCTGTCTGCCTTCTTCTTGATCATTACCTTCCTTCCAGAAGAATTTCAAACACGGTGCTTAGAGGATGACAACAAAATTGGCTGCTTTTTTTTTTTTTTGAGATATGATCTCCCTGTTTTGCCCAGACTGGGCTCAAACTCATAGCCACTGTGCCTAGCTAGCTACTTTTTAATTATATAAAGGTTGTAGTCACCAGCCAGTCTTTTATGCCATTTCCTTCTTTTTTTTCTTCTTTCCAGTAATATTTTGTTGACCTAGGAAATAGCCTAGATGCTGTGAGCTCCTCTGGTCTTCCTTGATTTCTTCACCATCATCCAGGCACCTGTCTGTTCACACTGGAATATTTCTCCATTAAATAAACACATTATCAAGATGATCCTTTGCAACAGTTTCAATATCAATATCATTGAAACTGTTATATTACATATAATACAGCAAGTGAAAGAAAAAAGTAGCTTCTTTTCGGTAAGTTCTCTACTCAAACCTCCCCCAAACAAGCCCTTTTACTTAAATTTTTTTTTTTTTTTTGAGACAGAGTCTCACTTTTTTGAGACAGAGTCTCCCAGGCTAGAGTGAGTGCCATGGCGTCAGCCTCCCTCACAGCAGCCTCAATCTCCTGGGCTCAAGCGATCATCCTGCCTCAGCCTCCCGAGTAGCTGGGACTACAGGGATGCGCCACCATGCCCGGCTAATTGTTTTTTTCTATATATATTAGTTGGCCAATTAATTTCTTTCTATTTATAGTAGAGATGGGGTCTCGCTCTTGCTCAGGATGGTTTCGAACTCCTGACCTCGAGCAATCCGCCCACCTGGGCCTCCCAAAGTGCTAGGATTACAAGCGTGAGCCACCACGCCTGGCCCCTCTTATTTAAATTTATAACTGTGTTTCCTCTTAGGAGCATCAGGAGGAGGAGGAAGTAAATCAATTTGAAAAGTGGTCTAAGTCTTACTCAGTATCTGAAAAATCTTAAGAAACAGAGGAAATTGGCTATCTTGAAGAAAATTAGCCATTTTGTAAAGATCAGCATTCATTAGAAAAAAATTAAATAAGCATATAGCATTGTTAACATCAGAAATAAATAAGGGTATTTAAAAGAAAAATATTATTGTTTCCAAAAGAATCTCACTCATGAGAAAAGCAAGGGCTTTCTTTCTAAGTTTCTGAATATACGATTTTGTACCTGAATGAGGAAACATTGTAATAAGGCTCAGTGAAAAGATTTCCATGCAGTAACAGGTAAATAGATTTGGTCTTTTATAAAAGGATTCTCAGCTGGGCTGGTGGTGAGCACCTATAGTTCCAGCTACTTGGGAGGCTGAAGCAGGAGGATCATTTGAGCCCAGGAACTTCAGGCTGTGGTGAGCTATGATAGAGCCACTGTACTCCATTCTGGGTGACAACAGTCTGAGACCCCATCTCTAAAAAATATAAAGAGAGGCCGGGGGCAGTGGCTCACGCCTGTTATCCTAGCACTCTGGGAGGCCAAGGTGGGAGAATCGCTCAAGGTCAGGAGTTCGAAACCAGCCAGAGCAAGAGTGAGACACTGTCTCTACTATAAATAGAAAGAAATTAATTGGACAACTAATATATATAGAAAAAATTAGCTGGGCATAGTGGCGCATGCCTGTAGTCCAAGCTACTAGGGAGGCTAAGGCAGGAGGATTGCTTGAGCACAGGAGTTGGAGGTTGCTGTGAGCTAGGCTGATGCCACGGCACTCACTCTAGCCAGGGCAACAAAGCGAGACTCTGTCTCAAAAATAAATAAATAAATAATAATAAATATAAAGAGAAAGAAAGAAGAAGGAAGGAAGAAAGGAAGTGAAAAGAAAGGAAAGGAAGGAAGGAAGGAAGGAAGGAAGGAAGGAAGGAAGGAAGGAAGGAAGGAAGGAAGGAAGGAGAAAGAAAGGGAAGGAAAGTAAGGGAAAGAAAGAAAGAAAAAGAATGAATTCCGCAAACATTTGCTAATCATTTTAAACTTGTGCATTACTGAATGATCATTTGGCCCTCAGAAAAAGCAAAATATTTTAAGTTCCTCTGGTTTTGGAAATTTTCACTTGGCTAAAGAAGTAGAATGAGAAGTTGCTATTAGAAAATCTTTTTATTACATTTGTTGTTCTTACCTTAAAAAAAAAAAAGAATGTATACAATCTGACCCAGAATCAATATTAGAAACTATGTGCTCAGGTTAAATTGGCCTTTATTTCTCTTCCACTTAACTTAATTTTAGAGCACATCACAAGGGAAGAGGCACCAATATTAAAAGGAAAAGGCAAAAAAAAAAAAAAAGACTTCTTATAATGCTAACCTACTTTGGAAAGATGTTTTGAAGCAAAAGAGTGGCACTTGGTGACATGTTAATCCATACCACAAGGTAAAGGTAGAGGAGCAACCTGTTTCATGTGTTCCATGGAATAACTCTTAATGCCCAAGTAAGCTTGGATTCACTGTAGCCATTACATTATGAATCTTGTTTTGTGCCACTGTTACATTTAAAATGCAGTAGAAGCAGAAAAATCTTGGGGAAATGAGGAAATAGTAGAGTTTGCCTTAAAGCTCTATTTTGGGGGAAAGAAACATGGACTTCTATCATTCCCCCATCAAGAAGAAGCTCGGTCAGGAAGTGTAGAAAACTTTTTGCTCATAGGATGAACATCCTTTGGAGCAGGCGTCCTCAAACTATGGCCCGCGGGCCACATGCAGGTGTTTTTGCCCATTTGTTTTTTACTTCAAAATAAGATATGTGCAGGGTGCATAGGAATCTGTTCATAGTTTTTTTAAAACTACAGTCCAGTCCTCCAACGGTCTGAGGGACAGTGAACTGGCCCCCTGTTTAAAAAGTTTGAGGACCCCTGCCTTAGAGCTATGTATTTGGCAAATATTGGCATCAATAAACCACACAATAATAAAGAGATCTGAGTAGAATTCAGAATGCACAGGTGCATTTCGGAATAATTTCCAATGTTATGTCCTTTGATTCCATGGGTTCCCTGGTTCCTATCACAGCGCCTGGCACATAGTGGATACTCAAATAAATATTTATTGTGTAAACACCTGTAGTCACTGTGTTTCTTAGCATCACTTATGTGAATGGGATATCTGGGTCTCTCAGTGTCAGATAAAGTGATAATGGAGATCCCTAAATTATTATAAACAAACTAGGTGGCCCTGGTTATTTAATATTCAATTACATACGTTACCATAGAACCAGCCCAATCTGGTTCAACTGTGTATAATAAAATGGGGAGCTGTTTTCCAGTTGCCATGAACCCCCAGGTTGCAGGTCACATAACCTGAGCACACCCAGATGAGCCAGGGGTGCCCAATTTGTGACCCCATAGCCAGCTGGAATTAAGAAGTCTACCACAGATGGGACCAAAGCTCTTGCATTGAGGAATCAGGACTGAATTAAGAAGCAGGGCTAAGGCCGGGCGCGGTGGCTCACGCCTGTAATCCTAGCACTCTAGGAGCGCGAGGCGGGAGGATCAGTCAAGGTCAGGAGTTCGAGACCAGCCTGAGCAAAAGCGAGACCCCGTCTCTACTAAAAATAGAAGGAAATTAATTAGCCAACTAAAAAAATATATATAAAAATTAGCCGGGCATGGTGGTGCATGCCTATAGTCCCAGCTACTCAGGAGGCTGAGGCAGGAGGATCGCTGGAGCCCAGAAGTTGGAGGTTGCTGTGAGCTAGGCTGACACCACAGCACTCTAGCCCGGGCAACAGAGTGAGACTCTGTCTCAAAAAAAAAACCAAAACAAAACAAAACAAAAAAGAAGCAAGGCTTAGTGGCTCAGTGTCACCTCTTGGCCTGCTACAATCAGATCCCACCTCCCAGCATTCCCTCACTGCAAGATGCAATCAAATCACACCGCATTACCCTCTGCCTGTAAAACCTGCCCCAGCCCTCATGAGATTTGGGGAGACAGATTTGAGCATTGCCTCCTGTCTCCTTGCCATTCAACTTGCAATAAAGCTTTTCTTTTTTCAGAAGCCAGTGCCATGGTGTTGGATTTTATGTGTGCCAGGCAGCAAACCCATTGCGTGCTTGGTAACACATATATTAAAAATTCATTCACTTAAAATTGTTTATTAAATTCAGATATAGCTGACTAGTAAGTTATTTGTATCCTATAGACAGGCCAGACTTCAGAAGCCTGTCATGGCCACAAGTAGAGTGCAAAGTGCCCAGAGTTTTCCACTTCTAGGTATCTGTCTACCCAAGAGAAATGAAAACATACATCCACATAAATCTTGTACATGAATGTTCATAGCGGCCTTAGTCATAGAAGGCAAAAAGTGGAAACACCCAAATGTCCACCAACTGATAAACAAAATGTAGACTATCCATGAAAAATAAACCATAAAAAAATGAACTACAGATACATGCTGTAACATGGGCAAACCTTGAAAATATCACACTAAATGAAAGAAGCAAGTCACAAAAGGCCACGTATTGTATGACTCTGTTTATATGAAATGTCCGGAATAGACAAAGCCATAGAGACAGAAAGCAGATTGGTGGTGGCCCAGGGCTGGTTGAGGGAGGGGAGTTCTGGGCTATGCTATGATGGCTCGGATGTGGTTTATTCTGCCCTGCCAAGTCTCCCGGTGGAATTTGAGCCTCCGGTGTTATAGATGGAGCCGTGTGGGAAGTGTTTGGATCGTGGGGGTGGATCCTTCATGAATGGCTTGGTGCCATTCTTGGGGGAATGAGTGAGTTCTCACTTCCAGTTCCCATGAGAACTGGTTGTGGAAACGGCCTGGCACCCCTCCCCCTCCCGCCATGTGATCTCTGCACATGCAGCTCCCTTTCAGCCTCTGCCAGGAATGGAAGCAGCCTGAAGCCCTCAGAAGCCAAGCAGATGCCAGCACCGTGCTTCCCATACAGCCTGCGGAACCGTGAGCCAAACTAAACCTCTTTCCTTCATAGATTATCCAGCCTCTGGCGTTCCTTTATAGCAGCACAAATGGACTGAGATGCGCGGAGGCAGGTCACTGCTAAAGGGTATGGGATTTCTTGTCGAGGTAATGAAATTGTTCCAAAATTGTGATGATGATTGCACAAGTCCACAATTATTCTTAACGCCATTGAGTGGCATGCTTTAAATGGATACATTCTTAATATATGGCATGTGAATTATTTGTCAATGGAGCTGTTGCGAGCAAAAAAGCTCTGGATTTGAATCCCGGAATCTGCCACTTGCTAGCTTAGGTAAATTACTTCTTGTTGATCTGAAAAAAAGGGGCCAATATAGTGTCTACCTCACAGGGCTGTTGTTATAAAGATTAAGTGATAAAATCCTGGTTAAAAGTCTCTAACATAATAAGTGGTGGCTATTATGAATTATTATTAAGGGACATTGGTCCACCCACGGAGCATACTGCTATATTTTGGACCATTTAGGGTATACCACAGGCCCCTTTGCCTAAAGCATACGCTCATGTGAAAAGATGGCCTGGCTCAACTACATCCCACCTTAGATTTAAGTGGTGAAACAGAGGCTAGGAGGCCTGAATTTTCAAAGTCACAAGGGTCAGATGAGCCATGTGCAAATTGTTATGGCGAGCGGGAAGAAATCACCATGAACAAAGAGAGGTAGCTGGATAGTGAGAGGGGAACACAGAAGAGGTGGGGCAGAGACACCATGAGTGAAGTCAGGGGGGACAGTCCGTAGAACTGCCCGGATTCCTGATAATTTCCAGATCCCACCCCAAGCCATTTGGAGACTTGCAATCTGCCACCACCACTGGGTGAGGCGCTACAGTCAGCTGGCAGAGGTTCAAGATTCACACTGAAACCCCAGCTTACCACTTACTAGCCCTGTGACTTAACCAGTCATCTACACTCTCTGAGCCTTGGTCCCCTAATCTTTCCACTGGGCATTACAATAGAACTCACAGGATTGTTGAAAGAACTATCTGAAACAATGTGTCTATGAGCTCAGCACATAGTAAAGACTCAATAAATGAGGACTGTGATGAGTTAACACTACAGTCTATTTTTATTAATGTGACTTTACTCCTCGCAAACACAGGCCCTTAATTGAATAACTGGTGATATAAAGTTATTCTCAATGTGGAGTCCTTTGGTTGAAGTGCAATTTTTTTTTTTTGAGACTGAGTCTCGCTTTGTTGTCCAGGCTAGAGTGAGTGCCGTGGCGTCAGCCTAGCTCACAGCAACCTCAAACTCCTGGGCTCAAGCAATCCTCCTGCCTCAGACTCCAGAGTAGCTGGGATTACAGGCATGCGCCACCATGCCTGGCTAATTTTTTCTATATATATTAGTTGGCCAATTAATTTCTTTGTATTTTTAGTCGAGACGGGGTCTCACTCTTGCTCAGGCTGGTTTCGAACTCCTGACCTTGAGCAATCCATCTGCCTTGGCCTCCCAAAGTGCTAGGATTACAGGCGTGAGCCGCCACGCCAGGCCTGAAGAGCAATTTTTATAAAGGGATACTTGATAGTGAAATTTTTTTGTGCTCTACTACAACCCTTCTTATGCTGATGAAGGCACTGATATAAGTAAAGATGTGATGGTCCTTCTGGATCACCCCACTGAACTGAAACTATGCAGGGACGAGAAGCCAGGCTTCCTGACGCCAGGCTTGAGCTCAATCCAGTGACTCCCAGGTCACTGGTATTTAATCACCTTAGCAAATTTTCTTACATATTCTCCTAACTAGCTCTTTTTTTTTTTGAGACAGAGTCTGGCTCTGTTGCCCGGGCTAGAGTGAGTGCCGTGACGTCAGCCTCGCTCACAGCAACCTCAGACTCCTGGGCTCAAGCGATCCTCCTGCCTCAGCCTCCCGAGTAGCTGGGACTACAAGCAAGTGCCACCATGTCCGGCTAATTTCTTTTATATATATATATATATATATATATATATATATATACTTAGTTGGCCAGATAATTTCCTTCTATTATTAGTAGAGACGGGGTCTCTCTCTTGCTTAGGCTGGTCTCAAACTCCTGACCTTGAGAGATCCTCCCACCTCAGCCTCCCAGAGTGCTAGGATGACAGGCGTGATCCACCATGCCTGGCCCTAACTATCTCTTTATTTTTTATTTTTTAAACAGATGGCATGATTAAAGTCCTAATGCTACTTACTTTATTATGTAAATAATATAAATTTTATTACATGTTATAATAAATCCACTGTTTATTAGAGTAGAATTGTATTCCACTAAGTTATTGCCTTGTCCATCAAATATGGCAAATTTTCGCCAGAAAGGAGAACAGTGGCTCCATGGGGAAATCACAAGAACGTCCTAATTTCCTGATGAACTATCCTCTTCTTCTGTTGCTGTGACCCAGAGAATGAATTCCTCCTAGTGGGAGGAAAATAGAGTTCTTCCAGGGTGACTTATTATTTTTTTCACATGATGGTAATACCAATTATCCTAGAACAGGGAGAAAAAAAAAAGCCTAAACACTTACTTTCTTGTCAGATTTCCCAAAGGAGAGAGCATGGCATAGTTCTTTTCCCTTCTCCAAAATCATTTTCAAATTAATTTGCTCCTGGCCCAGTTTACTTTTACTCATCTGTATAGCCCCTGCATCATACTCCGGTTGAGTTTTGTCTTTCAATTGTTAGGCACAGTTTCACAGAATATTTGAAAATGTTGTGCTTCCTCTTCATTCTGTTTTGTGGGTAAAGCATATCTTTTACTCAGACTCTTCCCTCCAGGAATTCTTTTGAGTTGCAAAGCTAAATAATATTCTGTGGGTGAGAGACTTCCAGAAAGTTCTTTTTTTTTCTTTTTTGAGACAGAGTCTCACTTTGTTGCCCAGGGTAGAGTGAGTGCCGTGGCATCAGCCTAGCTCACAGCAACCTCAAATTCCTGGGCTCAAGCAATCCTGCTGTCTCAGTCTCCCAAGTAGCTGGGACTACAGGCAGGTGCCACCATGCCCGGCTAATTTTTTCTTTTTCTTTTTCTTTTTTTTCTCCTCAAAGTTTCTGTAGACACAGATAATTTTTTCTGTATATATTAGTTGGCCAATTAATTTCTTTCTATTTATAGTAGTGACAGAGTCTCACTCTTGCTCAGGCTGGTTTTGAACTCCTGACCTTGAGCAATCTGCCTGCCTTGGCCTCCCAGAGTGCTAGGATTACAGGCGTGAGCCACCGAGCCCAGGCTAGAAACTTCTGACTGTTGAGGGGGACAGTTTGCGAGAGGACATTTACTGTCCGCTATTGGCTTATCCGTGGGTGTACCTCGGGCGCTTTGTATGTTATTTAGTAACTCATCATTAATCATGATAATAATGGTAAACATATTATAACACAAACCATTAAGGTCTTACTATGTGCTAAGTGCTATACATCAGTGGTCCCCAACCTTTTTGGCACCAGGGACTGGTTTCATGGAAGATGATTTTTCCATGGACTGGAGTGGGGGCTGGTTTCGGGATGATTCAAGTGCATCACATTTACTGTGCAGTCAGACCTCTCTGCTGATGATAATCTGTATTTGCAGCTGCTCCCCAGCGCTAGCATCACCGCCTCAGGTCCACGCAGATCACGTAGAGCTGAGGCATTAGAGCAGGCGTCCTCAAACTACGGCCCGCGGGCCACGTGCGGGTGTTTTTGCCCATTTGTTTTTTTTACTTCAAAAAAAGATATGTGCAGTGTGCATAGGAATTTGTTCATAGTTTTTTTTTTAAACTATAGTCTGGCCCTCCAACGGTCTGAGGGACGGTGAACTGGCCCCCTGTTTAAAAAGTTTGAGGACCCCTGCGTTAGATTCTCATAAGGAGCGTGCAACCCAGACCCCACGCATGCGCAGTTTACAGTAGGGTTCATGCTCCTATGAGAATCTAACGCCACCGCTGATCTGACAGGAGGCGGAGCTTATTTATGCACTGGTGCCAGTGATGGGAGCGGCTGTAAACACAGACGAAGCTTCGCTCAGTCACCCATGCCTCACCTCCTGCCAGGCAGCCCACTTCCTAAGTAGTTCCATATATAGATGATGTTTATTTCCCCTTTACAATTAATTGAGCTGTCATTCATGAAAAAGGTGGGCGTCATTCTTCTCCTTCATTTCATTTGATTTCAAACGCTTCGAAAGCTAGGCTCTAAAAGGGACCCATGGCCGTGATTTCTTGCGTTATTTCTTCCTGTCTGTCTCCGAAGGCACACAAAGCCTCTTTTACTTGCTCCAGATGTCTTTTGGTGCCATCATTCTGGCCGCTTCTCACCCTTCTCTTCAATCACCCTTGTCCAGGAACACCAGGAGGATAAACACTCATGAGTGTGGAGAATAATTATAGGTTGTACTGGAACTGTCAATCACAGTGACCTCCACACCCCCAGTATTGCTAAGAGACAATGCCCCAGCCAGCCAGCACAGGTGGTGAGGGGTGGTAAGAGTGGCTAACTTAATGAAAGCAGCAGTTTACGAAGGGTACAGATCAGCAGAATGAGCCTCATCTGGGAACTCGTTAGAAATGCGCGTTCTCGGGCCCCACCCCAGACCTTCTGAATCTGGGCATGGGCCCAGCAATCACTGCTTTGGGAAGGGCCTCTTTGTGATTCCAAGGCGAGCCACAGGTTCCACTGACCTTCTAACTGCGTCGGACCGGAGATGGCCACCTGGCTCAAGTGCAGCTGAACCATAGGCTCCCGGCTGGGCCTACGGTGTGTGAGAAAAAGGTCTGGCAAAGTGCAGCTGAGCAAACCGGGCTCTCTCCTTATGGCAGGTAAGAGGGGAAACAGTGATACTCTGAGCGTTAGCAGCAGCAGGAGTCGAAGCTGAATGAGGCTGTGCGGTAGCACTGAAGCCACACAGGGTCACGGGCAGGCTGGAAACAGGAACCATGACTAAGCAGAAGCTGTGAGGCCAAAAAAATAAATAAATACTACACATGATCTTGGCCCAAAGGCCGAGAAGCGATAAATAAATAAATAAATAAAATAAAGACAACGAGGCGAGGTAAGGAAGGCAAGCTAACCAGAAGAGAAGAAAGGAAGTGTGCAGGGCAAGGCAGCCCTTGGAGAGGTAGAGATTGAACCAGGAGAGCACCAGAGTCAAGTTCAAAAACATCTGCCCGTCCCTGAGGTCCCTGGAGCAGCCGCAGCCTCTAAACCAGCTCTTCGCTGTGATCTCCACAGTGTGCCAGAACCTTCTAAAAGCTAATCATTCCGCTTTCTGCAGCTTCTGTCTTGTGTAGCCTTAAAAAGTACCTTTTCTTTGCATTTTCTATAAAGAAGGCTTTTTTTTTTCCATGCTTTCAAAAAGGGGGAGAAGTAAGACCAAAACAATTTGAACAAGAAAAGAGGAAGCAAAATGCAACGTTCTCTGTACCTATCTTTCTCTCACTGGCTACAGCACAAATGAGCAAAACTAAAAGCCCTAAATTAATAGGCTTTCCAATCAGGCGATTTCACCACACAAGGACTCTGAGGAGAGTGTGATGAAGGAAACACATGGAAAAATTTCTCTCCCTCTTATTATCTGGACTTCCCTCTTTTGCTCTCTAAATATAGAAGAAAGTGTCCTGTTTGGCCGGGCATGGTGGCTCACGCCTGTAATCCTAGCACTCTGGGAGGCCGAGGCTGGTGGATTGCTTGAGGTCAGGGGTTTGAAACCAGCCTGAGCAAGAGCGAGTCCCTGTCTCTACTATAAATAGAAAAAAAATTAATTGGCCAACTAATATATATAGAAAAAATTAGCCAGGCATGGTGGCAAATGCCTGTAGTCCCAGCTACTCGGGAGGCTGAGGCAGGAGGATCGCTTGAGCCCAGGGGTCTGAGGTTGCTGTGAACTAGGCTGACACCACGGCACTCATTCTAGCCTGGGCAACAAAGTGAGACTCAAGAAAGACAGAAAAGAAAGAAAGAAAGAAGAAAGTGTCCTGTTTTAAAAAAAGCACACACACTTGAATGCTCATTTTAGATACTAAATAGGTTGATAATAGAAATAAGCATAACTAAAAATTCTTGAGCTATTCTTATGTACCAAGCAATGTTCTAGATATTTCACGTGTTTTAAGCTATTTAATGTCAATATCACAAGTGCAAGATTTTATTTTCCTGTTTTGTTCACTGCTGTAATCTCAGTGCTTGGAATAGTGCTTGGCTACTAGTCGACACTCCATAAATACTTGTCGAATGAATTAAAAAGGATATTCACACAACCCCTGGATGGCAGTGCTATTATATCCCTCTTGTAGCCCCTCCTGGCTGTAAAGATGGAAAGTCACCTCCCAAATGTCTAGGTGAGCATACTGCTGGCAGGCGGCAAGCTTCTGCTAGCAAACACAAAGGCCATGATCTCCAAGGTTGGTCTTGACGATGTTTTGAAGCACTATTATTTGAAGAATGTTGGTGTTCAACATGTAATCCTTTCATAGTCTGAAGGTTTTTATTCTTTTGATGGTATAGTCATTCACTCAATAAATATTTACTTAGTACTTGTACATATCAAGTGGTGTTTTCTGGGCATTGAGGATACAGAACTGAATCCCAAAGATGCCATACCCGCCGCCATGGGGACAGAGAGGGACAAACACAATAATTTCAGGTAGTGGCAAGTGCTATGAAGACAATAAAAGAGGCGATGTGAAAAGAGCACAATGGGGCCGGGCGCGGTGGCTCATGCCTGTAATCCTAGTTCTTGGGAGGCCGAGGCGGGCGGATTGCTCAAGGTCAGGAGTTCAAAACCAGCCTGAGCAAGAGCGAGACCCCGTCTCTACTATAAATAGAAAGAAATTAATTGGCCAACTGATATATATATAAAAAATTAGCCGGGCATGGTGGCGCATGCCTGTAGTCCCAGCTACTCGGGAGGCTGAGGCAGAAGGATCGCTCGGGCCCAGGAGTTGGAGGTTGCTGTGAGCGAGGCTGGCTGACGCCACGGCACTCACTCTAGCCTGGGCAACAGAGCGAGACTCTGTCTCAAAAAAAAAAAAAAAAAAAAAAGAGCACAATGGGGAAGGACTACTTTGTATTTGGGGACCAGGGAAGGCTTCTCTGAGGAAGTAACGTTTGTAAGGAGAGCTGGAGGACAAGAAGGAGCCAGCCATAAAGGGAATGCAGTGTTAAGAGTGGAAGGAACAGCAGGTGTGCGGACCCTGAGGCAGGACTGTGAGAAGGACGCCGTGGCTGGAACACGGTGAGCAAAGGACGACTGGAAGGAGTGGAACACGGGGCTGGATCGCGGAGGGCTTTCTTGGCCATGTGTGGCAGGCAGGAGGTGTGTGCTGAGATCACTCTTCCAGGCAGACCCTGCTAAAGGTGGACAGTCAACTGGCAGCAAGCAGCAGCCTCTGCGGGACCGGTCAGTGGTCAAACCGAGAACGAGTTCTTCCTGGGCAGTTCCAGCCGATGACCCAACATGGTGGGAAGAGTAAGGGCCTAGCACTTGGCTCAGTGCGTAAGTCTTCCAATGAGCTACCTTTGCTCCGGAGCTCCAGCTGGGCCAGCCTAGCCTGTCCTCCCTGCAGCACCAGACTCAGAGTCCTCTCCAACCCTCCCCCCTCCCTCCTTCCACAGGGATCAGATTTATGTTCAGTTTGGCGTCCTTCCCTACCTGCTCCTTCCTATTCCCTCTTCTCTTTGGTTTTCAGAGGTGTCACCACCAACAGAATCTCTTGCATTTCTAATCACATCTTTTTTTTTGAGACAGAGTCTTGCTGTGTCACCCAGGCTAGAGTGAGTGCCGTGGAGTCAGCCTCTCAACACAGCAACTTCAAACTCCTGGGCTCAAGCGATCCTCCTGCCTCAGCCTCCCGAGTAGCTGGGACTACAGGCATGCACCACCATGCCCGGCTAATTTTTTCTATATATGTATTAGTTGGCCAATTAATTTCTTTCTATTTAAGTAGAGACGGGGTCTCACTCTTGCTCAGGCTGGTTTCGAACTCCTGACCTCGAGCAATCTGCCCGGCTGGGCCCCCCAGAGTGCTAGGATTACAGGCGTGAGCCACCTCGCCCGGCCTTCTAATCACATCTTGACATCTCTTTTTGAGAGGAACCATACTGACACAGTCGGTAGTGGAAGAGGTCTGAGAAAGCAGGTGGTAACATGAAGTTTGGGGACTGGGTCACCCACTACCCAACAGGTGACGAGGACCCCATCTTGAGTGGTATGTGGGGTATGAATAGTCCCTGGCACAATAGCCCCAATGCTAAAAATGTTACTAGTGGTGACCTGGGAAAATGTCCAGGTGAAAAGGAAAGCTGTGCCAGCATGCTGATGCAGGAGTTTAAAACGCATAGAGGAACCACGTATACAAGTATGATGAAATTGGCTGTTTATCAAGAGCGAGAGCCTGTCTCTATTAAAAAATAGAAAGAAATTAATTGGCCAACTAAAAATATATAGAAAAAAAATTAGCCGGGCATGGTGGTGCATGCCTGTAGTCCCAGCTACTCAGGAGGCTGAGGCAGGAGGATCGCTTGAGCCCAGGAGTTGGAGGTTGCTGTGAGTGACGCTAATGCCACAGCACTCTAGCCCGGGCAACAGAGTGAGACTCTGTCTCAAAAAAAAAAAAAAAAAGAAAAGAAAAGAAAAAGAAATTGGCTGTTTATTACCAAGTTGCATTAACCTTCCCTACAGAAAGCTAATGAGAAGCTGAGAGCAGTTAACAAACAGCTAAAACCCAAGCGTGAGAGCCAGAGGGCCTCTTTGGCAGCTTGCAACATGGTCGTCTTCTTTTGCGGTGCAAGAGCAGACCCAGCAGAACAGCAGGCTGACAATCTAATTGTTAGAACCCAGAGCTCCAGAGCCGTTTGGATGCTCAGCCCAGGTAAATATAAGGTCTCCTATGCTAAAGTCAGGGATCTGGCTGGAAAAACCTGGGACCTGAAACGTGGGACAGGGACATCTAGGAGGATGCCCTTGAGACATGTGGTTCTGCAGACGCCCTTGGGCGCCCAAAGGGAGCCTGCAGAGGTGGCGTCCCCATTAAGAATGAGCAATCCCCCCACGTGGGAAGATACTGCATACTGCACAGGGTTTTTGCTCAAAAAAGCAACCCTCCCAACCCCCACAGCAGCGACCTCCATATTGCCCTGTGGCTGCCAGGTTATAACCAGGGTTGAATCTCAGTGTAACCTGGCTGGGCCTGATAAAGGAGAAAGAGATTTTACTGTAGAGGAGATGCAAGAATTAACTACATCATAGAGAAATTGGACCCCTCCTACGTGGCTGGTGGGAATGTAAAATGGTGCAGCCACTTTGGAAAACAGTCTGGCACTTCCTCAAAGGGTTAAACATAGAGCTACCAAATGACTCGGCAATCCCACTCCTCTTGTAGTAAATATCCAAGAGAAATGAAAACATAGGTTTAAACAGAAGCCTGCACATGCATGTTCATGTTGATATTATTTGTAATAGCCAGATAGAGCCAAATGTCCGTCAACCGAGGAGGGGATAAAAGTTTGACCTGTGCCATTCCTGCTCCAAGACCCTCAGCCAGCATCACTGTCTGAATGGCACTTGCAGAATACTTTATACACAGGCATATACTGCCACACAATATAGCATCTGACCAGAACACCCACTTCATCACGAAGGAGATGCAAAGGTAGGTCACAGTCATGAAATCCAACAGTTTTATCTCATGTAATATCAACCACATGCATCTAGCCTCATAAAGGGTAAGAATGGCTTACCAAAGGCACAGCGCTTGGACGTGATCTTCTGCAAGGCTGGGGCCTCCTAGAAGGATACAGTATACCGTGTTTCCCCAAAAATAAGACAGGGTCTTATATTTATTTTTCCTCAGGAAGACACCCTAGGGCTTATTTTCAGGGGATGTGTTATTTTTTTTTAAGTACGGTACAACCATCTACATTTATTCAAATATAGTTAAGTCGTCTTCTTCTGGAACATCATCTTAACTCTCCAAACCCCGAATGCCATCCTGAATTTCTTGTGACTCTATTTCCTTTAGAACCACTGGCCCCGATCTCTCACGTCGAGCAATAGAGCTGTAATGGGGCAGATGAGAAGGGCTGTTCGTCTTCTTAACCACTCCGCGACGACACGCATGGGTTGTGCAGATGCGCTGCATAGCCACGCCCGTTGCTAGGTCTTATTTTCAGGGTAGGTCTTCTATTGTGCAAATGCTTAGAAATCCTGCTAGGGCTTATTTTATGGGTAGGTTTTATTTTTGGGGAAACATGGTATGTATTCAATCAGAAGTGTCTATATGGCCCTGTGTCCCCAAGTAGGAAGAATACATGGGTTTGAGAACCAAGAGGTGGAAATAGTAATGACCCCACTTACTGTCACTCCTTCTAACCCACTGGGGACATTGCTCTCCTATTCCTGTAGCTCTGGGTTCTGCAGAGTTGGAGGCCCCGGTCCTCAAAGAGGTGCTCTCTTTCTGTGGACACAACAAGGGTCCCCTTGAACTATAAGCCATGGCTGCCATCAGGAAATTTTTGTTTCTCTGTGGTCAGGGACCAGCAGGCAAGAAGAGGAGCCTCTTAACCTGGCAGGGAAATTGGTCCTGCTCAGCAGGAAGAGTGCCAGGTATCTTCTCAAAACTGTGCAATGGCACCAACCTTCACTTAGAGCAAAAGTTTACCAGATCCTACGTGATCTGGCCTCTGTTACTTTTCAGATCTCCCTCCCTTTTGCTACCCCTGTGCTCACTCCACTGTGGCCGTGCTGGCCTCTTTACTGTTCAGTGAGCACACAAGTCATTTTCAGGACGAGGGTCTTTCGTCCAGCTTCGTTAGATAGAGCGGGCAAGGAAGACCACAAAATGCAGAAGGAGCTCAATTGGGAGAGGTTAGTTTGTACAGATTTGATTGCTGAGTTGGACTTTTAACTCTAATTTCTAGCATAGGCCTCCTCACCTAGGGATTTCTCATCAATATTTTCTACTTTTTCATTAATTAGTAACCAAAAAGAAATTATCAATATATAATGGGTTTAGAGAGAATGATCTTCCTGGAGAGCCAACCAAGTTCCCTCTTTGATAATGACTGCTAATAATAGCATACGTTTTTTGAGATATGTTAAATGTCAGGCTCCAGGCTAAGCCTTTTACAAACTTTGCCTTATTGAGTCCCCATAAAATCTCTGAAAGGAGGCATTATTATTATCTCCATTTCACACATGAAGGAATAGAAGCTCAGAAAGGTGAAATAATTTGCCTAGGTCATACCTTTTGTAAGAGGCCAGCTCTTTACAAAAGAGCTGGCCTTTAACCACAGCTCTTTCTGAGTCTAAAATCTGTATTATTTTCTCAACAATTTGCTTTCCTTTAAGAGTAAGCGCTAACGATTATTCATTCATTCATTCAAGTCATCTATTTATCCATTCATTCAATACATGTTCACATTGAGTGCTTATTATGTGCCAGGTCTTTGCCTGATTTTGCTAACACTGTGACAAACACATAGGCAAGATCCTTATATTCATGGAGCTTATAGCCTAATGGTATAGCAGGACCACAAATCAAAGGAGTTCAGGTCTCCGAAGGGCAGCTAAACACAGCATGTGTGGAGAATGACCTTTTGAAAAACACGAACAAAGATTGCCTTTGACCTGGATCCTGGAATATGCACAGCTAATACATAAAACCTTAGTTAAGGCATTGATCTTTTAGCCTTCTCTGTTTTGAAATGGGTATAGTAATAATAGATTTCTTGCCAACTGGTTGTAATCTCAAGTGAGAAAATGCATGAAAGCTCTTGGCAAACTGTAAAATATTCAACAAGGAGGAAGGGACTTTTCTTTATATTAAAAAATCCAAACATATGCTAAAGTAGAGAGAACAGTACAATAAACATTCAGATTGCCCATCAAACGGCTACAATAATTTCAACTCCTGGCCAATCATACTTTATCTTTAGCCAGCCCCCATCACCCATTTTATAAGCAGCAAATCTTGGCATATCCATATTTTATGCATATATATTTCAATATAAACACCTCAAAGAAAGGGTTTCTTTAAAAAAAAACATAGCCACAAATACTATTATCACTTCTAAAAACCTAAAAACAAAATTTACAGTAATTCTGTAATTTTATCAAATGTCATAACTTGGTTAAGTGGTCAAATTTCCCTGATTATCTAAAAAATTTTGAAATCAGTAGGTTTGAATTAGTATTTAGATAAGATTCATATTGCAGCTGGTTCTTTATGCCATCTTTATAAGTCCCCCTTCATCGTTTTGTTTTTGTTCTGCATTCTGTTTGCTCACAGAACTGTATATAGAATAGTGTGATTCTTAAACTTTAGTGTGCATTCGAATCAATCTGGGGAGCTTGTTAGAACACAGATTTTCTGGGTCCTGCCCACAGAGAGTTTTGATTCACTACTGTATTGCATTTCTTTTTTTTTTTTTTTTTTTTTTTTGAGACAGAGTCTCACTTTTGTTGTCCAAGCTAGAGTGAGTACCCTGGCATCAGCCTAGCTCACAGCAACTTCACACTCCTGGGTTTAAGCAATCCTCCTGCCTCAGCCTCCCGATTAGCTGGGACTACAAGCATACGCCACCATGCCCGGCTAATTTTTTCTGTATATATATATTAGCTGGCCAATTAATTTCTTTCTATTTTTAGTAGAGATGGGGTCTTGCTCTTGCTCTGGCTGGTTTTGAACTCCTGACCTTGAGAAATCCGCCTGCCTTGGCCTCCCAGAGAGCTAGGATTACAGGCGTGAGCCACCGAGCCCAGCCCGATTCACTACTGTATTGTATTTCTAACAAGTTTCCACGTGATGCTGATGGTGCTGGCTTGGGACAACACTTTGAGAAGCACTGTTGTACATATCCCCAGAGTGATGATTTCCTTACTGTAGCCCTTGGTGAAGTGTCCTTCAACGTGTTTATCTTCCTGTTTATTTCCTGTTAGGGGAAACTTATTTATTATAGTTGCCTGCAGTGCAGAATAATGGTTAAAACTCAGCGTTTAAAGTTAGATTCTCCCTTATGACACTTATTTTCTATGTGACCTTGGGCAAGCCACTTAATTGCTCTGTGAACCCACTATTACAGGGTCCGTGTGAGGATTAAATGACATTTTTAAAAAATTAAAACATTTCTTTTTAATTCAGCATATTACTGGGGTACAAATGTTTAGATCACATATATCGCCTTTGCCCCACCCAAGTCAGAGCTTCAAGCGCGTCCATCCCCCAGTAAATGAGATTTTTAAAAGTACTCTGGCACTTAGCAAATACCCAATCAATTTGATTGTCATTTTTCAACCAAGAAATCACAAAGGAGCGCACAGTCTGTGGAAAGCCTTGAGTTGTGTAGAGTTTTGCTGCGTTGTGACGCCAGGAGAACCGAGCAGGAGCGCTCCAAAGGGGAAGTACCTGGAGAAAGGTGCAGAGAGAGTAACTCTCCTGGCCATTTTTTAAGTCAGCCCAAGACTCGGCCCCTTTAAGGAGGGCGAGGGCACGTGACCCATCGGGTCACGTGACCCGCGGGACAACATGGCTGCGCCCGCGCTAGGGCCGGCTAGTGGACGCTTCCCTGGGCTCACAGGCGTTCTCTGGCTGCCGCTGCTCGCGCTGTTGTGCGGGGCAGCGGGCGGCGAGGAGGCCGCGAGCGGTGCAGGCGCGGCGTCCCTCGCGGGCTCTTGCGGCTGCGGCACGCCCCAACGGCCCGGGGCCCCTGGCAGTTCGGCGGCCGCGCCCCGGTACTCACGGGAGGCGAACGCCCCGGGCCCAGCCCCCGGAGAGCGGGCGCTCACGACCACCAAGGTGCTCCTTGGATTCCTCCTAGGCGGATGGGGGCTGCAGGGTTCCTGGACGGGGTTGGGATGGGCAAGGCAAGGGACTGGCACGAAGGCAGGTAAAGGTGGTAACCACACCCAAGTCGCGCACCTGCTGATCCTATTTGAGGCGTTCCTCCTCCGTCCACCACCGGAAGGAGGGCTGGATCTTGGGGCTCCGCGTAATGGAGGATTGTTGTTCCTTATTTATCTCTTACTCCCTACTACTTTCCTCCCTTTACCTACTCTCCTCTTGATGAAGATGTCAGAATTCTGAGTCAGACAGAATAGGTTTACATTCTCAGTTCCTCAAATACTAACTGAAGAAATCAGGACCCTGGGTCTCAGTGTCTCCAAAATGGTTGTGTATTTACCTGCAGTCTCTTCCAAGAGGTTCTGCTTCTTGAGGGCAAGGCCTTGTATCACTTATCCTGCTATTCTTAGCAGTTTAGCACATAGGAAGGAGAAAACCAACTGTAGTTGGTTTATTACTGTTATTTATATATGTTTTACGTAGTGCCTGGATGTGTTAGGTGCTAGGATGTATGAGTAATAACAGTGATAACAACTGTTACTTCGTTCCATCTGCCAGGTACTTTGCATATTGGTGTATTTGTGGAAACAACTTTTGGGACTAGAAACCAGGTTTTCTGACTCATAAACTAGTGCTCTTTCTTGTATACCTTGCACAACCCAATCCTTTTTTCCATCCCACATTTCTTTCCTCTGGGTTAATTCTGACCAAATTCAAGACTTAGGTGAGAGGTTACATCCATAGGTTAGGTCTCCCTGACCTCCTTTTCTCTCCCCTCAGTATTTCCATATGCTGCCATAGTGGTGTGTGTTTACTCTGACATAACAGTTATTACGGATGCTTGTGTGCTGTGAGGGTGGTAGGGTCAGGACCATGACTTAGTCTCTCAGGAACAGAGTGTAGGAGCTTGGTAACCAGGCTTCTCGTTTTTCCATTCTGCATAATTTTGGCCTTTCCATTTTTTCCTGTTACTCCTCAGAGGATGCCCTGAATTATTAGTGTTTATCTTTTATGTGGTGAGGTGTCGTGATTACTTTTTTGGTGTACATTGACCATACTTGATTTTAATTCCTCTCTAACTTGATGATGATTGATAATCAGTCTCTCCCTCTTTCTAAGAAGAAAGCCCCTGTTTCTGTATATCTATTTTGTAACTAATAGGGCAGCTGTCTCATGTGCTTATACACATTGGTCAGTCTCAAAATTTTGCCTAGAACCTTCTAGCCAGTACTGAACATTCCTCATTCCCCATTTCCATCTTCCTGTAGGTTCTAAAATGGTATACTAGTGGCCGCATCTTTTGAATTACATTTACAACATACATATTTTTCATCCCTATAAAGTGGTTTTGTGAATGCAGTAGTGATCATCTTTGGCCAATTCTTATAGTCACTTTCTATAATGTTTAGGGGCATCTCAATCTATTAAACAATTAGTGGTTGGTGAGAAGACAAGCTACAAGCCTTCAAGGACTATTAACCTGATGATTGAACCTGAAGTAACTTTGTTATCAAGACAAATGACTTCGTAGGAAGCAATTCTTAATCTCTGTTTTCCTTGGTTTCAGAAGTTTTTGTTCATGTGCAGATGACTTTGGTCTGACACTTAGCCACTTATTCTAAATTCAGGAAGTCCAACATTGCAAGAGAGGTAAATGGTCATAGGGATAGTTCTGCCTCTTTTTGTTTTCTGTTGATTAGGCACACATTGCATATGACTTTGTCCCGTGTGCTGAATGTACAGAAAAGAAAAAGACCTATTTGCTACCCTGGTAGCGTTTACACTCTGGTAGGTGTTCTCTCTCTTTCTCTCTGTCTCTCACATACACTCTCATATGTAGGTATCATTTTTCTATAAGGAAAATACTATAGGAGGAGTATGTACAGAGTACTTGGAGAGGAAAAAAGGATTCATTCTTTCTGGACAAATCAGGTAGTGCCTCAAAGAAAAGGTCACATTTGAACTAGGCCTTGGAGAAGACCTTTTTAGGACCTGAGGATGGAAGGTCAGGTTGAAGGGCATTCCAAGAAGGGTAGCATCTGCACGTGGCATGTTGTGGAAGTGCGTGGTGTGTTCAGGGAAGTATAATTTAAGTTTTTCTGGGAGTGACATTTTCATACCTTTTAATGTAACACTTTAGGTGTGAGGTTTTTTTAATATTTTAATTCATATAATGAGCACTTGGCAAGGTGAGGGACACAAAGAAGCAAATAGCACTCGGCTTTATTTACTCTTAAGGAATTTCCAGTTTCACTGAGAAGTTAGGGCAATAAGAATTATCTGAGGGCCAGGCACTATGGTTCACACCTGTACTCTCAGCACTTTGGGAGAGTGAGGCAGGAGTATCACTCGAGTTCAGGAGTTTGAGACTACCCTGGGCAACATAGGAGACCCCCATCTCTATAAAAAATAAAAACATTTAGCCGGGCATGGTGGTGTGCTCCTGTATAGTTCTAGCTACTCAGGAGGCTGAGGTGGAAGGACCACTTGAGCCTAGGAGTTTGAGGTGATAGTGAACTATGGGAAACAACATAGATATTTTAAGATTTGACTTTAATTCCCTCTGGTTAAAAAATGTAATTCTCATTGAGAAAGTTATCTTAACAGTTTTCTACATAGCTTATTATTTTGTAACAAGGAAGCAAAATGTTTTAATCTCCATGTATCTTTTAGAAGAGTTGTTTGAAAAAGCATTTAGGATCATGGGATGCTAAAATTGGACGTGGCATGTCTATAGTTATAGGTAAAGTCAGTGTTGATTTCTGTCTGAGGATATTTCTGATCAGGTAATCCTTACCTGGGAATCAAGGCACAATTGAATGCCATCTCTTTCATGAAACCTGTCTTCCATAAGAAAGTAGTTTTTCTGTCCTCTAAATTGCTACATAATTTTTTCTTGTTGTCTGATGGCAACTTGTTTTCTCTTTCTTGAGAAAGGGTCTCATTTTGTTGCCCAGGCTGGTCTCGAACTTCTGGGTTCAACTGATCTCCCCACCTTAGCCTCCCAAGTAGCTATGATTATAGGTGTGCATCATGGTACCGGGCCCCTATATTCTCCTATATTCTTTTTTTTTTCTATATATATTATTAGTTGGCCAATTAATTTCTTTATAGTAGAGACGGGGTCTCGTTCTTGCTCAGGCTGGTTTCGAACTCCTGACCTCGAGCAATCCGCCCACCTCGGCCTCCCAGAGTGCTAGGATTACAGGCGTGAGCCACCGTGCCCAGCCTCCCTATATTCTTTTTAATGTGGTGTTACTTGTATTTCTGTAGTGTCTAGTTGTCTTTCTTTCTTTTTTTTTTTTTAATTAAAGACAGAGATTTGCTCTGTTGCCTAGGCTGGGCTCCAGTGATCCTCCCACCTCAGCCTCCTGAGTTGCTACGTGTACATCACCACATCTGGCTAATTTTTAACTTTTTTGTACAGATGGGGGCCTCTTTATGTTGCCCAGGCTGGTCTTGAACTCCTGGCCTCAAGCAATCCTCTCCCACCAGCCTCCGAGAGTGCTGGGATTACAGATGTGAGACACTGTGCCTGGCCAAGTTGTCCGATATCTCATTCTACATTGAGAGCATTTTTAGATCTGTTTTAATCTCTGTGTCAGACACTTTTGAAAGAAACTTTTGTATATAATCTTTTGCTGTGTTCATCCTCTCAAGAATCCTGTGAGAGAGATTATCTCCCACTTTACAGGTGAGGCAGCTGAGGCTTAATGGGATCATAAATCTCAGGGCTGGAGGAAACTCTGAATGCTATTTCGTCTGTGATTAGTGTCTGTAGAGGCAATAGGGTGAGAGAATGACATAAAAGATAAGCCCTGCATTGATAGATAAGGCAGCAGTTTGTGGATGAATCCAGAGAACATGCTTCTCTTGTTCACTTAGCTTTCTCATGACCTTTAGCTTTTAATGTTAGGTGTGAGGATAGGAAAGAAGGAAAGAGAAGAGCTACGCAAAAGAGTTGCATATGAGCTTATTTCATTTTTGCGTATAAGACAAAAATCTTACAGTAGCAAGTAGAAGAAAAAGACAATTGAAACTGGCTTAAGCAGAAAAAAGTGGGGAAGGGGACATTTACAGCTCTCCTAGTTGGGAAGTTCAAGAGTAAATATGGCCCCAGACACAGCTGGATCCAGGACCTGGGCCAGCATCTCCGGGGCTCTTTGCCTGTCTCTTGGCTCTTCTTCTGTGTTGGCTCCATTGTCAGGTAATGTCTCTTCTCACCCTGGTAAAATAGCTAGAAGAGAGTAAGTTCCCCTTTTCTGGTAGCTCAGGCAAAAGTTCTAAGATGAACTTTGATCAGCTCATGGACCTATCCCTGATTACATCTCCATGGTCAAAAGGAAGCCATGATTGTCCAGGCTTGAGGCATAGGAGGTAGAGTTGAGACATCAAGCTCCACCACTTAGTTTAAGAAGTGGTTTATGAAAGGAACTTCAGGTGCTGTTATAAGAGGTAGGGGGAGGCCGGGCGCGGTGGCTCACGCCTGTAATGCTAGCACTCTGGAAGGCCGAGGTGGGAGGATCGCTCAAGGTCAGGAGTTTGAGACCAGCCTGAGCAAGAGTGAGACCCCGTCTCGACTAAAAATAGAAAGAAATTAATTGGCCAACTAATATATATAGGAAAAATTAGCCGGGCACAGTGGCGCATGCCTGTAGTCCCAGCTACTCGGGAGGCTGGGGCAGGAGGATTGCTTGAGCCCAGGAGTTTGAGATTGCTGTGAGCTAGGCTGATACCACAGCACTCACTCTAGCCTGAGAAACACAGCGAGACTCTGACTCTGAATGAATGAATGAATGAATGAATGCATGAATGGATGGAATGGGTGCTGGGTGGACCAAAGTAGCAGATGCCCACTGCTCTTGTCCTAAATGGGTAGCCCAAATATGGTTTTGTTACTCTGATGAATATTAGAGCCATTCTTGACTTGACTTATGTTTTTGGCTTGAGTGGCAGTGGCAGAGCTGTGATGTGGCATTAGGGGATTTATCTCATCTTTGGATTCAAACAATAGATTGTTTGAATCTGGACCTTCAATGAAGACTTGATTAAAATGGTGTTTTTTTTTTTTTTTTTTTTTGGCTTGGGTTTTAACAACACGAGATACCTGATGCTCTAGATTTTACTAGAATGACATGTGACATTTGTAGGACAGAAAACTTTACTTCATTAGTGTAAATGAGAAATTATGATCCACTGAGTGCAATGCAGGCTATTTTTGTCTATAGCCTCCAGAATGGAAACTTGGCTTATTCAGCGCTGGCTGTCTCTCATGGTTAATGAAAGAAGAAGAAAAAAAACTAGGCCAAGAGTCCACAGTGGACATTGTGATTGTATTACCATTGTTGGTACTCACCTTGAGAGAGAAGAGGATGAAAAAAATTAGATAATTGTAAGAATTAATTAGGTACAATGGCCACACCTGCCTGTGGCCTTGAGTTTGAGCTGACGGCTGAACAACTGTTCTCGAAACAGGACTTACCTGTCTGCTGCGGGAAAGCTTTTTTTTTTTTCTAGTAAGTCTTTTATGAAACCTTTTATTAGATCTTCTTAATCATTTTAAGACTACTCTTGAAACTTTGGTCTAAAGCCTTCAATTTTTCTACTTCTTTGTAGAACTGCTTTAAATTCTGATTTCTCTTCTTAGGCCTGAGGAATCTTGTGTCCCAGATACTTAGGGTATAGTGAGAATAATGCATAAACCTAGTTCAGTCTTGAGCTGAGTCTATTAAACAGGCTCATTAAAGTGCTGACATGGTAATCTATGTCTGGGACTGTGTTATAAATTAAATAGAATTTTTATAATTATACCTAAGAATAATTCAAATGATAAATTCCTCATTATAGTCATGATCTCACTCATTCAGTCAGTAAAGATTTTTTTGAATATCTGTTGTGGACCACACACGGTGCTGGGGTTATAGAAATGAAAAACTTATTTCTGGTTCCCAAGGAGCCCAGGATCTAGGGAAGATGAAAACTCAGAATTAAGACAGTGTGTGTGTATATGTATGTGTGTGTCAGTTGCTAGGACAGATAGATGTGTTCGTCACAGGGACCCAAATAAGGGGCAAATGGCCCAGCTTGGGGAGGAATGTGCAGCTAAGAAGGACCTGAAGGAGGTGATCCTTGAACAGTGACATTGTTTGCACAGAGATGAAGTGGCATGATGTAGCTCATGGGAATGTAGGAGAAAGTCCAGGGTTAGAGCATGAGACATTGGGCTCTGAAGTTTGTTTGTTTATTTGTTTATTTATTTATTTATTTATTATTTTTTGAGACAAAGTCTCACTCTGTTGCCCGAGTAGAATGCTGTGGCATCAGCCCAGCTCACAGCAACCTCAAATTCCTGGGCTCAAGTGATCCTCCTGCCTCAGCCTCCTGAGTAGCTGGGACTACAGGCATGTGCCACCATGCCCAGCTAATTTTTTCTATATATTTTTAGTTGGCCGTTTAATATCTTTCTATTTTTGGTAGAGACAGGGGTCTCACTCTTGCTCAGGCTGGTTTCGAACTCCTGACCTTGAGCGATCCTCCTGCCTCGGCCTCCCAGAGTGCTAGGATTACAGGCGTGAGCTGCCGTGCCCGGCCTGAAGTTTAGATTATTAATGTTACTCTGAAAGGTGCTGGGAATTCTTGAAGAACTTAAGTAGCAAAGTGGTGTGATCAGATTGACCCTTTATTTTTTTCAGTAGATGGCATGTTTACAAGGCTCAAAAACTAAATAACAGAGTATATAGTGAGAATCTTCCCATTTACCTGATAATCTTCCATTCAGACAACTACTGCATGCGTTTCTCATATATTTTCCCGGAGCCATGTTCTGCAAATATGCGTAAACACAAAACTATGTGCCTCTGTATGCCCCAACCTCCTTTCCCACAAATGACAGCCTACCACACTTACTGTTGTGCTCCTTACTCTTTGTCTTGGTGAGATCTTTCCATATCAATACATTAAAAGCTTCTTCTTATTTCCCCCTCTTCTTTGGGGGAAAAAGTGGCGGATTAGTGGCGACCTTCTGGCTGTCTGCTCCCAGAGTGGGAGGTGAAGAACGAGGACAGCTACACACAGGTGTTTTCTTTTCCATTTCTTATGGCTGCTTAATTTCCACTCTTATCCATGGCCCACAGATGACTTAATGAGTCTACTATTAGGCTGTTTCCACCCTGTTTCTATTAGAAACAGAGCTGTGATGAATTGCATTGGATACAGAAGACTGGCTTTTTCAGGAAGATTAGTAGGGGCTTAAATATTTATTGAATGAATGATTGAATGAAAGGTAGATGGCTTAAAAGCAAGGAGGGATGTGAATGAATGAACCCGGAGGTCAATTATGAGGCTACTGAAGTTATCTGGGAACAGAAAAGAGGGAGAGATGAAAGAGATATATATTTAGGATATCCGGTAAGACTAGGTGGCCTATGAAGTGTTAGGAGTAGGGGACAGAAATAATCAAAGATGATTTCTTGGAATAGTAGTAATATATTGGACAAATAAAAATATGTTTATCAGAGATGAAAATAGCACCACTTTTATTGGGAAATAACATGCACAGAATTGGAACAACTACTAGCAAGGAGCGTCAGTGGAAACAGAATGTAGGATCAATGATCATGGTTTCCTAATTTCTGTTTCTTCTGATCTTGTTTTTCTAACTCTTCTGCTCTTGTTGCTAAACCACACTCAATCTCTCTTATTTCCACCTCCTTATCTCTCTGACTTCTTTCCCCCCCTGTTTAATTTGAACCCTTCTTTTAAAAAATTTATTGAAAAAATTTAAATTTTAATTGACAAATAATAATTGCATATATTATGTATTTGTGAGGTACAATGTTATGTTTGATATGTTTACATTCTGGAATGATTAAATCTAGTTAAGTTAACAGATCCATCACCCCACATAATTATTTTGTGGTGAAAACACAATCTATTCTTTTTGTAATTTTGGGATATACAGTGCATTACTATTTATTATAGTGACCACTCCATGCCATAAACCTCTAAAGCTTATTCCTTCTGTGTAACTGAAAGTTTGTACCCTTTTGATTAACATCTCTCGTTTCCCTATCCACCCCTCTCTCTCAGGCTCTGATAACTACCATTCTGTTATCTACTATTCAATTTTTTTTTAGATTCCACATATAAGTGAGGAATTTGAATCCTTATGAAGTCCTTTCTGAAGTCAAGGTATTTGCCATTCTGTGCCTGGCTTACTTCATATAGTATAATGTCCTCCAGGTTCATTCATGCTTATCCAAATAAAAGAATTTCCTTCTTTTCTAAGGCTGAATAGTATTCCATTATATTTATATACCACATCTTCTTTATCCATTTATCCAGTGATGGATAGATACCTAGGTTGCTTCCGTATCTTACTATTGTGAATAATGCTGTAATGAGCATGCAAATGTAGATATCTCTTTGGCATACTGGTTTTATTTCTTTTGGCTGTATACCCAGAAGTGCGATAGCTGGATCATATGGTAATTCTATTTTAGTTTTCTGAGAGATCTCCATACTGTTTTCCATAATCCCTTTAAATTAAACATTCCCACAGCAGGGCACACAGGGTTCCCATTTCTCCTCACCTTGCCAACACTTGTTATCTTTCATCTTTTGACAAGAGTTGATTAAACAAGTATGAGATGTTATCTCATTGTGGTTTTGATTTGTGTTTCCCTGATGATTAGTGATGATGAGCATTTTTTAAATATGTGTTGGATATTTGTATGTCTTTTTTTTTTTTTTTTTTTTTTTGAGGCAGAGTCTCACTCTGTTGCCTGGGTTAGAGTGCCGTGGCATCAGCCTAGCTCACAGCAACCTCACACTCCTGGGCTCAAGCGATCCTCCTTCCTCAGCCTCCCGAGTAGCTGGGACTACAGGCATGCACCACCACGCCCGGCTAATTTTATATATATATATATATATTTTTAGTTGTCCAGCTAATTTATTTCTATTTTTTTTAGTAGAGACAGGGTCTTGCTCATGCTCAGGCTGGTCTCAAACTCCTGAGCTCAAACTGTTTGCCCACCTCGGCCTCCCAGAGTGCTAGGATTACAGGTGTGAGCCACCACACCCGGCCATTGTTTTTCTTATTGTGAGCACTATCTATTCCGGTCCTTTGCCCATTTTTTAATTGGGTTCTTTGCTTTCTTGCTATTGAGTTGAGTTCTATTAATTGTTTCTTTTGCTGTGCAGAAGCTTTTTAGTTTGATGCAATCACATTAATTTTACTAACAAAATTATGGGAATTTTGTTAGGGAATGCATTGATTCTGTGGATCGCTTTGGGTACTATGGGCATTTTAACAATATTAATTCAACCAATCCATGAACACAGTACCTTTTCATTTATTTTTGTTGTCTACTATTTTTTCATCAATGTTTTATAGGTTTTATTATACAGATCTTTCACCTCTTTGGTTAAATTTACTCCTAAGTATTTTTTTTTTGATGCTATTGTGAGTGGGATTGATTTCTTAATTTCTTCTTCTTCTTCTTCTTCTTCAGATAGTTTATTGTTAGTATAAAGAAATGCTATTGATTTTTGTATCCTGCAACTTTACCGAATTTATTTATCAGTTCTGACAGTTTTTTTAGTGGAGTCATTAGAGTTTTCTATATATAAGGTCATGTCATCTTCAGCCAGGAGCCTGCTGTTTATTTCTTTCTCTTGCCTAGTTTTTCTGTCTGAGACTTGTAGTACTATACTGAATTGGTAAGAGTAGGAGACCTTATCTTGTTCTGGATCTTAGAAGAAAAGCTTTCAACTTTTCCCCATTGAGTATGATGTTAGCTGTGGGCTTTTCATATATGATCTTTATTGTGTTGAGGTACATTCCTTATATGCCTAATTTATTGAGAGTTTTTATCATGAAAAGATGCTGAATTTTGTCAAATGTTTTTTCTGCATCAATTAAGACAATCATATGGCATTTGTCCTTCATTCTGTTAACATGTGTATCACATGTACAGATTTGTATATGTTGAGCCATTCTTTGGTCCCAGGGATAAATCCCAGTTGATTATGGTATTTGATCCTTTTAATGTGCTGTTAGATTGGTTTGCTGGTATTTTGTTGAGAATGTTTGCATCTGTGTTTGCATTTCAGAGATATTAGCCTGTGATTTTCTTTTCTTACAGTGTCCTTTGCTGGCTTTGGTATCAGGGTAATGCTGGTCTCGTAAAATGAATTTGGAAATGTTCCCCCTTCTTCAATTTTTTGGAAGACTTTGAGAACTTTTGGCAGTTCTTCTTTAAATATTTGGTAGAATTTTGCCATGAAGCCCTCTGGTCCCGGGATTTTCTTCAATGGGAGTTTAAAAATTATTAGTGTTATTGATTCAGTCCCCTTACTTGTTACCAGTCTTTTCAGATTTTCTATTTCTTGATTCAGCCTTGGTAGGTTGTGTGTTTCTAGGAATTTATCCAATTTTTTCTAGGTTATCCAATTTGTAGGTTTATAATTGTTCCCCTGTGATCCTTTTTATTTCTGTGGCATTAAACCCTTGTTTATAAAAGATCAGAGACTTGACAGTTCCTAGGCTGCTGAGAAGTCTATGAGTTGACTTTTCATTCAGATTATTTGAAAATAAGACATTGTGTCTGCAAAAAGTGTATTTCTGACAGATGATATATTAAATGGTGGAGGGCCTGTGGTTTTTTAAAAAACTGAGATAATTCATACACCATACAATTCACACTTTTTGAAGTGTACAAATTCCATGGTTTTTAGTATAGTCACGAGATGCTATAACCGTCATCACTATCTATTAATAATTCCTGAACATTTCATCATCCCAAGAAGAACCCCCATACCTGTTAGCAATCATTCCCCCATTCCTGCCTTCCTGTGGTCTCAGGCAGCCACTAGTCTACTCTCTGTTTCTTTGGATTTGCCTATTCTGGACAGCTCATATGAATGGATTCATATAATTTGTGCCCTTTGTGAATGAATTCTTTCACTTAGTGTAATATTTTCAAGGTTCATCCATGCTGTAGGATGAGCCAGTACTTCATTTCTTTTTATGATGGAATATTATTCCATTTTATGGATATACCATACTTTGTTTATCTGTTCATGAGTTGATGGACATTTGGGTTGTTTCCACTTTTTAGCTGTTGTAAATAATGCTGCTGTGAATGTTTTTGTATAAGTTTTTATGTGGACATGTATTTTCCTTTCTCTTGAGTATATACCTAGGAGCGTAATTTTAGGGTCATATGATGATTGTTTTCATAGATTTTTGGAGAACTGCCAGAGAGTTTTTGAAAGCAGCTGTACTATTAATCTTTTACATTCCCATGAGCAATGTATGACAGTTCCAATTTCCCCACGTTTTATCAACACGTGTTATTTTCTGTCTTTTTCATTACAGCCATGCTAGTGGTTACAAAGCGGCATCTCATTGTAGTTTTGATTTGCACTTCCCTAATGACTCATAGTGTTGAGGGTGTGTCTACATTTGTTACCTGAAAGTTTTCAGTATGATCTTCAGATCCTGTGCTCAGTGTTGGGAATACAGAGGTTGCCCCAGTTGCTGTCATCTTTGAGTTTAGAGTTCATGAGGAAAGGTAGTTAGGATTTTAATAAAGACTTACACATAGTCCCTTAGTAAACTTTAAAATTTTCTATTTCCCTGATGTAAGTCTCTTCTATTATCATTGGTGGCCAAAATGCATGCAGTGAATATTTAAAGATATTATATGTGGCATTTTTACATTTGCTTTTCAAAGTAATTCAAAAGAAACAAAGATATATTAAAGGAAAATATATATGAAGAAAAAAGTGGGATGGATATCCTCTCTGCCTCTGTATTCCAGCTATTAGCGGCTTGGTGACTTATTCTAGACCTGTTTCCCTGACATGCCCAGATTCTTATCATGTGTAGGTTTGACTAATGAGATTATTTTCCTAAAGAATTTTTGCTTCTTTTTGTGACTAGTTATTCACTTTCACTGGGGTATAGAGTTGCATGCTATAAATAAGGTTCCAGTCATTTCTGTGATGAGGGTTTACTAACTAGTGAGTGCTTACTCGGTGCTAGGAACTTTGCACCGTATACAGGCACACTTTGGCGTGCTGCGTGACTGCCTGTGTTTCCCCTTTCGCTGCAGATGGTGCTCATCCCTGCTGGAGTATTTACAATGGGCACGGATGATCCGCAGATAAAGCAGGACGGGGAAGGCCCTGCGAGGAGAGTTGCTCTTGATGCCTTTTACATGGATGCCTACGAAGTCAGTAATGCTGAATTTGAGAAGTTTGTGAACTCCACTGGCTACTTGACAGAGGTAATGGGATTGGGGGAAGGAGGAAGAACTTGTTCATTTTCAGAACTTTTTTTTTTTTTTTTTGAGACAGAGTCTCGCTTTGTTGTCCAGGCTAGAGTGAGTGCCGTGGCGTCAGCCTAGCTCACAGCAACCTCAAACTCCTGGGCTTGAGTGATCCTTCTGCCTCAGCCTCCCGAGTAGCTGGGACTACAGGCATGCGCCACCATGCCCGGCTAATTTTTTATATATATATCAGTTGGCCAATTAATTTCTTTCTATTTATAGTAGAGACGGGGTCTCGCTCTTGCTCAGGCTGGTTTTGAACTCCTGACCTTGAGCAATCCGCCCGCCTCGGCCTCCCAAGAGCTAGGATTACAGGCGTGAGCCACAGCGCCCGGCCATTTTCAGAACTTTTAAGAATGTTTTAGTAACCTTGAGTGCAAGTAATTCAAAAGAAACAAAGATATATTAAAGGAAAATATATATGAAGAAAAAAGCGGGGTATCCCCTCTGCCTCTGTATTCCAGCTATTAGCGGCTTGGTGACTTATTCTAGACCTGTTTGCATGGCATGTCCAGATTCTTATCATGCGTAGAACCTTGACTGACCACTTTTACTATGTGCCCAGTACTGTGCTAGGCACTTTATGCATGTGAACTTGGGTGAAGTCTGATTTCTCACAGCAACCTCAGGAGGTGGGTTACTTTTCAGGTGGCAGACTGAGGATTAGAGAAGTGATTTGCCCTGAGCCGCACAGCTAGTGGAGCTGGGACTCAAGCCCGGCCAGTGTGACCTCAGAATCTGTGTTCTTAACCATTATGCCTTATGAAGTTAATGCTTTAATATGCCAGGGAGTGCCACTGTCTGCTTGGGCTTTTTGAGATAACAGATGGCATGTAAAGTAAAGCCCCTTTTCCTTCTCAATCAATTGCAATTGGCTTGTTCCAGAAGCGTCACATATTTCTTAAGTGATAAATGCAGAAGTGCGGCTTTTCATTTTTGTGGCTTTGTCCCAGTGCCTTGACAGTTCACAAGCTGTCCTGTGGCGGCTCCAGGCATTATCCTGTGGTCACTGAATCACAAAGCTAGGTTCTAAAAGTGGACGTTGTCCTCAATGGGAGTGGGGAGAGGAAGGCTTTCTGGTTCATGAACATTTCTGAGAGTGTCTGGAATATACATGTTTAGTACGCTTCCCGTTTTCTCTCACCAGAGAACTTTACCCTTGTCTGCAGTTTGTGGAGTCCCAGATCTTCTTTTTTAGACCTCAAACACTGTTTTGTAATTAAAAAAATTAAGGGCAAGTGCTTAAAGCAAAGCAATATTCAATTCAAATTTGGTTTTGCATCGTCACATTTCTTTGGAATTTCCTAAAATATACAAAGCGGTCATGAATCTTTTTTGTACATATTTGTAGTAAGCAAAGTCCCTGTCATTTTTGTTTCATAGGGATATTCTGAGATCGAGTTCCTCAATAGTCTACTTAAGTTAGAAGACTTCAAGGGACCAGGGTTCTCCATGAAGATTAGATAGAAATAAGCAGAATTTAGGGCATCCAAGAAGTTGGATGGGGAAAACTTATATCTGGATATTTACTACCCTCTAACTGAAATTTAGCATTTTAGTTATGCTTCAGTTATGACAGAGACAACAAACCATAGTGGCAATAGCCCTACCTGTGACTTTGTCACCTGTAGAAATCACAGACACTTTTCATTGTATTGTTGCAGATATCTTGAAATATTGTTTGCATTCATGTCCACTTTGAAATACGATAATTATGAGACCTGCTATTAGGTTTTATTTATGTATTAATAAAGAGCATATATATTATTAGAGTACAAATTTATTAATATTTTGATACAACTAGTTTTCTTAGCAATTTTACTGATTTTATTGTATGCATTTAAGCATTTCATTCTGAGAAGGAGTTCCTTAAGATTCACCATGCTGCCAAAGGGGTGTAGGGGCGCAAAAAGTGTTAAGAAGCCCTGCCTTGACAAAGAGATGTAAAGGTCATAGGAAATCAAGGGGGGGGGGGAAGGAGGGGAGTCAAAATCTACCTCTTGGGTATAGTGAACACTATTTGGCTAATGGGCACACTAAAAGCCCCAACTTAAGCATTATTAAAGGTATCCATGTAACAAAAACATTTGTACCCCCTTAATATTTTGAAATAAGAAAAAAATAAATTAAAAAAACAACAATAGAAAACAAACCCCCTGTCTTGGACAAAAGTGTTTCCTATTTTATGGCACTTTACAGATTTTTTCCCCACCTCTCCAGCTTAATTTTACGTCACGCTCCTCTTGTGCACCATGTGCTCGCCCTGCTGGTTTTGTTTCTGTTCCTTGAAAACTCAGCATTCTTTCCCATTTTGGGAGCTTGGCCTGTATTCTCCGTCTGCTTGGAATTTGCAGCCCCTGGCTCGTTCCCGCTTCGCATGGCTGGCTCCTTCTCAGCCTCGAGTCATCTGAGCTTTCTCAGGGAGGCTGCTTCTGCGCGCTCCAGCGAAAGGAGGTTTCCTTGACTCTCTTTACCTTCCAGGGTGAGGGGAAGTTGTTGTTTTCTTCCTTTCTTTATTTGGCTTGACTTTTGTGTGTGCCCCCACACTTAAGCAGAGTAAGGATGGGGACCATGCGTACCTGATACTGACCTTGTATCCCTTCATTTAGCCCCCAGCTGGGTACATGGTAGGGTTTGATACATGTTTTGTTTTTTTTAATATAATTTTTAAAAACATTTTTCATTTTTATTTTTTTCTTTTTCTTTTACATTCCTTGGTACCTAGTATGCAGCTCGATACATGTTTGTTGAATGAATAAATGGCTTCAGTACTCAGGCTTGGTGGTTTCACAGGGGATTACAGGAAGAAGCTCAGGGGTGAAGAAAAGATGATGAGCCTCAGCCAGGAAAAGCAGTTTGAGGCACTCGTAAGGCCTGAAATATAGGGATTCAGTACTCAGTTAATCTCATCTAATGAGAACAGGACAGGACTGGAGGTAGAGATTTGAGAGCCACTGGAAGCACTGGCTGTTGTTAAAGTGGTGAGATTGAAAGAGGTTGTCTGTCCAGCAGGCGATGAGTGTGTCTTACTGTATCCCTCAAAGCCCCTGCGTTAGAACCACCGGCTGTGCAGTTTGCCCATGCAGAGTCCTTGGTCTCACCTGCACCCCCGGAATCACAGTCTCCAGGGTTCGGAAGCAGCAGTCTGTAGTTTTAACAGGCTGAGCACGTAATCTCAACCACACAAAGCCTGAAGAGCCCCTGGTATCATGCAAGGAGAGCAGAGGGCCAAGGGGAGGCGCAGTGGTGTTTAGGGGCTGGAAGGAGAGCTTGTATGTTTCAGGAGATTAGTGACAGCAGTCAGAAGTGCAGGACGAAAACTAGAGGAGTGGAGTCATGGATACCAAGGGACAAAGGCCCCCCCTTTTAGAATAGGGTCACACGCAACAGAAAGAACCAGGGAGACAAGGACTGGAGACACTAATGTTAAATAATATTATTAAATATAGATTTCCACCTGGTGCTTGAATTGGCTGCTTGAGGTTGATTTGTAAGCATATTTGACACCTTAGTGGAGCCATTATAGAGTGTGTCAGCATATCAGCAAGCAGTGCCATTTGATTCTTTTACCTAGATTCCAGGACCAGGACAAAGGACAAAGCTTGATTATGTAATCTCACATGTACAGAATACTGTTATTTTCCAGAGTCATTTGTAATACCTGGGGAAATGTGTTGTTTCCTTCAGGAACAGTTACGTTCTCAAAAGCTAATGTTGTTCAGTCTGCATTCTTTCTTTTTTTTTTTGAGACAGAGTCACACTCTGTTATCCGGGCTAGAGTGCCATGGTGTCAGCCTAGCTCACAGCAACCTCAAACTCCTGGGCTCAAGCGATCCTTTTGCCTCAGCCTCCCGAGTAGCTGGGACTACATGCATGCGCCACCATGCCCGGCTCATTTTTTCTATATATTTTTAGTCTGCAAATTAATTTCTTTCTATTTATAGTAGAGATGGGGTCTTGCTCTTGCTCTGGCTGGTTCTGAACTCCTGACCTTGAGCGATCTTCCCACCTAGGCCTCCCAGAGTGCTAGGATCACAGGTGTGAGCCACCACACGGGGAGCCACCATGCCCGGCCCAGTCTGCATTCTTATCAGTTAAATGAAAATGGTGTCTGTAAGTGACATTGACCTGTTTTAAGAGGAAGCGAGATGCTTTTAAGTCATTTCTGAGTCCTCTGAGAAGTCATAAGGAAGACTCAAGTTCATTTGGACAAGAAGAGTCACTACGGTAGTGTACAAAGAAAACGTGAAACATGTTACTACAGCTTTTTCTGGATTTTTATTTCCCACTTTCCTTATAGGCTGAGAAGTTTGGCGACTCCTTTGTCTTTGAAGGCATGTTGAGCGAGCAGGTGAAGACTGATGTCCAGCAGGCAGTAAGTAACGTTTAAACAGGCTCTCGTATTTCTCTGCGGAAAGAATTTGGGCGAAAAATCCAAGCTACAAGTGCCACCTTCACCTGCCCCTTAATATCTAACCATTCTTCTGCTGTAGACTTGCCCAGAATAACAGGCCCGTGGACCAGGACACCTTATCTTAAGGAAAACGGCACAAGCCCAGGATGGTATCAGAGGAAGTGTTGGATCTGCCTCGAGCTTCTGTCTTGTGTACCTGAGTAACGGATTGCGTTGCTAAGTAGAGCTCAGCTGGGCTCTAGACACTTCTGGGTTTCTTTTCCTTACACCCATTTCTAGAATGGATGGTTCTAACAGTCTTTTATTTTTGGAAATTTATGGGGTACATGAGCAATTTTGTTATATGTATGTGATGTGGAGTGATCAAGTCAGGGTATGTAGGGTGTCCATCCGCTGAGTAAAATACATTTTTGTTAAGGATCGTCATATTCTTTTTTTTTTGAAACAGAGTCTCGCTTTATTTCCCAGGCTAGAATGAGTGCCGTGGTGTCAGCCTAGCTCACAGTAACCTCAGACTCCTGGGCTCAAGCAATCCTCCTGCCTCAGCCTCTCAAGTACCTGGGACTACAGGCATGCGCCACCATGCCCGGCTAATTTTTTCTATATATTTTTAGTTGGCCAATTAATTTCTTTCTATTTATAGTAGATGGGGTCTCGCTCTTGCTCAGGCTGATTTCGAACTCCTGACCTCGAGCAATCCTCCTGCCTCAGCCTCCCAGAGTGCTAGGATGACAGGTGTGAGCCACCGCGCCCAGCCTAGGATCGTGATATTCTTAAAGCCTTGATCTCATCAGGGGCTGGTGTGGAGATGGAGCTTCCTTTAACTGTCATAAATTCACATGATCAGATTAGTGTTCATGAAAGAGGCCCTTTGCTCTCAATGTTCGTAAGAAATGGAGGCAGGGAATTGGTCTGTACAGGCAGGGGTGTCCCTCCCCTCTTTGGAAGAAGATCCAGGGAGTGTGAATTAGGTGTGTTTTTCTCAGGCATCATAGCAATGGTGGACTGGGCCTCCCTAAGCACCTGTGTGTTGAGTGGAACTTGAGTCTCGTGTATCAGACATTTTAGCAGATTTGAGTATGTTTGTATGCATGACTCTTGAAAACATAAGAACAGGAGGAGTGAAGGTAAACTGGGAAGTTGAGAGTTCACAAAACAAGGAGAGCAAAGAATATATTTAAAAGAGGCAGGAGATAGAGAGGTTGATTAAGACAGAGACATTGAAGACAAAGGAATCCAACCCTCATCTTCCTTTTTAATACAAGTTCCCTTTCAATTCATCTTTGTATGTAGCCCTCACTCCGTCCTCTCTTGTGAGCAGCAGTGCCAGCAGAATTAAACTGCCCTGGCTTACGTTTTCTTTAGCATAACTTGGGGAAAAAGATGAGGTAAAAAACAAGGCTTGCTCTCAAATCATTTATAGGCGAATCAGGCCACTGTTTTGTATGTGTTTTGAAAAAATGTGGTAGAGCTCTGTTTGAATTTCACAGTTTGCTCATTACAAGTGTATGTTACAGGTCTATACTGCAACCTGATATCCCTGCGCCTCTTTTTAGAAAAGGGCTTTGAGGTCGGATCAAGCTAGTATTGATGAGCCAGCGATTCAGGACATGGTTGGTGCCTTGTTTCCAGAGAGTGAGTTCAGATGAGGGAGGGCGTTTGCGCTTCTTTTTGTAATTTGCGCTCTCAGCTACGGGGCCTCTTGTCACTTGAGAACCTCCAAACGCATTAGGCATGAGGGCAGAGGTGGATTATCGCTAGGCTCGCCCTGTTAAGTAGTTCAGTACGTAGTGAAGTGTGTGTGATCGTAACTAGGACGGGGACAAGCAGCTCTCACAGGATCGGAGTGTTGGTCACTTGCTTAAATGCTCATAATGGAAAAGCAAACCTTTTAAGCTTGTTTAGAAAGGGTTGAATGAATAAAATACATCTGTTGATGACCCGGGAGAGCTGAGGTTTTGTTTTTTTCATGCTTCTCTTAGGCTTGACTTATCCTTATGCACCAGATCTTTTTTTAACCCAGTATTTCCAAGAGTGTAGAATGTGAGATGGTCCATGAGATAAATTTAAGCAGTAGAGATGATTTTAGGTGGTAGATGGGCAAGCATAAGATCAGCCTGCAGTAGAGAGTGAAAGCTCTTCCCTTTTCAGGTGTCTTTCCAGACTTGATTAAGTCAAGAGGAAAGTCCCCTTTGGGCACTAGCACTCGAGGGTATCTGTTAGTCGTTTTAACACAGGAAATAGGCCTGGCCACCTTGCTCAGGCTATAGTAACTAGTTAACACATAATGATACTGTTTATTTTCATGGCGTTATTTTAAAATGTCGCATTCTATTTATGACAGCTTACACTTGTGAGATAAATTTTCCTTTTTTTCAAATAACTTTTTTTGTAAAATAAAACACAAATACAGGAAAATTACACCATGCAAATATATAGGTTATTGGTTATCTTAAGGCAAACACGCTTGTACCGGTCACCCAGGTCAGGAATTAGAGTTTTTCTGCCTACCCCAGCAGCCCCATCTGTGTGCCACATCCTGATCACCACCCCTGTCCCTAAATTAGCCAGTCCTTGCATTTCTTTTCTTTTCTTTTTTTTTTTTTTTTTGAGACAGAGTCTCGCTTTGTTGCCCAGGCTAGAGTGAGTGTCATGACGTCAGCCTGGCTCACAGCAACCTCACACTCCTGGGCTCAAGCAATCCTGCTGCCTCAGCCTCCCGAGTACCTGGGACTACAGGCATGCGCCACCATGCCCGGCTAATTTTTTCTATATATATTAGTTGGCCAATTAATTTCTTTCTTTTTTTTTTTTTTCTCATTTCCTGCCTCAGCCAAATTTCTTTCTATTTATAGTAGAGATGGGGTTCGCTCTTGCTCAGGCTGGTCTTGAACTCCTGACCTCGAGCAATCCTCCAGCCTCGGCCTCCCAGAGTGCTAGGATTACAGGCGTGAGCCACCGCGCCCGGACCCTTGTATTTCTTCATAATATTATCACCTAGTTGTATATCCCAAGTATAACCTTGTCCATTTAAAGGAAATTTGTGTCTTCTAAGACTCTTGTAATCTAAAGATCTCCCACTTCCCCTCCTCCCCACACTTTTTACCACCAACAATTTGTCTGTTGAAGAATCCAGGGCATTTAGCCTGGAGCCTTTCCCACAGTCTGAATTTTGCTGATTGCCCTGTTCACCTGCAGTTCACCTGCTCTCTGTGTTTCCTGCAGATTGGTAGCTGGATCCCCGGGCCTGATCAGACTCACGTTTGAACCCTATGGCAAGACATCAGACAGTGGTGTGTTCTTTCACCACGAGGCACTTGACGTCTGCTTCTTCGTCTTTTTGTGGTGTTAGTTGCTGTTGGTGCTCAGTTGCCTAAAATCCACGAATTCATTGCGGGCTGTAAAATGGTGTTAATCTAATGGTTCTTTTTCATGTATCAATGGAGATACCTTTGTAATCAGATAGTTCCCTCCATCTGCTATTTTGTTAAGCATTGGTACAGGTCATATAGCTCCTTCTTAGTTGTATTCATGTAGTAGTACAAATACGGCCTCCTGTCTGCTGAGATTTCTTCTACTTCTTTTCTTTTTTTCTTTCTTGTCCCTCTCTTTCAGAAGTTTGATTTTTGTCCCTGAGTTTTCTCCTTGGGGTGGGGCTTTTGGGAGGGAACCCTGGCAGGTTGGTTTGAGGAATTCATGGGGCAAGACTGCTCCAGCCCCCGCACACTTCCTTACTGTGGGCCATTACATTCATTCGCTGGAATGAGCAAAATTCCTTCCAGTTGTAGCTGCTGTTCTCAGACTGTCCTTCCATGCTTTCCAGTGGTACCTGTTGGCTCTTTTGGGATTTTCCGTTTTGCAGATCTGATTCCTTGTTGCTTTCTCCTGCTCAACCACAGATACCATGCAGGTGTATGGCTGTTGGCAGTTTTTCCTCACCAGTTTGTATTATGGCTTTGATGAAGATGCCTTGTCACATGGATTTGTTGTGCCTGTTGTTCTTGGGTTTTGCATATTGCTATCTAGTAGATCTGTTTGGTTTCATACGTAGATTTGGAGAGACTCAAAAACTATGTCGATGCTGCTGCCATCTTAGCTAGTTTCCTTTTTATGTAATGTTTTGAGGTGAAATGTTGAGCTGGCGTTCAGACTTTGCTTGTTAAGAATATCTTTTTTTTTTTTTTTTTTTTACTTTATTTTATTTTTAGCTTGGCACTTTCTAAACTGTTAACAGTTTAAGGAAACAAATTCCTGAATAGGTGTCCTTTATAGAAGAGAGGAATAAGCTATTTTGAGAAGTTCTTTTCAACTGAAAGTCAATTTCAGTGAAGGATCAGTATTACCAAGTGGGTTTTTTTTATTGTTTTTGTTTTGTTTTTGGAACTCTGTTTCCCAGGCCTGAGTGCCATGGCCCGATCATAGCTCATTTTGACCTCAAAATCCTGGGCTCAAGTGATCCTCATGCCTTCCTGAGTAGCTGGCACTACAGGTGTGCACCACTATGCCTCACTAATTTTTTAAAAAAATTTTTGTAGAGAGGTTCTTGCTATGGTTGTTCAAGCTGTTTTTGAACTCTTGGCCTCAAATGATCCTCCCTCCTTGACCTCCCAAAGTGCTGGGATTATAGATATGAGCCACTGCCCCCAGCCCCAAGTGTCTTTTTTCCCCTCTTTGCTAAAAAGCAATTTCCAGTCACACCTGCCCAAGTGGTGCTGCGTGCTTTGCTATTTGGATGATGTGGGCTGCGACAGAAGGCAAAGACGAATGCAGTCTGACCCTCTGTTATTTAATCACAACCGGGTGAAGACTCTAAACTAGAAAAAGAACCATCAGTAAGGATGCGATTCAGTTATCTGAGTGTACACAGGCTGTAATGAGAAATACCTTGAGGCCCAGCAAAATTCTAAGGTCACACCCCGAAAATAATTTTTAGAAAAGCTTTAGTAAGCTAAGTATAGTGTAAAGCAGAATCACCAAGGGAAATTATCAAATCTTCTATCTTAAGCAGAGCTTTTAACAACTGTCTCAGCAAACACTAAGATCAAGCAGAAGGAAAAAATTAGTAAGGATATACAAAATTTGCACAGCAAAATTAACCACCTTCCCCACAGCTGTGGAGTCAAAGCCGGTTCCGGGCTCAGTGTTGTCCCGCAGTCGTGTGCCTCCTCTTTTGCTTCAACATGACAGATGCCGCTGTGTCCTTCCTCAAGGACTTCCTGGCTGGTGGAGTGGCCGTGGCCATCTCCAAGACCGCAGTAGCGCCCATCGAGCGGGTCAAGCTGCTGCTGCAGGTGCAGCATGCCAGCCAGCAAATCACTGCAGATAAGCAGTACAAGGGCGTTATGGACTGCGTGGTCCGTGTCCCCAAGGAGCAGGGAGTCCTGTCCTTCTGGCGTGGTAACCTGGCCAGTGTCATCAGATACTTCCCCACCCAGGCTCTCAACTTTGCCTTCAAAGATAAATACAAGCAGATCTTCCTGGGTGGTGTGGACAAGAGGACCCGGTTTTGGCGCTACTTTGCAGGGAATCTGGCATGAGGTGGTGCCGCTGGGGCCACGTCCTCGTGCTTTGTGTACCCTCTTGGTTTTGCCCGTACCCGTCTAGCAGCTGATGTGGGTAAAGCCGGAGCTGAAAGGGAATTCAGAGGCCTCGGCGACTGCCTGGTTAAGATCTACAAATCTGATGGGATCAGGGGCCTGTACCAAGGCTTTGACGTGTCTGTGCAGGGTATTATCATCTACCGTGCGGCCTACTTTGGTATCGGTGACTCTGCAAAGGGAATGCTCCCAGATCCCAAGAATACTCACATCATTGTCAGTTGGATGATCGCACAGTCTGTCACTGCTGTTGCTGGGTTGACTTCCTACCTGTTTGACACTGTTCGTCGCTGTATGATGATGCAGTCAGGGCACAAAGGAACTGACGTCATGTACACGGGCAGGGTTGACTGCTGGAGGAAGATTGCTCGTGATGCAGGAGGCAAAGCTTTTTTCAAGAGTGCATGGTCCAATGTTCTCAGAGGCATGGGTGGTGCTTTTGTGCTTGTCTTGTATGACGAAATCAAGAAGTACACATAAGTTAGTTATTTCCTAGCTTCTCCCTGTGAACAGGCATGTTGTATTATATAACATATCTTGATCATTCTTGACAGACTCGTGGCTGTCTATTTATCAATGGCAACTATTTACTGGTTGAAAATGGGAAACAGTAATATTCATCTGACCAGTTTTCTCTTAAAGCCATTCCCATGATCATGATGGGACTCAATTATATTTTTTATTTCAGTCACTCCTGATGAATAACAAATTTGAAGAAATAAAAACATCTGAAATGTAAAAAAAAATTAACCACCTTTCTATAATGGATATGTGTGGAATATCACGCCCAAGTAATAGAAAAGGTATATTCTTTTCAAATATACATGCTACATTTATGAAAGTCGACCCCTGGTAGGTGCTAACGCCAGGCAAGTTTTAGTACATAGGAAAAATAAAGTAGCTCAGAAGACATGCACGATGGATAGATACTCAGCATCATTTTGGATGTTTGAACTTTTTACTTTTCTGGTAGCTTAACCAACACTTCCTTGAAAATGTCAATTTAGCTTTAAGAAATTTTATCTTTTACATGATTACCAAGACTTTTTTCCACCCCAAACTGATTTTGGGTGCTTGTTTATTTGGAGAAGGCATACGTAAAAGACCAAAGCCTCTCAATCAGAGAGATCTGGTTTTGAATCTTAGCTCTGCTATTTATCAGCTGATTTTGGGGAAAGCCACTGAAATTCTTTGCTATCCTTTTTTTGACCTCTTAAGTTTGATACTTAGTGTAAAATATTTGAGTCTTCTTTGTTAACGTAAGCATTTTAGTCTGCAGATTTCTAAAGTGGCCACTTTATTTCCGTAAGTGTTGAGGTCGTTTTGTAATTATTTCTAAATATTTTCTAATGTCCATTATTAGCTATTAATCCATACATGCTTTAGAAGTTTTTACTTTTTAACTTGCAGTTATTTTGTTATCATTTTGGTACTGATTTCTAACCTGATGGGACTGTTGTGATATTGGTCCATAACATTTGTGGAGGCTAGCCCTAGCACCTACTGGGGGTCGACTTCCGTGAATACAGCATGTATATTTGAAAAGAATATTCCTTTTCTATTACTTGGGTGCAGTATTCCACACATATCCATTATAGAAAGGTTGTTCATTTTGCTGTGCAAATTTTTTATGTCCTTACTAATTTTTCCCTTCTGCTTGGTCTTAGTAATTGCTGAATGAGTTGTTAAAAATCTCTATTTAAGGTGGGAGATTTGATAATTTCCCTTAGTGACTCTGTCAGTCTTTATATATTTTAAAGCTATGCTCTTACGTGTGTGTAAGTTTAGAAGTGGCTCTTCCTGAGATGGAAAATTACTAATAGGAAACAGTAGGGGTAAGGAGGAAATCTGGCTAAACTGGCCTAACAGGATTCTTGTTGAAGGCAGGCCAGGGTGATCAGATATCTCCCGGGGATGGGAGACATTGAAGATTGTGGTCAGGTTTCAAAGGTGACCACACGTTTGAGGGTAGGAGATTCTGGCAAACTGACTTAGCAGGGTTCTTGCTGTAATTGAACAGGGTAGAGACGAACACTGAAACCCCAAAGTCAGGGCCTAGTTGAGAAGAGAGTTCAGAGGAGCCTGACTAGGGTTTGGTCGAGGAGAGAATCTGTCCTTAATGAGGCACATCTCTCATTTTAATCTGTATGCTTTTGTGAGATGTGGTTTTTTGTTTTTGTTTTGTTTTTTTAGCTCTTATAGCTATGAAAACTAAATGTTGAAATACTTCTATTGAGAAAAAAAGTTTTTATGCTATTTATAAAATAAAATAATTAAAACAGTAAAAAAGAAATATGTCTTCTCATTGAATTGAATATTTTATCATTATATAGGAATCTTCTTTTACTTTGATAATGATTTTTTTTTTTTTTTGAGAGTCTTTGTCACCCTGGCTAGAGTGCAGTGGCATCGTCATAGTTCACTGCAACCTCAAACTTCTGGGCTCAAGTGATCCTCCTACCTCAGCCTCCCAAGTACCTGGGACTACAGGCATGCGCCATTGCACCTGGCTAATTTTTCTATTTTTAGTAGAGACCAGGGTCTTTCTTTTGCTCAGGCTGGTCTCAAACTCCTGAGCTCAAGCGATCCTCCCTCCTTGGCCTCCCAGAGTGCTAGGATTATATGCATGAGCCAACGGTGCCCAGCCTAATTTTGCCTCATTATTGAAAGATATTATCACCAAGTAAAAATTTTAGGTTGGCAGTTGTTTTCTTTTAGCACACTAAAGGCATTATTTCACTTCCTCTGCTTTTTATTATTGCCATTAAGAAGTCAGCCATTAGTCAATATTGCTGTTTTTTTGCAGGTGATCTGGCTCTGGTTGATTTAAGATACTCTCCTGTCTTTGTTATGTGAGTGTTGATTTCTTGTATTTATCCTGCTTGAGTTTCATTGGGTTTTGTGTATCTGTACACTTTCATCTACTGCTTTAGTTCCCCAAGTAAAAATACATAGAAAAAATAAGCCGGGCATGGTGGCGCATGCCTGTAGTCCCAGCTACTCGGGAGGCTGAGGCAGGAGGATCGCTTGAGCCCAGGAGTCTGAGGTTGCTGTGAGCGAGGCTGATGCCACGGCACTCACTCTAGCCTGGGCAACAAAGTGAGACTCTGTCTCAAAAAAAAAAAATTATGCAATAATTATTCAAAACGAATAAGCCTATGTGAAACCCACGCTTGTCCTGGAGTGCCCAGGTGATATGAAATGACAAATTGAGAAGAGCGTTAGGAAGGACAGTGGCAGGGAGCTGTGGTGGAGAGTTGGGGAGGTGGACGGAAAGCTAGAGTTGTTGATCCGGGGAGGCCTGGGTGAGGAAGAGGCACTTGGGGGGGACCCTGTCCATGAGGAAGAACTCATCTTGGGGACGCACAGGGTAAAGCATCTGGCACAGGGCCTGCCGCGTCCGTGAGCTCTCCCTGCCTCCCCTCAGCCTGGCGTTGTCAAAAGCCACACTTCCTCTAGGAAGCCCGTCTGGAACACCATCCTGCCACCCCACATTCCGGATTTAGATGCTCTCCATCTGTTCTTTGTTCTCGTGGCTTCTTGTGTCTTCCTTTCCTATCGTTCCTCTCACTCACAATGCTGAGTATTCGTGCCAGTGTTTCTCGAATGCTCTTGCCTTCACTCGCTGGGTTCTGTGAGGCGGTGGGAATGCCCCCGTGTTATTCGCCACCAAATCCTCAGCACGATGTCTGCCTTTTAATAATTACTTAAGAAATATTTGTCAGAAAATGAAAGAATGCTATCCGAGTAGCATCCATTGGTGCATTTCGTTTCTGAAAGCGGCAGGGCCCAGAGCTGGTGTGACCGTCTCAGGTTGTACAGTCAGCTTTTGCTTGGCAAGAGAACGCTGACCGGGTCACCAGGGTTGAGGTGGGTTCACGGTGACCGAGTTATTCGGGAAGGGCATTCCAGGGCCAGCTGATTGGCAGGATAAGAAGGTAACACTGTCTTTTGTGTCTTTTTTTGAAAAGAGTAGTTGTTCGCCTGGCCTAGGGATCAGCATGTGGCATGAGCTCAGGAAGCAAAGCACGATAACCCTGAAAGGTGAGGAGCCAGTGGAACAGGATGGCAGGTCACAGGTTATTTCTTCTAACCTGCTGCTGATCAGAACGAGTGTGTGAGGCATGCTGCGGGCCCAGAGGTTCAGGTTTGGAACCTCTGTTTAAGCTGTACTTACATTTCTTTTCAGGTCACAGGTCTTTTGAGGCCTAACTTGGATTAAGAAATAAAAATGATTCTGACATTCCCCCTGTCCCCGAAATGTCGGGGTTTGTATCACCAGCCTCCGTGGAGAAACGAACGTAGGCTGTTGAGTAGATAGTCATGCCCAGCAACGTCCAGCTACTAAGAGAAACTTAGGCAGAAATTAGAACACAGAATGGAACTTTCAAAATTATATGGCACTAGCACTCTGGGAGGCTGAGGCGGGCGGATTGCTCAAGGTCAGGAGTTCCAAACCAGCCTGAGCAAGAACGAGACCCCGTCTCTACTATAAATAGAAAGAAATTAATTGGCCAACTAATATATATAGAAAAAATTAGCCGGGCATGGTGGTGCATGCCTGTAGTACCTGCTACTCGAGAGGCTGAAGCAGGAGGATTGCTTGAGCCCAGGAGTTGGAGGTTGCTGTGAGCGAGGCTGACGCCACGGCACTCACTCTAGCCTGGGCAACACAGTGAGACTCTGTCTCAAAAAAAAAAAAAAAAATTAAATGGCAAAGAACCTTCCTCTTACAGATGAGGCAGCTATGGCCCAGGGAGGGGAAACGGCTTGCCTCATTTCTCTCTGAGCCGAGAGTGGAACCCATTAGTGCCTAAAAGCCAGTCTGTTACCTTTCCCACTACAGACCTCTGCTTAAAACCCCTAAGCCAGGAGTTGACTGTGTCTCTCTGCACAAAAGGATATCCCACTGGAAGACTATTTAAAATTGATATTTATCCAGAAGAGGGTCACCCAAGATAGGGAGGGGTTTGGAAATTATGCAGACATAGGGAACAGGTGACTTTATTCATTAAACGAATGTGTATCCAGTATGCACTATGAGCCAGGCAGTGTGCTAAGTGCTGTGGATCCAACAGAGAACCACAGTTGAGTCCTCATTCTCTTGGAGGTTACAACTCTGGGAGGCACGGAGTATAAACGAATCCACTTGTAACGGATCATGATGATGGCTGGTGATTAAAATAAAACAGAATAATGGGTCAGACAGTAATTGGGGTGCAGTGTGGTTGGGCTCTTTTGCCTCTTTTATTTGGGGGGGTCAGTGACACCTGAGCTGAACCCTAAACCGTGAGCAGGGCCAGTGTGACCAGTAATGGGGGAGCGATGAGCAGATGGCCCTGGGGGGTTGTGATGTGGGCTGAGAGTGAGGCTGGAGAAGCTGGCAGGGGTAGATCATGTAGAGCCTTGGGGGGCCTCAGAGGGGTTGGGGTTTCATCTGAAGTCAGAAGATGGCAGTTAGAAGCCATTGGATCTAAGGAACATTCTCAAGAGACCACTCTGGGCCTCCCTGTGGAGTTTTGCCATAGTCCCGGTGAGAGATGATGGGTCCGGGGAGCGGGAGCTGGGTGGGAAGAGCAGAGGGGCTAAGCAGGGGCCTGATGCTGGGAAGCACATCTGGGAGCACAGGGGGGAAGGAAAGAGAAGAATCAGGTATGACTTGAGTTTTCCACTTGAGATGAGAGAGGCTGAGGGCAGGTTGGATAAATTACTGAACCTAAGAACACTAAGAGGCGAATGGGTTATGGTTACTCTGCAAACGTCTGGAAGGTGATGAAAAGGGAATTCGATATTTCTTTGGAGCCTAAGCAAGGTCTCCAGGAGACAGATTTCAGGTTAGCCACAGATCAGGACCTCCTTGTTAGAATGATGTGAACATGACAGGGACTGCCTAGGAAGAAGTGACGTCTGTCACCCAGCTTGTTGAAGCTGGGACTGTGGGACCATCTGTTGGTAGTGACCATATATATATACTTCATTGTCCAAGTCAGGACACATTTGGGAGTGAAATGGCATGCTCCTAATTATGCTTAGATAACAGGTGTAATCTAGACCCCTGCTTGCATTGGGGCCAGTATTCGTCCACCCTTATTCTCACTCACCCTAGAGACACTGTGGAGCGGATGCTTTGGGGACAGGCTGAAACCAGGTGACCTCTTGGCATCCCTCCAGATCTAAGGTTGTGAAGATCCTTGGTACATTTTATTTAACAAGAAATACTGATGCCCAGCTTTTGTGGGTTAGGTCAAGTCCACCTGTAGTACAGGTGGCCTCTGGTGTGGAGTGTCCCTCCCGTCCCCGCCCTGCCTTACTTGTTCCTCTGCCTTGCTTGCGGGAAGCATCTGCAGAGCTCGACTTTGGCTGGGTGCTCCTTCTTGGGTCCCATAGCTCACCGAGCTTCTCGTTAAGCACAGGCTTGAAATCATCTGCTTACTAACTGCCTTCACGTCTGGATTATGTACTTTGCTTCTGCGTCCCCAGGGCCTAGCGCAGGGCTGGCATAGAACAGATGCCCATCAAATGTTTGTTGAATGAATGAATGGCATCATGAATCCATTCTGTCGATTTCTAATAACGTACCAATACCCACATATACATACCTATCTATTGAGTGCTTGTTATGCTAAATTCTCACAGCAAGCCTAGTAGATAAATTCTTAGTATACTAATTTTACTGATTGAGGAAACTGAGGCATAGAGAGGAAACGTAACTTGCCCAACCAACATCAGGTGGTTAATCGTGTAGTAGGAGGGCCAGGATTGATGCCTAGAACTCTTAACCACTGGGCTCAAGTGCCTGTCCCTTTCCTCATGACTTACCATACACTGTATCTGCAGTTGGAAGATTCTGAGAAGTTTTGCAATTAAAAACAAGTTTAACTTTGACTAACCCAGTGCTTTTTGGCTACCGTGACTGCTTTGATGGTGGGACCTTTTTTTCATACTTACCAACATGTTGTGGGAGGCCTAGCAAGCAGCCTTTGGAACATGCTTGAACAGTGGAAGGAGTTATGAATCGAAAACCTGCAACCATGGGTTCTTTTCCTGGCTCTGTCCCTATCTGCCACTTTTCGTGGCTTATTTTTCCATCCGCAAAATGAGGGAGTTTCAATAGACAGGTTAGCAGATCCTTCCCACCTTTAAAGCCCTGCGGTGGTGCAAGCACGCACATCCTGAGCACGCAGCAGTATTGGGAAAACACTGACCACCTGAGAGTCAGAGGCAGCTTTCCACTCTTCTGCCGAGCACATGTTTGCTTTTACCAGCTCTCGCAAGACTTTGCGAGATACCCAGTATTGTTGTAATAAACACATGCAGACGTTTCCTGCCCCTTGTTCCCCCTTCATCACTGTCCACTGGTGCAGTGTCCGGCTGCAGGATGGTGAAATGGGACGTGCCAGGCTGGCAGCCTGAGGAATTTAGCTCTGCGGAGTGTTCAGAATTTGTTCTGTGCTCTTGGCAGCCCTACCTGAGATTGGCAGGTACGGTACCAGCCTCTCATTTGAAGGGGCAGCAGTGGAGCCATGATGTTATTTGTCCCTCTGCAGGTGCCTGTCTCTGACCACGGGCAGGAAGTAGATGGACTCAGGCTGAGAGCCTGGGCTGCCTTTGCAACAAGAGTCCCTGTCCTTTTTTATGTGATGCCCTATGGGGTGAGGATGTTCTTCTTTTTCTTCTCTTTAACATATAATAGGTGGGATTATCCATATTGTGGTTTACCTCTAAAACAACCTGTGTGGGAGAATGTGCCTTTCTTAGAATACCTTTTCTGTGTTCTGTCTTCTATTTTGATCACTCTTTTCTGAAGCTTCCGAACTTGTAAGACATGAAACAGTAGTACAGAAGCAATCAGATGGCATTCTGACTTTTTGTAATTTCCCTGATTTATGCATTGGAAAAGATCTATAAGTAAGCCACTAGTAATTTGAGGAACCTAAATGAAGTCTCCTTGTAAAGAGTTGTAATAAATACCTTCATCTTGGGTGTCATGATTTATTTGTATACTCAGTCCTGTTTCAAGAGCGGAACTACCCACACCATCTGTGAATGTTGTAGATTTGTTTAAATGATGATTTTTAGCAAAAGCTATGAAGACACGCTCTTAGGTATAATGATACCACTTCTGGAAATTCAGCATAAGCAAAAAACACAAATGAAGATCTTTGAAGATGTTCACTGTGTTATCTATTATAGCAAAAAAAAAAAAAAAAGCAACAACAGATGAACTTAAATATAACCTGAATGCTTCAGTGTTAGGAAGTTAGTAAATTATGGTACATGGGCATGACAAAAATATTTTGCAGCCACTAAAAATGATCATTGTAAAGTTCAGATTAAAATGTAGGAAAATATTTAATAAAGTAGTAAAAACAATCAATATAATCAATATAAATTTGGAAAAACTGTAAAAGTGTATGCTTATTGGTAAAACTGAAAGGTAAATATAAAAATGAAATTTGTAGTAGAATGGTGAATGTAAGTGAATGTAAAAACATTTACTTAATATTGCTTACTTTTGTTTTTTAATGTAAAATTGTCTCAGCTCTGTTAAAAGAAAAAAGTTAGGAAATCTGAAAAAAAATATGTTCACTGTTGATAATGCAGACATTAAAAATGGTAGAAAAAAGAATATTAAATATAACTCATAATCTTACCACTCAGAAATAACCATTGCAGACATTTTAACATACTACTACTATTTTCTTGGTATGTGTGTAAGGGTGCGTGTGTTTATGTGTTTCTATATATTGATATATTTTTAAGTGGATTTGTACAAACATTTTATAACCGGCTTTTTTTCACTTTCAGTAAAGGGTGAACATTTATTCAAATGATCACATCGTTTTCTGTACATAATTTTTAATGAATACTTTCCTTTGGGTATAAAATAAGTGATTCAACTAGTATCCTTGCTGAGTGTGCACGTGGTGTAGGCTTTTGCTGAGTATTGTCACATTGCCTTCCAGATAGGTCATACCAATTCGCACTGTCACATATTTGTCCAACAAAGTGAAAAATTATTTTTAAACAATAAAAAGTATTTTTCTTTTATTTCTATTTTTTAAATGCCCCAAATCAACTCCCCCGCCCCCCACATAATTATGCAGGTCTCAGCTGACTTGTAAAGGTTCTTTGAGCCCAGAGATTCCTTGGGCCATTCTTTGCAAGTCATTTACAGTGATTGACTGTGCATTGAGTTTCCACTCCTTTCTTAAGGACTTGAAATGTTTCAAGTATACTGATTGTGTGTCTTGGGAATGCAGTGTATTATAGATGAGGAATTGCATTAAGAACTGAAGCAAACAGTATTGAAAAATTTCAGGTCTTCCTTCAATTTCATAAATATTTGTACCTTATTTGAAGAACCATGCATTTTTTTCTTCCATGTTGTCTATTAAGTTGTCAAGGTACCTCATTTAGGATTTAATTTGAAATAAACTGTCAAACTTGACTACCTATTTTGATGTTGAATTTGTTTTTACCCTTTATTCAAGCCTTGTTCTCTAACCTTCCACACTTGTATTGGGTGCTGAAGAAAGATTTTTTTTTACTTACTGTGTGCTCTTCGTTCCATTTAATTCCTTCAGCTGCTAAATTCTCCTCCGGTTTTATTTATACTTCATGAATTTGAACAGATCTGCAATTTCTCATTGTTCACTGATGCCAGTTGAAAAATGCTCCCAGGCTGTTTTTATAGGGGTAACTGTCATGTTTATACTGCGTTTCAAGAAACGTCCATCTTTTTAATTTGCTTGTCTAAATGCATTTAATTTTTAAGAGAGCAGTTGTAAAGTTGTGAACTTGACATCTTTACACTTGAATGTGCATAATTACACAGTGCTCTTTTTCCTGTGCCGATTTTATTCTGGGCTGTGTATGTATCAGAAGCATAATTTACCACCTCTGGCGAGAATAAAGGCACCTTTGCTATCTTCCCCTTTCCTTTGCTTCAAGCTGTTACTACAAGTCTGGTCATGTCCCCAGGGAGAGGGGGAATGATGTTTTTGCTCCGCAAAGCCCGTTTCTCAAGAGGACCTCAGTAGGCACATGGATCCTATTTACCTTGTAATCGGTCGCTGGCTGGCTGGCTGGCGGGTACAGCTGTTTCAACTTATACCCCAGACCGTTGCTATGGAGATGGTTGAGTAGAAATAGGTCATGTAAAAGTTCTTTTTCCCCTGGATATAGGGACTGCTGTAACTCTGGAAGTTGTCCCAGTTGAGCAGAAAACGTGTAGGTGGACAGCCACGTCCCCAAAACATTTATCTGTTTAGCACGAGGTTTATCATAGATGCCAAGCCACTCGTGTTGTTGTTTCTGCTGTGTAAACAACACACCTGAAGACTATTCCTGTTAAAGAAAAGAAATTAGGCTGGGCATGGTGGCTCATATCTGTAATCCCAGCACTTTGGGAGGCTGAGGGAAGGGGCATGGATTGCTTGAGGCCAGGAGTTGGAGACTGGCCTGGGCAACATAGCCAGACCTCTCCCTCATCTTCACCAAAAACTTTAAAAAAAATTAGCCGGGCATGGTGGTGCATACCTGTAGTGCCAGCTATTTGGGAGGCTGAGATGGGAGGATCACTTGCGCTCAGGAGTTCGAGGCTGCAGAGACCTGTGATCAGGCTGTTGCACTCCAGCGTGGGCAGCAGAGTGAGATTCTGTCTCCAAAAAAGAAAGAAAGAAAAGGATAGAAAAAGAAAATTAGAGCATTCATAATTTACAGTATAACTTTGATAAAATGGCTAATGTAAAAATTTATTTCATAAGTTTCTAAATGTAGTAGAATATCATTTATTTTCAAGACAGAATTGGTTCAAGAACAAGTTTTTTGTTTGTTTGTTTTAATGTTGGGTAAAAAACAGTGACATTTGGAAAAGAAAGGCATGCAGAGACTTTGGGATTTGCCATGAATTTGGCCAGAAAATATCTTGGCTTTCCCAGGGCAACTTGGCTAGGAAGAATGGGGCCCTACCTCTGGTTTCACCAGTCCCCAATTGTGTGTTGACTTTGATTACTTCCTAATTCATATGTCAGGTGGGTAAGTGGTTGCTGACTCTGCATCTGACCGTTACCGTGGTGACTTACAGTCTGCCTCACAGATGACAGGCTCGTAGTTTGGTTCCTTATGGGCACCGACACTTTGTCTAGTTTGAGGGGTTCAGGAATGTGGACCCCCCTTGCATTTGATTTACCCATCACACCCTCTCCCTGTCCTACCCTCATGGTGCTTCTTGCCCTAGGGAGCGGGTTGGTTTATGTGTAGATGGTTCTCACGTCATGACTGTGGTGGAAAATGAAAACTGCATAATCTTCAGACTTCTTTGGAAGTGACACATGCTCTAAGGCTTCCTTCACCTCTTATGGCCTGGGCACTTTTCTCAGCCTCTGTCAGTATTCTGAAAAGGATGAACTGGCAGTGGATGGGGCTCAGTGGCTATTATGTCTAGATATATGATAGTTGTATCTTTGCATACTTGCTTCAAGTCTTATTAATTTGGACTAAAAATCTGGGTTGTGGCCCGTGGTCAGGGACAGTTTTATCATGGTGTCCCCTGCCCCCACGCTCCAGCCAGAGCACCTTCTTTTTCTGTTACGCTGTGCACATTGACGTTGGTGATCATCATATAGCTCCATGACTAAGTGTTGTACGCTATTGGTCTGTTTTTGGTGGGTTGCTAGGGTAATGGGAAAGATTTCAGAAAAGAGAGATACTGGGAGAAATGAAAAGCAGATATCTAGAATGAGAGAGAGACAGGGAGAGAGAGAATATGGAATATGTGTGGTGGGGAGGAAATGGAATCAGAAACTGTAACTCTGTGTGTAAGGTGATACCTTGACCCACCAATTTTATTTTTATTTTATTTATTTAATTTTTGAGACAGAGTCTCACTTTGTTGCCCAGGCTACAATGAGTGCCCTGGCGTCAGCCTAGCTCACAGCAACCTCAGACTCCTGGGCTCAAGCGATCCTCCTGCCTCAGCCTCCCAAGTAGCTGGGACTACAGGCATGTGCCACCATGCCCAGCTAATTTTTTCTATATATATTAGTTGGCCAATTAATTTCTTTGTATTTATAGTAGAGACAGGGTCTCACTCTTGCTCAGGCTGGTGTTGAACTCCTGACCTCAAGCAATCCGCCCGCCTCGGCCTCCCAGAGTGCTAGGATTACAGGCATGAGCCACTGCACCTGGCCAACCCACCAATTTTAATTTGAGACACTTTTGCAGGACAGTGAGGAGGTAACTAGTTTCATACTTTGTACCCCCCTTACTTTTTGCTATTAAAGAATTATTATATGTAAAATAAATAATTTTAGAAGTATTAATATACCAACTATCTTAAGTCATACTCTATAGATTTCTTCTAGGAATTGGGCTTAGGGCCTGGTATATAGTGGGTAAATGTTTGTAACCAGATTGGATCGAGGGGAAAAGGAGAGGAAAAGAGTGTGGATGGAGAGGTCACTGGAGCAGCTGCCCAAGGGGCTTCTGTACTCTTAGGGAAGATCCCCTTTGAAGAAGGGGTGGGAAACCTTGGGGGGAGTAGGGGGTGGTTCTGCCACTAAGGCGTATGTTTGGCCGTCTCTACTAAAGCGGTACATGCAGATACCCCATGACCCAGCAGTTCCACTCCACGGTGTACAAGCAACAGAAACGCATATGTGTATTTGCCAAAGGCCACAGACTCTTTAAGAATATCCACAGAAGCAGCACTCTTCATAATAGCACCAAACTGGAAACTGCCCACGTGCCTGTAGTAAGAAGAATGGATAAACAAATAGTGGGGTTTTTAAATTTTTCTTTCTAAAAAAATTGCTAATGATAGAATATTTCAAAACACAAGAGGGTACAAGAAAAAAAGTCATTCTAGTATCTACCAGCCAGATTTAACAAAGGTTAACATATTGCCATATTTTGCTTTTTTTTTAGCATTTTTATTTTTAATTTAAGAACCAGGACCTTCTCGTGGTGGTGCTCAGTGTTGGAGTTCTGCGGTGCCACAAATGAAATAGAAGGAAACCATCCCTTTCTACTCTCCTGCTCTCTGTGAGACAAAACACCTTGCTGCATTGTTGTTAAAGGACATAATAGCTTTTTGGTTGAAATATTAAAAAATTGGCTTTTTAAATCGAATCGCGATGGAGATACTGTGAATGCCTTGATTGTGTTGATGTGAACGAAGAATGAGCAAGAATGGGGTTGGGTGTTTCCTGTGATTGCTGTAATATGCATTAGCAGGGACCCATCCTCCCTTCCCTTCCACTCAGCCAAGCCCATCGGGTGCAAATGATGGAGAGAAACAGCGTTGTGGGGATGAACTTGAGTCTGCTCTAATTTGTACCAGAAGAATCCTTTGCAAACTTCTGTTCTTTAGCTAGTATTAGCAACAGTGATGATTATTGTTGTTTTGTTTTATTTTGTTTTTTTTACAGACTAACTTCTATCTCATTGTATAATAATAATCATTATTAAATGATTATTTTTTGTGGCTGTCCTCATGACTGATTGTCATGGGGCCGCGGTGAAACTGGTTCCCTTCGCTGACTGCTTGCTAAGTCATTGGCCTTAGTTGCTAAAGGCGTAGTCATAAACCCTGCGTGTATGTTGTATTTCCTCCTTGTGGTAGCCCGAGCTTGTAGGTGCTGTTACTGTCCAATCTACAAATGAGAACACAGGCTTGGAGAGGTTGGATAAGTTGCCAAGGGTCACACCGTGAACGGCAGAGCCGTGATTCAAATCTCATTTTGCCTGGCTCCAAAGCCTATGTTGTTAACCAAACCATTCACTTAAAAGAGGACCACTTGCTGTTGCTATTTTAGGTAACAGAACCGTAAAGCAGGAGTTAAAGCCCTAGTAACTGTTCGCTGAGCGCTTTCCAGTTTTATCTGATTTGACCTCTGTATTCTTAGTTAGCAGGTGAATCTGCTCCGTGCCCTAGATGAGGACCCTGAAGGGACAAACAGGTAGTGAGCTTGCCCAGGGCTGGAAACTGAACCCGGATCTTTGGAAAACACGCCCCAGCTTTGTCTGCGTGCTCCAGCTTGATCTCTGACCACCTTGGTCAACCTTCCTCTCTGTGCTTCATTCCAAGGTTAACTTTGTTTCCCTACGTTTTAAATAGCAGCGCCACCTGTCTCACTTGTTAGAGATGCCAGAGGATTGGGTGGCAGTGCATCTTTTTAGAACCCTTGGAGCTACACACCATATAAATACGTATTTATTTGCTCACTGTGGTACTTTATGGTATGAAATAATGCCTTTTTTGGTTAAAGATTTGTATGTACATCTTTAGTTTTGATGTTTTAGTGAAGGTACCTGTTTGGTAACCCAAATGCAGTTGCAGGCAGCGAGTGAGATCTTTGCCGCACGTGCTGAGTCAGTAGTGTTTGCCTGGAGTCATCGTAGCTAACGTCGGCCTGTTCTGGGTTGCTTTGAGGTTGCAGCTGCGCCCTGGTGGTTACCTGTGAAAGGTGCTGACTGGAGACACCCAGAAGGGCCGGACTCCACTGTTCTACACAGGTGAGGCTGCTTGCCCTTTCCCCTGTTGACAAGTTTCATTCCCAGATTCCCTGTGCTCTTGGAAAAAGAACTCAGTGGCCATCTTCAGCTGTAAAACGGTGAGAATGACAAGCTCTAATTGATTGGCGTGAAAATGAAACGGCAGGAAATTATGGATGTAAAGACCTAAACACTGCGCCTCACTCCTAGAAGGCTCTTAATTTTAAATGGCTTCTTTCCTCCTCATTTGGCCTGTCAAAGAGTGGCCTTTTTTTTTTTTTTTGAGACAGAGTCTCACTCTGTTGCCCAGGCTAGAGTGAGTGCCGTGGCATCAGCCTCACTCACAGCAACCTCCAACTCCTAGGCTCAAGCGATCCTCCTGCCTCAGCCTCCCGAGTAGCTGGGACTACAGGCATGCGCCGCCATGCCTGGCTAATTTTTTCTATATATATTAGTTGTCCAATTAATTTCTTTCTATTTTTAGTAGAGACAGGGTCTTGCTCTTGCTAAGCTGGTTTCGAACTCCTGACCTTGAGCGATCCTCCCGCCTCAGCTCCCAGAGTGCTAGGATTATAGGCATGAGCCACCGCGCCCGCCCAAAGAGTTGCCTTGTACAGATTTTTCTCCCCCTTTGACAGGCCTATTTCAAATCTCCTGACATGTTTAATCTTTACAATCTGTCCGTCTATTCTCTCTTACAAGTGGGTAATTATGAGCATGAAGACATCTGTCCTAGTGGGTAAGTAGTTGTGCCCTGCCAGGGTGCCACTGTAGAAGCCCAGGCCTTTGGTATGGGGTTCGTGTGATCTTTAGTCCTGGACTGACATACATTGAAGCCACCACCTGACTGAGTGGCAAGTCGGTCAGCCGGTCTCCAGGGTGGCTAGGAAATAATTATCTCCAGCAAAAATAGAGCAGCACTTTAAACCCTGGAGATGGAGAAAAGTTGGGGTTAGGACTCAGTATCTCAATAGCCCAAGAAAACTGCTCTCCTAACCTAATTTTTCAGATGCAGTTTTTAAGTCTCTATTTTTCACAACATTCCTTGTTATTGCCCTTATTGCCAGGGAGTTAGGATGTACAGGAAGTTCAGGTTTAGCGAAATGGCCCCTTGACAAATGTCAGAAATCTTTCAAAGCCCAAGTTGGCAGCCTCTTCGCTGGAATCAGGCTTCGAGATACAAAGTCATCGGATTCTTGGGCACTTCAGGTAGACTAGACCTCTCAGCTCCCAATTCATATCTTCTTTCCTGAATTTAATGGTAGAGGAAAAGCTAAGTGAGGAAGGAAAACTCAAAACGGAATGTTATTTATTTGTTCAGTAAACCCCAACTGAGTCAATCTTCTGAAAAAAAGTCTGTCTCTTATTAGTGCTGGAAACAGTGACTGGCACATGGTGGGTGCTCGGTAGACGTGTGTTGAAAGGATAAATGAAAGTCCTGGTGTAATTACTATAGGGAAGCCACAGGTACATAAGGAATGGACTAGTAGTCCACTTTAAAAAAAATAAGCAGGGAATTAAATCATGAGTGTGTGTATCCCCTTGTTCTCAGTGTTCTTCCCAGCCTTGCCCACCCGTCTATATCATCAGGAAAAAGAAAGAGACTGGCTTGGGATCTGCTCGAGAGAGGCGAACATTGCTGGGCAAATATTGCTGTAGTGGGAAAGTAGAAAGACACAACGTTTAACGCCAAGTGTCACACGTTGGGTTGTCTGGAAACAGGCTTGTAGCATGTTTGTTAGGTACGTGCACATGTGGAAGGGAGCGGCTGGAAGCAGGACTGGGCAGAGGGAGAAGGCAGGACCACGGTGCAGGCCCAAGAAAGTTCCAGCCAGCGCAGGGGCCCCTGGAGTGTGTGTGAGCCGCAGTGAGCTGGAATGGCAGGACCTTCATGCCCCTGCTGTGTTCGGTCACGAGTGGCTCTGAGGTGGCTCTTGAAACCATGCCAAACCCCGAAGGAGCTGGAAGCTTCTGCTGACGGCACTGTAGCAGCTGGAGTGTCTCCATGTTGGCCATGCCAGCCAACAAAGCTCTGTCGGAATCAACCCTGCAAGGCGAAGAAAGGTTTCGGGTCTAGCTCCTAGGGGAACCGCAACCCGTTCGGGGGCCGTCAGCAACCCTTGGTGTGGAGGGTGACAAATGTGGCATGGCTGGGGCTCGAATTTGGGACCAGGACCACCTTGGCATTGCAGGTTGAACTGCTGAGGATGGTGGTGGGCACTTTGCTGAAGCCACCTCCTGCTTCCTGCTGCAGTGGGCGCCCTCTTCACTCTGCTCTCGCCCTCCCCAGGCCAGACCACCCGGTCCTCCACGTCTCCTGGAACGACGCGGTCGCCTACTGCGCGTGGGCAGGGAAGCGGCTGCCCACGGAGGCTGAGTGGGAGTACAGCTGTCGAGGAGGCCTGCAAAACAGGTACTTGGGGGGGTCTCATCTTGCCTCACCCTATGCTGACCTTTTTTTTTCCAAAACTCTGTTGAACTCGATTTGGTTAGAAAGCTCATTGAAAACAACAGTTCTTTTTCTTACTTGTTTTTCTTCATCTCCAGGAATTTACTTAGGAGACAGTGGAGAATGAAAGGGTCGCTAACCCTTTATAGCCCCAAAGGCAAGTGTCTGGCTGAGTGGGCTCCCTGCAGTCCCAAAGCAAGTTCTAGCAATTCAAGCTACCCTTGTGTTACATGTTACTCCTTAGAACTTCTTGGCAGGCTGCCTTGCTTTCAGCATTTTCTTATTTCAGGCGCCTCCTGAAGCAGTGGTATTTCTCTGCTTCTAGAGCCATGAGGCAGAACACTCAAGCTCGGTTCACATCTTCTAGGAAAGGCTCCCTAAAATAGCCGAGGCTTTATAAAAAAGTGTGGTGTGATGGTGCCTGATCACGCTACCATATAAGTCCAAAATGATGTCTGCTTTCCCGGCTCTCCATAAGTCCTTCTTTTAGTTCTGTGATTTATTTCAGGCCTCCTGAGTACTTGGGAGAGACTGAGGTTGTTGTGAACTCAACACGAGCTGCTATAAGGAAAGTTTTCTAAAAATCCCAATGAAAACCTTGACTTTATATATATATATTTGAGACAGAGTCTCGCTTTGTTGCCCAGGCTAGAGTGAGTGCCGTGGTGTCAGCCTAGCTCACAGCAACCTCCAACTCCTGGGCTCAAGCGATCCTCCTGCCTCAGCCTCCCGAGTAGCTGGGACTACAGGCATGTGCCACCATGCCTGGCTAATTTTTTCTATATATATTAGTGGGCCAATTAATTTCTTTCTGTTTATAGTAAAGACGGGGTCTCACTCTTGCTCAGGCTGGTTTCGAACTCCTGACCTCAAGCAATCCGCCCGCCTTGGCCTCCCAGAGTGCTAGGATGACAGGCGTGAGCCCCCGCGCCCGGCCTTGACTTTATATGTTTTAAAAGGCTCACTCAGAACAAGTGAGCAATGTCCTTTCATTCATCGCGTCCCTTCTGTTGACTTGAATCCAAAGCCTGTGCCTGTTTGACAGGCTGGTGCTGTGTCTCTTCCGACAGACTTTTCCCCTGGGGCAACAAACTGCAGCCGAAAGGCCAACATTATGCCAACATTTGGCAGGGCGAGTTTCCGGTGACCAACACTGGCGAGGACGGCTTCCGAGGAACTGCGCCCGTGAGTAGTGACGCTTGTGCAGAACTGCAGTGGCCGCAGACGACTCAGGCCTGGTAGAAATGGGGTGGGAGGCATTGCTCACTCTGACTCACACGTCGTCCCCTTCCTGTGTCCATCGACTGTCCCACGTGGCAAAAACAAACGCAGTTTTCTTTCTGACTTTATAATACTTACTGTAGGAAATTTGGAAAAACAAGAATGTAAAGGAGAAAGCTAAACTGACCTGGAATTCTACCGCTCAGAGATAACCACTGTTATCATTTCGGTGCCTTTCTTCCCATTTGTTCTCTGTGTTGATGGCTAGTAATGGCCAGGAGTGACCGAGGGCTTCAAGTGTGCCAGGCACAGTGCTAAGGCCTTTGCATGAATTTCTCACTTACTGTCCATTCGACTCTGTAAGGCAGGTGCTATTATATCCCATTTTCCAGGCTAGCATTCTGAGGCACAGAGAGGTTAACTAACTTTCCCAACATTACACAGCTGGAAAGCGGCACAGCTGGGATTTGAACCAGGTCGGTTTGTTTCCAGAGCCCGTGCTCTTAACTATCGTATTTGCCAGCATATGTGTGTCTGGTGTATATGTATTATATTTTTCCCGTAATGGCATTTGGATCCCACTGGATACAGTGTTTAAAATTGTACTGTTTTCCCCTGTTTGATATCAGGAACATTTTGTCATTAACAGTATGTCACAAATGCATTGTCTTTCAGCAGCTGGATAACCTGTCGCATGAATAAACCCTAATTTATTTACCTCTGATAGTTGCAAATTTAGATTAATTCTGGGTTGTTTGCTAAACGTACAGCAATGAACATCTTGTACATAAATATTAAGCTGTATCTCTGATGATCTTTATAAAGATAGATTCTCAGCAGTGAAAATTAATGAGTCAGAGTTTGGTAAGAGTTCCAGATACTTGGTCAGATTGTTCTATAGAATGCCTGTGGCATGTTTTTCTTTGTGGGTATTTGAGAGATCCTTTCTCACTTTTCTCGGCATGATCCTATACTAATGAAGCTATGTTAAAAACTGTCTTAGTCCTTTTGTGCTGCTGTTACAAAATACCACACCACTGGGTAATTCATAAACAACAGAAATTTATTTCTAACAGTTCTGGGGGTTGGGAAGTCCAAGACCAAGGTGCCAGCAGGATTAGCGTTTGCCGTGTCCTCCAGAGGGGACTAACGCCTGTCCTCACGTGGCGGAAGGCAGAGGGGCAAGAGAGCCCTCCCTTTAACCTTTTCGTAAGGGTGCTAATTCTGTTCCTGAGGGTAGCGCCCTCGTGACTTAATCACCCCTGAAAGACTACACCTCTTAATGCTGTTGCATTGGAGATTACGTTTCAACATGACTTTTGGAGGATACACCGTCATTCAAACCACAGCAAAAACATTTTTTTCTTAGAAAGGAAAGAAATCTTGCTGTGAAGAAATAGCCTGTTGCTGGGTTTGTTGTTACGGAGAATCATTTTCTTCCAATAATCCTTGAAAGAGTTGTCATTTAAAAAATAGTTGTCTTTTTGTTGCAGGCAAAAAGTAGTTCTTCCAAAATTTATTTATAAATGTAACACAAATATGTTATTTGGAACATGACCAAATGATTCCAGAATTTCAACTGAAAAACTAAGCGAATGAGAGAGAAAGACCAAGAAATTGTTGGAAAAGATGAAGAGTAGGGAGGCACCTGATTTACCAGAAATTAAAATTATTTTGAGGTATAGTACATGAAGCATTGTAGTTTTAGGGGCAGAATTGATATAATAAATTGCATGAGACTATTTAGCCCTTAAGTATGAGTGCGTATGTGCATGTGTGTAAAATTCCATATATGTGAGTTAAAGATGATAAACTAGCATGAACTCACCACGGGAAGTGGATGCATTCTTCAGTAGAGGGAAAAGACTAATCAAACTATCGAGTATCTGGTTCCTCTGAAGTTTCTTTTAGGGTAGCTGTGCTCTTGCAGGCGCACAGTTTTATTTGGTAAAGTGGCTGATGAGAGATCTTGGGGAGTAAATGATCTCAACCTTTTCTCAAACTTTAAATGAGTAAGAGGCCCGGCTTGCTGGTGTGGATCTCGGCATGCAATAGGGTGTCCAGTGGGCCACTCTTGGTCAGCAGTAGTGGCACTGCAGCATGAACAGAATATCAGTTAAGCTGCTTGTGGATGTTCATCAGCCCCCAGGGAAGATCTTGGTTGTCACACACAGCAGGACGGTGGCCATTAAACACAGGATCTATTGAGGAGTATGTAACAGCTCACCTGCAGATGCCACTAACCATGACAATGGGTGCCACTGGAATGCTGGGCCCATACCTGGCCTTCTCTGGCAGTGGACACACGAGAGAGACTGGCAGGAGAAGGGCCTCAGCAGCCTGGACCCCCCTCCCAGATGCCAGTCTGTGACAAGCCAGGCAGCCACAGTAAAGCTTGGAGCCCAGGGTGTGGGCCTAGGTGGAGCTGTAGATGCAGGTCTTAGTTGTCATGGTAGCAAATATTCGAATGAGGGCTTTGAAGGCCAAAGTGGAGGAGGGTCCTTTGATCAGCAGTTGGACAGGATCAGTTGGTGATCCTGGAGATGGTAATCTCCATTCTAAAGGGACGGGATGGGATGATGGCCTCCATTGCCCTCATTTGGACAAGCCTGTTGTAACTGTATCTCATGAACCAACAAATGATACAAGTGTCTGTCACTTTTAGTAAAAGGCCATGACAAGGTTGTCACGGGCATTTATGCATAGTTGACTGTGTTTGCTGCTACAAAATTTCCATCTCTACTTAATTGCATGAGCTGCTAAGAAAATAGAGCCATTTACTCTTCTCGAATCAGTGTACTTTTTCAGAATACATAAAATTCAGTATGAAATAAGGACACTCTACAGATGTTTAGAGTTGGAACATTTGACTGGGAGTTCAGCAGATGTCTGCAGAACTTACCTGAGCAAGTTGCCATGGAAGTTACTAAGACAGAATTAGAACAGTTGCCAGGAGCCCTGCAGGAACCAATTTGAGAAACAGGATGAGTGGAGAAAGCCAGCCAGCCAAAGAGGTGACTTCCTCCTGTATTTGGAATGGGACTTAATGAGAGAGACCTCTATCTTTAAATTGAAACTGCTTGCACATAGAATTTTCTTGAGTCCACCTGAGCTGCTCTGTTGTGTCCTTGTGCTCTGGTCAATTGAGAGCAGGACTGTAACATTCATGATGTGATTGGACTGCTGGGAAATAGCTCCTTCACCTGATATTTCATGTATTTTATTGTTTCAGATCTGCCTTTATACCAAGCAAACTATTTTGACCACAGTGAGCTTGAAGAATTGAATTTGTACTTTGTTAGGCTACTGTCACAACAATTATTTGTTCTGGTTTTAATGCATATCAGCTCATTGACCTGAAAATAAGTGTGCCAGAAGTATTTCTCATGTACATGCCTCTGCTTTTGAGGTTCCCGAATGGAAGCTTTGGCTGGTGTGATTAGTTTAACAAGGAACAGTTAAAATTTTAATTTTCCTTAGTGGCATACTCATATACGATAATTTTGAGTGTGGTGACCTCCACATTTTACTTCATTTAAACATCAGCTTATTTAAAGTAATTTTCAAAAACTGAAACCTTTGAGGAGGAACTATTATTTTTCTCAGTTTATGAATTAACAGCACCCAAATATGTTAAATTGCTTACCTAACGTTAGCTAGGACCTCAGGCAACCTGATTTGAGAGCACCACTGCCTGTGCCTTCTATAGCCTGAATAATTCCTCCTTCCTCTGGGATGTTTATTTCATCTCTTAATTGCTCTTGCTCCCCTGACTCCTTCCTTTTTGTCCCTGAAACAACTGAATTTCTTTTTTTCCTTCCTACTCCTGCAGCTTTATTCCACTCTCACCCTACTCATCCTGTTCTGCCTTTTAGAATTGTATTTTTATTAGTAGTTTTTGATATATTCTGCTTTTCTCCCTTCATTAAACTCGAGGCATAATTTGTCACTGAATCCCCTCTTGCCTTTAGTCACTATGCACGGAATTACTGAATGAACCAGTGAATAAGCGCTGCGGTGTCTGTAATGAATGCTGATTATGGAAGCTGGGTGGGAAAACTTTTCAGCGTTCCAACTCAGCCAGATTAAGAGCCTTTCAGAATAGCTTCCTAACTCTGATCGAAACGCTCTGAGCCGACTGAGCCTCGGATGCTTCTGCGTTCGTGTACATGCAAAACCATCTGAAGCCACATAGAAATGAGTTTTAGTGTATCCATTCCTTCAGTCCTACTTCGTTAGTATGGAAAAAGCATGAATTTACAAAAAGATTAAAAACTCCAAGGATAACTTGATTTTTTTCTTTTTTCATTTAAAAAAATGAAACTTCTGTTTTTGTTTGAGAATTTCCATTAAAGAAAGGTTGGGAAGAATTTTAAGTCACTAAGCTAGCAAAGTTGTTCTTCACTTACTATTGTCTAGGTAAGTTTTTTTTCTTGCCTCCACACCGCCCCCCCCTCCCTTTTTATAAAAACTCTATGCTCTGGTTCTGTGCCTGTGCCAATATCCTGGGGCAGACTGTCTGGCCGGCCTTGGAAATGTGGCTTAATTCCTTGCTGAAGAACATGGACAGTTCACCTGACACTCTCAGATTCCAGAGACTGCAGACCCTCTATTACTAATACACTTGATAAGTAATTCACGTCTTCTCTATAAAAACAAATACTGTCAGTGTTTTGAGGATGATGACGGAGGCTGAAGGCTCAGATGGTGAGTTGGAGGGAGCTGGTGGACAGGGCACAGCTGCCTTGGGGTCTCTCAGTGCTGAAAGACATCGTGTGGCCAGCAGAGCTAAGTCTGGATGACAGCACTCATATTGGGTCCAATGTGATGCTCTTTTTAATGATTTTGAAAGTCTGAATTTCATCTCTTCTCCCACCCACCCCTGCCCCATACCCACTGTCCAATGCAAACTTGATTTATGGTCAACATTGGTCACTCCATTAGGAATAATTTTGCAGGCTTCATACCATTTCATATTAACTCTCCTTAGGTTTCTAAATTCTCCTTGAGAGCTCAAAGCTAAAAAAATGCCTCTTTGTTTTTACATTGGACAAACTGTATTTTGAATATTGGAATGAAGGCCAGGCGTGGTGGGGTCACACCTATAATCCTAGTACTCTGAGAGGCCGAGGTGGGAGGATCACCCAAGGTCAGTAGTTTGAGACCAGCCTGAGCAAGAGTGAGACCCCGTCTCTACTAAAAATAGAAGGAAATTAATTGGCCAACTAAAAATATAGAGAAAAAATTAGCGGAGCATGGTGGCACACGCCTGTAGTCCCAGCTACTCGGGAGGCTGAGACAGAAGGATCACTTTAGCCTAGGAGTTAGAGGTTGCTGTGAGCTAGGCTGATGCCACGGCACTCTAGCCCGGGCAACAGAGTGAGACTCTGTCTAAAAAAAAAAAAAGAATATTGGAATGAAAATTGAAGTTCATATTCTAAAGTGAAAGCTGTTGATGCATTTCTGTGCCAAGGAGATTTTCTAAACAAGGTGAATAGTTTGGCAGCATTTTTCTCTACTTCATTTTTAGGTTGATGCCTTTCCTCCCAATGGTTACGGCTTGTACAACATAGTGGGTAACGCATGGGAGTGGACTTCAGACTGGTGGACGGTTCATCATTCTGCCGAAGAAACGCTTAACCCTGTGAGTATCACCTCAGGGCAGGTACCCTAAGACCCGCCCTCCGGGCAGTCTGCAGCAAGAATTTCCTGTGTTTCTGAGGGGTGTTTACATATTCTTGCCATTGATCTTGGAATTTCCGCAAAGGGACGTTAAGCATCTGTCTCTCTGATTTCAAACTTAGAGCATTTCGTTAAATTGTCTATGAGCATTTTATGTTCTGCTGTATTGTCATGGTGATAACTATTTGAGGGGATCTGCCCGTAACTTTAGAAATTGTATTTAATTCCATACATTTGATCATAGTGTGGATATACAAATAACTATGCAAAATTCGTTAATGTGTTATTATTACCTGTGAAGATCTGCTGGATGGGTATGTATCATGCAGCCCCTTTCCTGAGTTTTGGTGGGTTGAAATTTTGATTCAGTACATCATCTGGAGAAACCAAGAAGGGGTACTTTCCGGCTAAGTGTCGAATCAGGAAGTTGAGTCATTTAGTGATTAATTCCTGAACCTCTTAGTATGTGAGGCCAGTGTATCATATACCTTGGGAACAGAAGACAACTGTGTTTGTCTAAGTTTTACTGTTCTGGTATGTGAAAAATGTTGAGTGCAAATAATATACTACCCTGCCTCTAAAACCAAACTCTCCCAGTGGAATATACAAAAATTGAGATGCTACATGGGCATGTGTGTGCAAAGTGGTTCCTTTAAAAAAGAGCATCTCTGAATATTTTGTTGTGTGAACAGATTGGGGGGAAAATATCATGAAAAATCCCATCTCCAGCAAAGCAGTCATTCATAATTCAGTTCCAAGGATGTATATTTATACCCAAACTAGCTAGACTGAGAACTTGATAATGCTTAATTTTAGACCTTAACCTTTTGAAAAAGCACAAAGGATAATGATAAAGAAAATTAATTATTCACTATCTTCTCAGTATAGGGTTAAACAGAGTATTTGAAGAAATAATAATCAGATTGTGCTTCAGGCCATTTTTCAGAATATGGGAATACATTTTTGTTTGCTATGCTTAATTTTTCTTCGCGTTTCTGCGCATGAATGATCTAGAGACAGAGATCCACTTTTCTGAGTGCAGATGAAAAAGCTGAGTTCTTCAGAAACTGTCACCCTCTTCATGTTTCCTTTCGTTCTCTAGCAGGGCTGGTGGGGGTGTAGTGGTCAATGACAACCTCTCTCTAAAATGAGAATAGGATTGTAAAATCCTAGGTGGGTTCGTGCTTGGGAGATGCAAAGTGTGACTTGGCATTTGCTGTCAGAATCAGAAATAGAATTTTTCCCTCCTGGATAAAAGCATCTGCCTGTGTGAGAGGGGGAGCACAAGGCTCCACAATTCTGGCAAGTTGTGAATGTATCTCTCTGACCATCTGGTGTCGAGCTGAGTGCTTGTTAGCTTTCAGTTTTATAACTATTTGTGTTTCTTCTAAGGATTTACGGAAAAATTCAAATTTTTTCTTTTCACCAATCCTGGGCTCTATCCTGGATGGTGCTCTTGCTCTAATGAAGTTGTTTGCGTTTTAGGCTTTTCTTTGCTACAGTGGCCTCGTTTGCTTCCTAAGTTGACTGGGATAGAATTTCACAAGTTTTGAACGAAACCCCAAATCCTTCGAAAACTCTCACTCCATCGTTCAGATCTTTGCAACTTTTCTTCATGGCCAGCACATTGCTGATGGACAAGCCAGTGTCGTCCCTCATCTGGGTTACTGCATCAGCCCCCCGGTTAGACTCCTTGCTTTTATTCTCTTTGCTATGTTGCAACTAGAATGATCTTTATAGAGAACAAATCTAATGGTGTAACTCCCCTGTTTAAAATCCTTAAATGGCTTCTTGTTGTCCCAAGAATAAGGTTTAGATTCTTTTGTTTTTTGAAACTGGGTCTTACTCTGTCACCCAGGCTGGAGTGCAGTGGTGCAATCAGAGCTCACTGTAGCCTCAAATTTGTAGGCTCAAATAATCCTCTGCCTCAGCCTCCTTGAGTAGCTGGGACTACAGGTGTGCACCACCGTGCCTGGCTAATTTTTTTTAAAAATTATTTTTGTAGAGATGGTGGTCTGCTGTGTTGCCCAGGCTGGTCTTGAACTCCTTGCCTAAAGCAGTCCTCCTGGCTTGGTCTCCCTGAGTGCTGGGGTTCCATGTGTGTACCCCTATACCCGGCTCCAAATTCTTGAACATGACTTCTGAAAGCTAAAACAGTTTAGCCCGTGCTGATCTCTCTAGCCACACCTTTATCTTCTTTTTTAAACATTTAATTATGAAATGCTATAAAAATTAAGAGGAGTATAGAAAACAGTATAATATATAACTGTGTGCCTACCACATAGATTTAACGTGTGTTAATGGTTTACTATATTTACCTCTCTTTTAGCCAAAGAAAAAGAACAAAGACTATTCTTTCATCAGCATTTGGTATTGTCAGTGTTTTCCATTTAAGCCACTCTGGTCAGTGTGTAGTGCTGTTTCACTGTGATTTTTAGTCATCATTTGTTAAAGGTTGTATCCGACAACTCTAATATCTGGCCACCATGTTAATCTGCTTCTGTTGTTCTTGGTTTTTGGTCACATCTTTTTCTTTTTCACATTCCTGGTTAGTTTTGATTGAGTACCAGACATTGTGTGTGAGAAACTGTAGAGGTTATTTGATATCTAGATAGTGTGATGTTTCTCTGGAGAGGATTTACCTTTGCTTCTGGAAACTTCTACTTCAGATTAGCTTAATCCAGGGAGTAATTGAGATGATTTGAAGTAGAGCTGCAGTTCCTGTGAGGGCCAGTCTATGTCGAATTCACCCTGGGTATAGTTCTTTAGGGTGCCAACCAAAAGTGTGGGGTGGGTGGGTTCTCCTCCTTAAGGGCTTTGAACTCCAATGTTTTGTTTCCTTAGGCCTTGAGTCTACTGACAGTTCTACTCAGCTTCTCAGCCTTATAGCTGCTGCCATTTAAAGGACAGATCTTGGCCGGGCTCGGTGGCTCACGCCTGTAATCCTAACACTCTGGGAGGCCGAGGTGGGCAGATTGCTTGAGGTCAGGAGTTCGAAACCAGCCTGAGCAAGAGTGAGACCCCGTCTCTGCTATAAAAAATGGAAAGAAATTAATTGGCCAACTAAAAATATATAGAAAAAATTAGCTGGGCATGGTGGCGCATGCCTGTAGTCCCAGCTACTCGGGAGCCTGAGGCAGGAGGATCACCTGAGCCCAGGAGTTTGAGGTTGCTGTGAGCTAGGCTGACACCACGGCACTCTCTCTAGCCTGGGCCACAAAGCGAGACTCTTGTCTCAAAAAAATAAATAAATAAAATAAATAATAAATAAAAAGAAATAAAGGACAGATCTCTGGGGAAAACAGTTTCACCTCTCTGGGCTTACCTTCTTTCTGGGGCTTGAGCCCTACAATTCTTCACGGCTGTGGTAGTTCTCATCTGGTCTGGTTAATTCCTATTTCTCTGAGATCTTAATTTGTTTGCTTTTCTTCCCTAATGTCCTTTTCTCTCTGCTTAGCAAAAAACCTGGTCTATGATTGTTGATCCTACAATAATGCCAATTCCACATCCCTAGAAATGGGGGAGTTGGATCGCTGTCCAAACTCCAGGTGTTTCGAAAGCAAATGGTGGTCAGAAGCAGCCACACTCAAGGAAAGTTTTGAACCGAGATATCAATGTGCTTAGTAAACACTTCAACCCAGGAACTGACCTGTTCAGCGTCATGCGTTTATGTTAGCTCCCTGACTTGCTCAGGGTGGCAAATAATTTAAAAGCTTCTCTGAGAGCTTGGGAAGAGTCAGTGCCCTGTCTGCAAAGGTCGTTCAGGAAGTATCTTTTTCTTATTCAGTGACTTCCAGGGAGCAAAAGTTAATCATTAGTTTTTATTTTATTGGGCAGTCATTTATGGCAAAGGCAGGTTGCAGAAACTGCCTGGTGTGCTTTGTACACAGAGATCTAAGAGAAGATGAGATATTTGGCCATAGGAAGCGAGCATTAGTTTGGTGTTAGCTGTTTGTGTGTGTGTGTGTGTGTGTGTGCGTGTGTGCGTGTGTGTGTGTGTGTGTGTGTGTGTGTGTGTGTCTTCTGGAGGTGCCACATTAAGATGGCATCCTTCCCTTCCACTTCGACATGGTCCAGCATATGGTCATTGCTTTGAGATATATATATATATATATATATATATTTTTTTTTTTTTTTGAGACAGAGTCTCGCTTTGTTGCCCAGGCTAGAGTGAGTGCCGTGGCATCAGCCTAGCTCACAGCAACCTCAAACTCTTGGGCTCAAGCGATCCTCCTGCCTCAGCCTCCCGAGTAGCTGGGACTACAGGCATGCCCGGCTCATTTTTTCTATATATATTAGTTGGCCAATTAATTTCTTTCTATTTATAGTAGAGATGGGGTCTTGCTCTTGCTCAGGCTGGTTTTGAACTCCTAACCTTGAGCAATCCACCTGCCTCGGCCTCCCAGAGAGCTAGGATTACAGGCGTGAGCCACTGCGCCCGGCCAGTATGCAGTACTTTCAATTAAAAACAAATGTAGATCTTATGTGACATTCTGATTTCCCACATCTGCATACTCACCATCAGCACCGAGGTACTGTGCTGACTTGCCCAGTTGATGGTCTGATAGGATGGGGTGATCTATAGTATCTGTTCTACTCTAAGAGGGACATAATCACATTTAGGCAGCTTTTTTTCCGAAGCGGAAGAACTCTTGTCTTGGAATTAGCTAAAGTAACTTGGATAATAGCTCTGCCACTTAATACTGAAGGAATATTTCTTTCTTTTTTTTTTTTTTTTTTTTTTTAAGACAGAGCCTCACTCTGTTGCCCGGGCTAGAGTGCCGTGGTATCAGCCTAGCTCACAGCAACCTCCAATTCCTGGGCTCAGGTGATCCTTCTGCCTCAGCCTCCCAAGTAGCTGGGACTATAGGCATGTGCCACCATGCCTGGCTAATTTTTTCCATATATTTTTAGTTGGCCAATTAATTTCTTTCTATTTTTAGTAGATATGGGGTCTTGCTCTTGCTCAGGCTGGTTTCAAACTCTTGACCTTGAGCGATTCTCCCGCCTCGGCCTCCCAGAGTCCTAGGATTACAGGCATGGGCTACCTTGCACCTGGCCATGAAGGAATATTTCCAAACTTAGAATATATATGCCTTAAGTTTCCTTGTCTACAAATTGGAAATAATTATACCTATTTGGTGAAATTATTATAGACTTTAATTTGTTAATGTATATGAAATACTTAATGCCTCAAAAGTGCTATGGTTGTTATTTTATTATTTTTGTCTATATTATGTGTTGGCTATCTAATTGGAATATTACATACTTATGTCAATAGAATTAATAAGGAATATTGGCCTTTGGAAGCAGAGGGGAAGAAAATAATTTTTATAAATAATGATTGCTCCGTATTCCCTTTCCCTTTACCTTTTATTGGCATATCACATAGCCATCCTCACAGTGAAAACATTGCTCATGCTTCCTGGCTCATCCAAGTCCAATGGGAACAAAGGTTTCCAAAATGTATTGTTCATCTGAGTGAGTTCCTGCTGCTTTGCTAGATTTTAGCCAGAGATTCTGTTTGTTCTATTTCTGTCAACGTGGAATCTGATTGTCCAGTGGTTTGTGTGGCCCTGCACATTTTGTGAAACGTGTTCTGCTTCTCAGGGCTGCTTTGAGGTGGTGTAGAGTTCACCAAGGAGGCTCTAAGCTCTTCTTGTCTACCTTCCATGCTGTGCAGAGTTTGGACTCAGTTTCAAAGGACACCCCTCTGAGCCCTTGCCTGTCCACACATGGCACATTAAAGGAAATTGGGACACACGCCCGCTTCTGCATGTGTAACCATGCTGGCAGTGCCAGACTTGTTGACCCTGCTTGGATACTTCTTTGGCACTGTATGATTGGACTTGGGGCTGGACTTGGGGCTGGATTGGACTTGGGGCTGGACTTTGGAGCTTCTCTGAACTCCATGGTTCCTCAACCCCCGATGCCTTTCTTGGCCCCCCACCTCTGCATGTCTCAGTGTGCAGGAGAAATGTCACACTGCCGCTCAGCCTGTCCCCTCGTCCTCCTCTGCCTTGTGGTATGAGCCTGCCTTTGTCTCAGCCTGGCAGAAAATGGTAAATATCAATATCACATCACATCATCCTTCTCCTTAGTTCGAATTTCCACACCCATCACTGCCCCGCCAACAGCCTCAGCAATTCAAGCGAGCATTCGTCGAGCACCTCGTGTGTGCGGGGGTGGGGGTGGTGGGGGGGGTGGTGGGTAAAGTTGATTCAGAATTGTTACCTGCCTAAGTCCTTCTCTCACGTGTTTTCAATGAGGACATTCTGGGGGCATGAATAAATCAGTTTGCTGGAGAGCTAACCTAGTATTCAAAATGAAAAAAGAATGAACATGTTAATGGAATTCATTTGATAAAAAATTAATATGAAAAAAAAATTATATTAGAAAGTAATACGAAGAGGCAATCAAAGATCTTTTAGCCTAAACTAGTGATGAGCGGGAAGTAATACAGAGAGGTGTCACAGTTCATTAGTAAAATTATAATGTTATATGATATTAAAAAAAAATTAATATGACTACAAATTATACTTAGTAAGTGCCAAGGGGAAAGCAAGGTGATCAAACTATCAGCCTCTTGGGACTATATTTAGGAAAATAATTTTAACATCTTCTCCCTAGTGGAAGATGAAGACCCGTCTGGAGGAAGTGCTCAGGTTCATCCATTGTCATTTCCCTCTGTGATTCAGAAGCAGGGTTCTTCATCCAACAAAGAAGAACGATTGAGAAAAAGAAATAAGCTTGAATGTATATGACGCGGGTGTTTAGAGCCTGTAAACACATTTCCAAACACATTATGCAAACACATGCTCCTTGCTTGAAAAGAGTGAATACTAGTTCTAATTAGAAGATGGTAGAAATTCTGTTTGTTTCCACTTCACAATAAAGTTACCGAGCCTCGTGTTAGAACTGTTGATTCTTCCTGAACCAAGAGAGCAGCACCCCAAAATGTACCCTGGCCTCCACAGTTTGGAGGATCAGTGGGTCTTAAAGGTGGGAAGTGGGAACCTCCTCCAGCCTCTGCCCCTGCTGGAATCCTTTCTTCCCTGCCAGCCGTGGTCTTCCAGTCTCTTGCTAAAAACTTGGTGAGCAAGATCTCTCTAACACCGGGGAAGCCTGCTGCAGTATCAGATGTTCTCCCTGTTTGAAGGTTCCTATGTCTGACCAAAATATTTCCCCCTGGTTTCCTGCCCTCTACATTAAAGCTTTTCAGATGCCTGAGGACAGTCATAGCATTTGCCCTTGAGTTTTCTCTTTCTAGATAAGGATCCCTATTCCTTTTGCTGCCCCTGGGTTAACTGGGTTTACAATTCGGGGCAACCTGGTTACATTCCCGTGAATCACATGGGTGGAGAAAGAAGTCTCTTTTTACAAAGGCACACCTGGAATTATACCCAGCATTCTAGATGTTGTCTCATAGATGCGAATAATAGTGGGGCTGTCCTTTCCTTCATTCTCTTTTGTCAGGTCTCAGATTCTGTTAGCAGATGAGGGTTTGGCAAGCGGATTCTAGTCGAGGTGGGTTTGAATCTTGTCACTGTCACTGTGGCTTACCAGATGTGTGACCCTGTGCAAGTCGTTTAACCACGCTGAGACTCAGTTTGCTTCTTTCTTAAATGGGGATAAAGAGTCGGATTTCATAGGGTTGTTGCGAGGAACTGAAAGAATGTTCGTAAGGCACTTAGCACAGTGTTTGGCGAATGGTAAGCATATGATAGGTGGTAGCGTCTGTCTTTGTCATTATTAGTGCTGTGCCAGGCTGTGAGTCCTTCTGACATTACTGTGAGCAGTAGCTGAGCTACAGCAGCAGCAGGAAGAGCAATATTGCACTGATGGTTCCTGTTAAACTCATAGCCAAATAAAACTTCCCTTTATCCCCCATATATATTGATCTCAGGCTAGATCTCCCCAAATATTGTTGCTATGCAGGTATTTTTTTAATGCAGCCACTTTTTAAAAAGTAGTTTAAAAATTGTTTTGAATTTTCCTTGTTTCATAACTGTGTGCTGAAACCTAATGCAATGCCTGTCTCTTCTCTCCATCAGATTTCATTTTGTGTGTGGCTTGCGACCTTGAGAGACAGCTCATAGAAATCTGTGGTTATCGGTGCTGTCATTGGTGGCGGCAGCTTTTCCTTCCAGCTTCTTGTGGAAGGAAAAGACGTGGCTGTGTTCTGAAGTCATCAATGCAGTGTGAATGGGGTAGGGTCTGAGTCCGGACCCTGGTGCACAGGAGCCAGCCCACATTCCCTGCGGACTTCCTGTGTCATGGGGCTGTATCTGCGCTTGGGGGTCTAGATACGTAAGTCAGGCCCTGCTGTGAAGCAGCATGTGTTTTGGAGGGCCAGCGTGGGTGCTGATCAGGTGAATGAAGATGCACTGTGGTAACATTTGGTGTGCATATGATTGAGGTGGAGCTTCGGTGACCTCTATTCTCTGACAGTTGAGCTCTGGAAGGTTCTCAGGGGTGTTGCCCTTAGAAAGGGTGGCAGCAGTTGAGGAGGTCACTGTGCTAGGTCCAAGGGATCCAAAGATGGAGAAGGCCTGGCCCAGCCTTTTGAGCCATTCAGGTAACCAGAGAAGGGACTTTCTTCTTTCCTTGCCCACTGCTTTCAGCTTCTTAAGTAAATGCCTAACCATCAGTGTCCGGAGCCATGGCTGCCCTCTGCTTGCCTGTCTGTCCTGAAACGTGATGTCTTGCATGGCCAGAGTAAAAGTAAAAGCAGGGAGAGGCGTGTACATCCGTGTGAGCATGCACTTGTTTCTTCTCGTTTTTCTGCAGTATATTTTCCCCTCCTCATGGGAGCAATAGAGCTGTTCAAAGAATTTCTGTTGGCTCCCCAGCTTGGGGTTTTGGAGAGTGACTTGTGAATTGTCTTCCTTATTTTGGTATGTTCCATAAAAGGGCTTTTATTAGCTGTCTTTTTCAGTGTCTCACACTCGTGGGAAGAGAGAGCCAAATGCTCTAAGACAAGGATGGCGGCAGGTCAGCAGAACGGGCTGGGGTTGTAGCAGAAATGATAAATGGGGAGAGCAGAGAGTGTGCTAATGTGGTTGTTTGCAGTTCTCAGTACAGTTCTTCCTGCCACACCGAACGACAGAACCATGGTTACGCGACGAAAGAAGGTCAGTAACCTGTGCTTCCATCTGAGGTTTAGCTTTAAAATGTCATGGAGCCTTAGGTGAGTCATGTCACCTTGCCAGGCTTAGTGCTTCATCTGTAAATGGTGCTGAGGATCTAGCAAGCCATTCTTCCGCTGCACCTGGGCACCTGCCTTTGGGGCTGCTGCTGTTTGGGAAGTAGCCAGTGATGGAAGAAGCTGCAGCTGATAGTAACATGGTTAAGAGATTGTTTTAAAATGATTTTGGGCCGGGCGCGGTGGCTCACGCCTGTAATCCTAGCACTCTGGGAGGCCGAGGCCGGCGGATCGCTCAAGGTCAGGAGTTCGAAACCAGCCTGAGCAAGAGCAAGACCCCCCGTCTCTACTAAAAATAGAAAGAAATTAATTGGCCAACTAAAAATATATAGACAAAATTAGCCAGGCACCGTGGCGTGTGCCTGTAGTCCCAGCTACTTGAGAGGCTGAGGCAGGAGGATCGCTTGAGCCCAGAAGTTTGAGGTTGCTGTGAGCGAGGCTGACGCCACGGCACTCTAGCCCGGGCAACAGAGCGAGACTGTCTCAAAAAAGAAAAAAAAAAAAAAAGATTTTGACCCAGGCCCACATCTCAGCTCTGCCACTTGGTGGCATGGTGGCCTCAGAGCAATGGGGTGAAATCCTTTGATTTGTTTCTTCGTCTGTAAAATGGGAGTAACAGTAAAATTCAACAGCATGGAGTTGTTCTGAGGGTTAAAAAGAGATATTAAAGCACTTAGCACTGTGCCTGCCACCCAGTAAAAACACTCAGTAAATGTGGGCGAATTCTTATTTCTGAGCACCTGTCAGTTGAAACATTTTCTTTTGGAAAATCTTTTCCCCTTCAGCACTACACCTTATCGTTTAATAGGCCAGATTATGTTCTTTTTCTTTTCATTTGTTCAACAGCTTGTTGTTTGTTTGGAGACAAGAATCTTGCTCTGTTGCCCGGGCTAGAGTGCTGTGACGTCAGCCTAGCCCTAGTTCACAGCAACCTCCAACTCCTGGGCTCAAGCGATCCTCCTGCCTCAGCCTCCCGAGTAGCTGGGACTACAGGCAAGTGCCACCATGCCCGGCTAATTTTTCTATTTTTTGTAGAGACAGGGTCTCACTCTTGCTCAGGCTGGTCTCAAATTCCTGACCTCAAGTGATCCTCCCGCCTTACCTCCTAGAGTGCTAGGATTACAGGCGTGAGCCACTGCGCCGGCCTGTTTAACAGCAATATCGAGCACTTGATGTATGCTAGTGGCAAACATAAACACGACACAGTCCTTGCCTGCAGAGAGTTTCAGTTGCAGAATTCCTAATGGTGGTTTGTCATCATTTCTGTGGCAGTAGACACTGTTGCTCCACTGAAGCTTAGGAAGCCAGACCCAAAGCCCAGGTTTCTGGCTTCTTTTCAAAGATTGTTTATTTCTTCCCTGCATCTTTCTTTGCCTGGAAAGGGCCGTGGGGAACTTTTGGTGCAGGGGTTTGCAGAGCCTCTGTGTCTAGGCTCCCTTCGTTGTCCCCACAGTGGACAGCCCATGTCTGAGTAGCTTTTTCTGGGCAGAGGAGGGGTGCTCTGGGAATTCTAGGTGGAATTAGGCCACCATTTGGGGTCAGTTGCTTGAGGTTTTTATATCTCATATTGGTGTGGTTTGAGGTATGAATTGACAGAAGAAGTTTCGAGGGCCAGCCCTTCTACCAGGGTTGCCTTCCTGTCTTCCCTCTTTTTTTTTTTTTTTCCTGAGACTGAGTCTCACTTTGTTGCCCAGGCTAGAGTGAGTGCCATGGCGTCAGCCCAGCTCACAGCAACCTCCAACTCCTGTCATCAAGCGATCCTCCTGCCTCAGCCTCCCGAGTAGCTGGGACTACAGGCATGCGCCACCGTGCCCTGCTAATTTTTTCTATATATATTAGCTGTCTTCCATCTTCTTCATGCTCTGGGGCCTCCCTGGAAAGGTTGTTTTTTCTTAGTAGTGAATTACAATTGACCTCCCAACCCTCCTGCCCCTCATTTCTGTTTAACTATTTCAGCTAGGGCTGTCTCTTATCACTCTTGGCAACCAACAATGATTAACATATGCATATATTGCAACCCACAGATTAATTCTTTTCTTTACAGTTTTTCACATCCAACAGTCCATATTCATAAATAATTTCCTGATAGCACTCCTAAACCAGGGGTGGAATCATTGCAAATTGTTTGGGAAGGAAGAGCTGTCTGCTTCAACTTGAAGATGGTCCCCCAAGCCCTGTCCACCGTAGCTTTGTAGATTGTGAGTGTAAAATGTGCTTTGGGTTAAAAGAAGAGATATGCCCAGACCCTGCATCCCTGTGTAATAGTCCTGACTTTACCCCAGGCTGCCTAGTGCTTTTGTGAGGAGTGAAGTCTAAGTGCCTGTGCTTTGCATTTATATAAGCTTCTTCCCTCTAAAGAGCTCACCATGCTCTCATGCTTGTGCGCTACTTGCTTGTTCTCTCCCTCCCCCTTCTCTTCCTCCCTCCCTCGTCTTCTCTCTCCTCTCTCTCATTCTCATATCCTCAAAATACTCCTGATTATGCAAAAGGAGACATGTGGTCTTGGGCTCATTTTTTATGATAATTCATGGAGTGGAGAGAGGTTTTGACTTTGGCCCAGGTTTCCAACTTGATTTGCAGTCGGGATTAAATCCCACGTCTTTTCATCCCAGGACTTGTCCATGTTTACTGGACTCCAGATGTTATTTCAAATACAGAACATGAAAGGCTTCTTACTTCCTTGTAGTAATATTTTATCACAAGCCACGTATGTTAAATCAGGAATTTCGAGAAGCGTTATACCTATGAAGGATAATTTAAGAGATGGGAATTGCTGTGTCATGCAGTGGCTTCTGCCATGAGCAAGGGGGAGGCAGCTAATTATGCCTATGGTTTTTGATATCTTAAAATTTTAAATCAGTTTCTTGTCCTTCTTACCTTCCTAAACTCTTGTTTCCATTAAATTGTTCTTAAAAATTATCAATTTGGCCCAAGTTGGTTTTTACATTTGACATCTGACTTGTTAATGAATTGTGAAGTAGTATACTGTGGTTTCCCATTCCTATAGCTTACCTTAATGACATCCCTGTGTCATAGTATGACTCATTTGTTCTTTCCCTAAGGATTTGGAAATAAAACCATGTTATTAAGAAGAGAAAATACAATAGTTAAATTATGTATTTTTGTTACCAGGTGATGCTGTGATTTTCTTTTATGTGGGTATGTGGTCACATTTATAATATGAGTATGTACATGACCACACATATAATTTTTATGTTAAGTACATACTTTTATCTATTCAGCAAAATTTATTGACAACCTCCTGAATGCCAGATTTGTGTGCTGGGTTCTGGGAATCTAATAGACATAATCCTCTTCCCTCATGGAGCTTGTAGGTGTTAAGAAAGCAAGCAAAAGTACCTAAGTACCTACAAATGCAGATGTAAGGAGGAAGTAGAGAAGTGTGGTTACAAGCATGCAATTTCAGAGTTGAACCTGGGTTTAAGTTCTAGCTCATGAGTCATCTGCTAGCTGAACCTCTCACTCAGCTTCCTCATCTGTAAGTGAGGAAATAGTAATACCCCTTACGGGGTTAGTGAGAGATTTCAAGGAGATGCTGCAAAGAAAATGTCTAGTGTAGAAACTGGCATATAGTAAGCACTTATGACTACAATATTTGATATGTAATGAAAATTTAAATGAAATAAGCTAGCAATCTATGAAATTACACCTTATTGGAAATCTAATCTACAGAAGACATTTATTCTGGACGTTTTTAGGGATGTGGACAAGTGATCAGCCATCTGGTAGCATGCAGTCGTAAATGACACTTCTTCCCGTGGAAAATCTCCACTGTATACTCAGTAAAGGAAGTAAACACTGCAGCTAATCAAGCGACAGAACGAACGTAGAGAATTGGACACTTAGCACTTATCCACTTTCACAACGTCCAAATAAAATCATGGAAGTCTTCAAGTAGTTCTTTGAAAATAATGTTTAACTAAAAATGTCATTCGGTATAAGCTAATTGCTTTATTCTCTCGTAACTTGCTAATGATTTGTCACTGAAGAACACAGAAGATTTTGAGTATAAAGAATGTGATAAATCCTTAGTGAGACTAAATTGTGTTTATTTTTCTCAGTTCAGGCAGTGCTTACAGCTATTAATATATCTGGCCTGGAATGCGGGACTGAACAGTTTTATACCATTCTAAGAAATAGAAGGGATTGATTTTGGAGAATATCTTTTACTGAATGTAGTCTGTACCCTATGATATTGGTGGTTTGGTTTTAGTTGACCTAGAAGTTACCTTTGTTTAGGCTGATGGTACTATATATGATAGCTTGCATTGTTGAGGATGAAACAAACTGATTTCTCTATATTTTAGAACGAATCCATCTGGGACTGGGTAGACCGTGAATGTTCTTTTGTGTCGTACATTAGCATATTAAGCTTTCTGAAATTAAAGAACCACTTGGAGTGTTCGGAGGCACATTCCATCTGGCAGTATACCACTATTAGTAGATAATGAGAAAGTTGATCCTTTGTTGCAGAAATCTGACATGTTATGTGTTTTCTGTTAATAGCTGTTTCTTCTGTGTTTAGGTTGGCTAGTTTTTGGCACCTGCATGCTTCATAGCCCTATGTTGAAAAACTACCATTCATTTTTCTATTTTTAGTAGAGATGGGGTCTCTATCTTACTCAGGCTGGTCTTGAACTCCTGAGCTCAAGTGATCTTCCTGCCTTGGCCTGCCACGGTGCTAGGATTTGTTGTGCATACACACACACACACACACACACACACACACACACACACACACACACACTTTCTGTTTACCTAATGTTCTGGTTCATTGAGGTTTTATATGATACCTACAGTTTATTTTGTAATGAAAGGAAAATGTTCCATTCCCTACATAACTTCATTTCTGGGACGAGATTTTTCTGTGGAGCTTTTGGAAAACTATTCCTGTAATACCTAAGGGAAGATGAAACTTGACAAAGCAGTTCTATGAAATGGAACAGTTGCTTCTATGGTATGAGTTTGAGACACAAAAACCCAGTGGGGGGTGAGCTAGTGAAACCAGGCAAGGTGTCTAGGATGTCCACTAAGAATGGATGTCTGTTTAAGTGGTAGGTATTGCCACTTTAAATATGTGTTTATTCCCAAGTGAGATAAGTAGGTGCCATATCCTGAGAGAAGTACATTAGGAGACACGTACTTGACAAGGGACAAATTTCAGCTCCATCAAAAAGCTAATGAGTTTCAGCGTCAGAAACGGGCTGAAAAAAAAAAGTGATACCATATGAGTTAGCTCAGAAGGGGCACATGGCAAAGTGGCTCAGTGTGGTTCCAGACGTCCTGGGCTTGAACCTTCTAGTTCAAGTTGGAGTCCACTACTGTAGCTCCACTGATCCACTGGGGATGCTGAACTGTTTTCTTTTTTGTGCTGCTGGAGTTTTTTTGCTTCTTCTCATCTCGCTCCTCTCTCTTGGCTCCGGGTTAACAGGATTGCAGGGCAGCTGTTCGCCTTTGCCGGGAACTCTCCTGTTTAGTTAGGGGCAGGGGGAGATCCTAGATGGAGGTTCTGTGACCTACTCTGGAATGATGACCCATCAGGGGAGGGACAAGTGCACTGAGTGCCTGTAGAACAGCTGTGTTGTTCTGACCTGTCCTCCTGTGATTGCCTCACGTTGAGTCAGTGCCGGGTGATCTTCATGCAGGGCTGTGGGTCGTTTCCCAGCTTGTTGTTATGAGTTCAAGTTGGGGGCTAGATATGACACTTTCTGTGGAGGCTGTAGTTGTGGGGGACTGCTCCCCCTGGGGTCACTCAGTGGAGGTGACGGTGGCAGCTGAGTGAGTCTATTTAGCCAATGGTCCTAGGTGACCAGGCTGTGGGCATTTGCACGAACCAGGTCCTGGAGTAATGGCTACTCAGGTCTGGGGGATCCCTTGTGAAGCACTGGACCTCGGGGTGCTTGTGCTGGCCCTGCAGCAGTGGTGGAGCCCCAGGGGTGGAATCTTGGGGAAGGATAGTGTTGCAGACCCAGCAGGGGCCCTGGAGCCACAAGGCAGAGCATTGGGCTTGGGCACAGCAAGAGCCTCAGAGCTGGATCTGGTGATTATGGGGACAGAACTGCACAGATGAGGGGCTGTCCCGCCAGCACAGAGACAGCTGATGCCCAGTCACGCAGACAGGGGTTTGTCTCAGCAGCCCAGGGACTGTGGAGGTGGGCTGGGACTGCTGGCTGTCTGAGGTTCTCCCTACCTCACCGCCAGCCAATGTCCTGCTTAGGCAGTGGCCCAAGCCCTTCCAGGTGGTGTCTGTGGTGTCTGAGGCTCCCCCTCCGCCCAGATCCCACTTGTGGGAGGGTGGTGCTCTGGCCATGGTTACATGGCGTGTGGGAGCGTCTGTTCTGTCTGCGCCCTCCCTGGCCCTGTGGAGGTGATGCAAAGGCTACTGCAGGAAAGCTGAGCCCTGAACCGACCTGGCACCCTGCACCTCAGCGTTCAGGATGGGTCCGCTGCAGAAACCTGGGGTCAGCAGTCATCAGAGCTCTGCTGTGCCTGCTCTCGGCTGCAGCATCTCTGCACAGACTCTGAACAGCTCCTCAATCAGCCCAGAGGTCTGCAGTGGTGCAGGGCGTACCCTTACAGCTCGAGCCACCCGCAGATTTTACTCTTCTCTTTAAAAGAGGTGTCCCCGTGGGCTGCTTCTGTTCTGCTGTCTCTCCCTCCCCACAGCAGTGTGGATTATGTAGGGACATCCAGCTTGATCTCTGAGAAGACAGGTGTGGCTATGAGTAGGAATCAGCCACTCCCTGTTGATGGAGTCCGTGGGTGCTACCGTGTTTCCCCGAAAATAAGCCCTACCCACAAAATAAGCCCTAGCAGGATTTCTAAGCATGTGCGCAATAGAAGCCCTACCCCGAAAATCAGCCCTAGTGACAGGCGTGGCTGTGCAGCATCTGCACAACCCATGCATGTCGTGGAGCGGGAAAGAACACGAGCAGCCCTTCTCATCTCTCATGCCCCTTGAGAGCTCTAGTGCTCCACAGGAGAGATCGGGCCAATGGTTCTAAAGGAAATAGAGTCGCAAGAAATTCAGGATGGAATTTGGGATTTGGAGAGTTATGATGATGTTCCAGAAGACTTAATAACTATATTTGAATCAATGTAGATTGTTGTACCGTGCTTAAAACAAAAACACATCCCCTGAAAATAAGCTCTAGTGTGTCTTCTTGAGGAAAAATAAACATAAGACCCTGTCTTATTTTCGGGGAAACACGGTACAATGGGCTGGGTGAATTGTTCTCCCGGTTGGTAGGTGGCGCTTGCCAGGAAGAGCCCGCTGCAGTGTTGTTCTCTATGGCTTGTGACCTGCTCCAGCCTCCCCTGAGAGGCACTTGAATGCCCCGGGCAGTGGGCGGGGCCCAGCTCTGGCCCCTCCTGGGAATGCCCCGGGCAGTGGGCGGGGCCCGTTCTGGCCCCTCCTGGGAATGCCCCGGGCAGTGGGCGGGGCCCCGGTCTGGCCCCTCCTGAGAATGCCCCGGGCAGTGGGCGGGCCCCGGTCTGGCCCCTCCTGAGAATGCCCCGGGCAGTGGGCGGGGCCCGTTCTGGCCCCTCCTGGGAATGCCCCGGGCAGTGGGTGGGGCCCCGCTCTGGCCCCTCCTGGGAATGCCCCGGGCAGTGGGCGGGCCCCGTCTGGCCCCTCCTGGGAATGCCCCGGGCAGTGGGCGGGGCCCCGCTGTAGCCCCTCCTGAGAATGACCCGGGCAGTGGGCGGGCCCCGGTCTGGCCCCTCCTGAGAATGCCCCGGGCAGTGGGCGGGGCCCCGCTGTAGCCCCTCCTGAGAATGCCCCGGGCAGTGGGCGGGCCCCGGTCTGGCCCCTCCTGAGAATGCCCCGGGCAGTGGGCGGGGCCCCGCTGTAGCCCCTCCTGAGAATGCCCCGGGCAGTGTGCGGGCCCGCTCTGGCCCCTCCTGAGAATGCCCCGGGCAGTGGGCGGGGCCCCGCTGTAGCCCCTCCTGAGAATGCCCCGGGCAGTGTGCGGGCCCCGCTCTGGCCCCTCCTGGGAATGCCCCGGGCAGTGGGCGGGGCCCCGCTCTGGCCCCTCCTGAGAATGCCCCGGGCAGTGGGCGGGGCCCCGCTGTAGCCCCTCCTGAGAATGCCCCGGGCAGTGGGCGGGGCCCCGCTCTGGCCCCTCCTGGGAATGCCCCGGGCAGTGGGCGGGCCGGGAGCTCCCTGGGCGTGCTTGTCTCCTCCACAGCTCCACAGCGCAGGTGGGTGGAAGAGCGGGGCTGGGTGGGGCTAGGCTGGGCTCTGCTGAGGTAGACCCTAGAACTAGCTCAGCGGGGACCAAAGTTGGCGGCCAGGCCTGTGGGGAAAGCCACTGGGGAGCGGCCAGAGCCGCCTCAGCGGACGGGGCAGTCGGCTCCCGGGGAGGGGCCATCTCGGATTCGCAGAGTGGAGCGATCTCGAGTCTCGCGCTCCTCCCTCCGCCCGGCCCCGAGCGTCGCCCTCCAGCGTCGCCCTCCGGCGTCTGGTTGAAACGGGCCCAACCTCACGGAGCTCCCCGGCAGTGGCACCTCCAGGTCCCGCTCCTGCCTGCAAGGGCAGCCTTCCTGCGGGGCTGGGTGCTCCACCAGTTGCTTGCCTCTCAGACCGATGTCGCGCTGTCCCGTCAGCTCCGCCCAGGTGGGCTCACCTGCCTCCCAGGTTTAGTCCTCACGTCTCCCCTCTGTGCCCTCAGGCAACCCGACTGAGTGCTGGGGTACGGGATCTGACCTGCGTGCCTGTCCCACCAGAGGCACGTGGCTCCCGCACCGAGCACCCCTAGGCCCCCCGCGGGTCCTCCAGGGGAGAGGTGTGGGCCCCTCCCTCTGTGGAAACCGGGGACTCCTGGCTGCAGCCGCCTTTGAGAGTCTGCACCCAGTTGTCCCTCTTGGCTACAGCGGCGGGAGGAGTCTGAATGGAGAGGAGCAGGCACTCCAGCCCTTCTGGTCCCTCTCCCGGAAGGAGGAATGCCCAGGCTCTGGGATCACGCCAATTCCCCGGGGCCCACCGTGGACTGGGCGGCGTTGGGAACTGTCCGTGTGGGGACAGGCGACATGAAAGCCGACGGGCTGGAGTTGCCAGGGAACACTGTCTGTGGGGAAGCAGCGTGGTGCCCACCGTCTGGCAGGGTGGCTACGGGGAGCGCCCCACCCCCGAGGGGTTGGCCGTCCAGCGCTTCGTTCTCTGGAAGCTCCCACCCAGTTCAGTGGTTGCACAGCCCTCGTGCTCCTGTGGGCGGAAACGCTCCAGGCAGCTCGGAAGCCTGCTGAGCATGGGAAGTGTGAGGGAAGGAGAAGCGACACCCCACCTACCCTCTGCACCCGCCTCGAGCTTCTCTGGGCTCGATCTCTGCCAGAGTCTTTTTCTTTTCTGTTCTGCTCTATAACTTCTTCCCATGGAATCTCCCGCAGACTCTGGCGCCTTCCTCCCCACCCTCCTCACTAAACCTGAGCTCTGTGTTCTCCTCCTCTCCTTTATCTGAAAGCTTTCCTTCCCTCTGGAACCATCTGGCAACCGATGTCTCTGGTCAGCCATCTTCTCTCTCTCCTCCATCAGCCTTTTTGTCACTGTAGCTGTCGATAGTCATTTCCTAGATTAGGTTCTCTAGGAGTTTAAAAAAAACACAATAATATTCTAGGTGGTATTCTGGTACTCTTTGTGCATTAATTATCTGGAATTCCTCTATAAGGAAACATTCCCTCAGAGCTCTTCTATTTCCCTGAGGTATAATTTTTGTATATGGAAGTCAGAATAAATGAAGGCTTGGTGGTGGTGTTTTCATGGTAAAAATGATAGTGTGCTATACACATACAGAAGTGCCTCATTCTTTTTAATGGGTGCCTAGTATTCCACACTATGGATTATGTCAAATAACAGTCTTAAATGTAACTCTTTGCCGACTGACGGGAATTTGCCAAATGTTTTCCCACTTTCCTTGTCAGGTGTTGGGTAACGACAAAAAGGGAAAGGGAAGTGTCTGTCTGGACTACAGAGACTGCCATTGTTGATGCGCCTGTGAAACGTGTCCTGGCAGCCCTGAGCAAGTTGGTCACCCCTCTTCATGCAGGTTCATTCCTCATGGAACAAGCCAGTCTCCCTGACGCAAGGTTCCACATCATCTGTGGAGTTCCTTCTTTGCTAAAGACTTTTATGCCTTCCCTGGTCTTTTCAACAGGGGTAGATTTCTTTGCAGTAACACTCAGAGTGTTGCTTCTTAATCTCTTCCTGAGAACTTTAGCTGCACGTTGGCCTTTTAAGATTATTGGGATTGACATGTAGAAACTTGTGTTTTTTGCTGTTCCTTGCACTCATGCAAGCGTTGGAGGCCTGTTATTAATAGTATTTTGGTGTCTGTGGGACTAGAGCAGTTATGGGCAGTAGAACCTTTGGAGACATCATTCATGTTGGTTCCTGCGTGGGTGTGGGCGGAGTCCCTGTGTTCCATGAGTTTTTCCCTGAGATCTGGTGTACGGGTCAGTGGTGCAGGTGGGTGGGGGCTCCGCAGCCTCTCTCTTTGCTGGAGTTTGTACACGGACAGATGAGCTCTTCAGACATGACTGGCAAATAACCACTTAAGTTGTTTTAACCTGCAGTAACATAGGGTAAGTCATGTCACTTAGCTCTTTTTTGGTGTTCTAATAGCAGGTTTATGGATCCATGGTAAACAGTAGCCCCCCAACTGTCCCATTTACTTCTGCTAATACATACCTGTTCCCACTGAAACTGGAAAAAAGTAGGACATTCATCTTAAGTGTGATTCCAAGCATGGGGAAAAGTGGCAGAAGAAGCAGAGGTGGTGGAGATGACCTGTTGTCAACCAAATGCTGTCTGTTGAATCCTGCCCCTTTGAGAGAGCTTTGTTGTCCCTTGAACTAACTAGAGGTGAGGGTGGGGGCTATATACTCTTTCCAGTATGTAAGTCTGGAAGCACACCCTATAAATTTATTTGAGACTCCTATACATTTATGGGTTCTCTGTTGAGATTCGGGTGAGGGTTATAAAGGGAGGGTGGTTTGTGATATATGGAAATGGAAGCATCCCGAGTGTTCTAGGCATAAAGTGTGTGCCTTGTGAAACAAGCAGCCTTTTCAGAGAGTGTTTCTGCTCTTTGCACTATGGTTTTATTGTCAGAGCTGGCTGTTCTTGGTTAGTCGTAGGGAACCTGGTGTTTTATAAGTAAACTTTATAAGGAATTTGGAAATCACCCAGCAGATTCTGATGCAATATCTGTCAGATTCTAGACATTCCTAGGAAGAAAGCTGTGCTGCTAGCTATTATTTTCGTATGTAGCTGTTCACATTTGCAGCTTGTCCTTTTATAATCAATGAGAGTTTGCTAACATAACATTAAGCATTTAAAGCCTTGGCAATAATTGTGGCCCAGCAAAGGAAGGAAGACTGGTCAATGACAGTTTCTAAGTACAGACAGTCCGTCTTAATGTCCGCTTGACTTAAAATTTTCTAACTTTACAGTGCTTCAAAAGCAATACACATTCAGTAGGAACTGTACTTTGAGTACAGTTACAACCATTCTGTTTTCCACTTTCAGTTCAATATTCAGTCTATTACATGACATATTCAGTACTTTATTATAAAATAGGCTTTGTGTTAGATGATTTGCTAAACTGTCAACTAATGTATAAGTGTTCTGAGCACATTGAAGGTAGGCTAGGCTAAGCTATGGAGTTCTGTAGGTTAATGTCAAGACAGGAAGTAATCCCATCCTAAATCAAGGAGCATCTGTACCTGGAAAAGCTTGGAAGATAACATGCACTTCTGCCAAGGTAGTTAACATTTGCAAGACAGTATGTTTGTTGGCCATGCTTAGAGAAAATGTGGTTCTTTAACTTCTGCCCTTGGTAATACCTGGTGGACGGGAAAAGGGAAAACTAAGATAGAAGGGGGATTCTCCAGGCCTCTTGTTTTCAGTAAGCAGAGAGTAAGACAGCTGTGTGATTGGTTGGCTTTTTGAACAACAAAGGAAAACAAAGAAATCATTATCCCTCAGCCTCCCCTGATTGGTTCTGGCTTATCAGAGCTTCTTGGTACCTCTCAGATTCTCTTTGCAAGGCTGACCTGATGTTGAGGCTTTATCCTGGCAGCTGAAGCCTTAGGATTTTCATTTCTATTGCACTTTTATCTGAGCCCTCCCTAGAAAAACAGCCTGGCCTTTTGACTGGCTCTGTACGGATCTTAATTCTCCTTACAGCGATAGATAGTTGCCACTCCTTCCTGCCTCCGTTTAGGCACCACCTAGTTTCCTACACTGTTGGTCTCTTAGTGAGAGCACAGTGCAGTGCTTCAGAGAATGGACTCTGGAGCAAAGCTGCCTGGCTGTGCCACTTGTCACTTACATAACTCACTGCTGAAACTGTATGGAGAGTATCTGAATTACTGTTTGCAAATTGTTCAGAACCATACCTGATTCATAGTGAGTGCTATAGAAGTCTTTTTTTTTAAAAGATAATCTATGTTCTGCATCATGATTGTGGTGGCAGTTACATAACTATACATTTGTCAAAACTGATCAGAAATGTGCATTTTAAAAGAGTGGATTTTACTCTGTTTAATAAAGTATACATCAATAAACCAGACCTAACATTTTTTAAAAGGATAAAAAGTAAACTCTTTTATTCCATCAGGAAAGGGTTTATTAGGTGTGCACAGTGGGATTATAAAAGCATGTAATTCAAAGAGGCTTGTGACTCTCATTGAGCAAAGCCGTGATCAGGCAGGATAAATTTGCATATCGACCAGGCAGGGTCAAACGTGCTGCCAATCAGTCACAATGGCAAGAAATGCTGGGGGCACTTAGAGGCAGGGTTGCTTCCTGTCATCAGAAAGACTTCACCAAGGAGTAGGAACTTGGGGTGCAGCTTAGGGTATGGGTAGGATTTGGGGGGAGATGGGCATTTGTGAGGGTTCATGGGTGCAGGCAGAAGGCCCAAGGGCAGAAGGCGTGTGGAGAGTTTAGGAAACCATAAGAGAGCTGATTGGATCAAAATGGACTCTCTCCGGCTATGTGAGGGGGCAGTGTGGTCTCTGGACTAACCTATTCTTTTCTCTTTATCCATAGAAAGGGCCCCCTTCTGGGAAAGACCGTGTGAAGAAGGGTGGATCCTACATGTGCCATAGGGTAAGTCATGTCACTTAGCTCTATTTTGGTGTTCTAATAGCAGGTTTATGGATCCATGGTAAACAGTAGCCCCCAACTGTCCCATTTACTTCTGCTAATACATACATACACTGAAACTGGAAAAAAGTAGGACATTCATCTTAAGTGAATGTCCTTAAGATTCCAAGCATGGGAAAAAGTGGCAGAAGCAGCAGAGGTGGTGGAGATGACCTGTTGTCAACCAAATGCTGTCTGTTGAATCCTGCCCCTTTGAGAGAGCTTTGTTGTCCCTTGAACTAACTAGAGGTGAGGGTGGGGGCTATATACTCTTTCCAGTATGTAAGTCTGGAAGCACACCCTATAAATTTATTTGAGACTCCTATACATTTATGGGTTCTCTGTTGAGATTCGGGTGAGGGTTATAAAGGGAGGGTGGTTTGTGATATATGGAAATGGAAGCATCCCGAGTGTTCTAGGCATAAAGTTTGTGCCTTGTGAAACAAGCAGCCTTTTCAGAGAGTGTTTCTGCTCTTTGCACTATGGTTTTATTGTCAGAGCTGGCTGTTCTTGGTTAGTCGTAGGGAACCTGGTGTTTTATAAGTAAACTTTATAAGGAATTTGGAAATCGAATACCATCCCCTCCGTTTTTTCTTCGAATCATATATTTTTAATGTCTCCAGCACTTTAGTTTCTTTTATATCTGTGCAAAGATGGCATTTTGCGGATTGTTATTGCCAAGAAGTTTCCCAAGGTAATACACTTAGTGCAGGCACTTGGAGACTTAAAACAACATATAATGGCTCCAAATTCAGTTACTAATTTGATGATGGTGGCATTATCAAATTTTGCTTGAAAACAGTGGTTCTTAAACTTCGTTGCACATTGGAATCATCTGAGATCTTCAGAAAATACAGATGCCTGGTTCCCTGCTTATCCTCATTCTGATTGGATTTTTCCAGGACGTGACTAGAGCATCAGATTTTTTAAAGTTCTTAATGTGATGAAAACAGATAGCAAAGTTTGGGAACCACTGGCCTAAAGAGAATCCCTGTAGACTGTACGTGTGAGTTTGTTGGTATGTGCGTCTTCTGTATCTCTTAACTTAGAATTTTTTTTTAATATTTAATATTTTATTTTATATATATTTTTTATTTTTCAACCAAGTGACTTAGGCATTAACTTCGAATTTTTAATCCAGTGATTCAGGGGGATGTTCATAGAGTTAGTTCAGTTTATGCTTTGTACCTTCCATGTTTCCCCGAAAATAAGACAGGGTCTTATATTTATTTTTCCTCAAGAAGATACCCTAGGGCTTATTTTCAGGGGATGTGTTATTTTTTTTTTAAAGAACAGTACAACAATCTACACTGATTCAAATCTAGTGAAGTCATCTTCTTCTGGAACATCATCCTAACTCTCCAAACCCCGAATTCCATCTTGAATGTCTTTTGACTCTATTTCCTTTAGAACCATTGACCCCAATCTCTCATGTTGAGCCATAGAGCTCTCATGAGGCAGATGAGAAGGGCTGCTCGTCTTCTTGACAGCTCGGAGAGGAAATGCATGGGTTGTGCAGATGCGCTGCGTAGCCACACCCATCACTAGGACTTATTTTCGGGGTAGGGCTTCTATTGCACAAATGCTTAGAAATCCTGCTAAGGCTTGTTTTATGGGTAGGTCTTATTTTCGGGGAAACACGGTACTTTCATAACAAGATTTAGACAAATTTAATCTTTATAAAATCCTGTTTTTATTTTAAATTAAAAGCATTGTCCCAGGTCTTCCCAGTATATTTACATGTCCGTATATATACATCAGAGTCTTTCGTCCCAGATTGTTTCTCTAATTGAAGCTGTTAAAACAGGTGTACTTGGATCTTGCCGGACATCCAAACTTCTGTGAGAAACAGTTAAATCTCTCTTTGTACAATAGTATCTCAAACTCCTAATTGCTACCAGTTATGTCTCTGACATATGGTACTTTTCTAAATTGAGAATCCATTTACTTTTCAAGTAATTGGGGACCAGAAGATTTTTCAAAAATAAATGGGGAAAATTAAGCTTGTAAAAGACATTTTCAACAAGTGAATAACACTAAACCATCCTAAATCCATGCATATGAATGCGTCTGATGTTCTATAGTTTTTATTAATAGATTGTTTTTAATCTGTGTTTTCATAAGCTTTCCACTTGATTCTTTTAAAATATCTTTTAAACTAATACATGTTTTTCTTAAATACACTTACATGGTACAGTTGATTTTCATGTGTTCCCCTTGTATCTCACAGCCTTGCTAAACTCATCTATTAGTCCTAGTAATGGTTTTGTAGAATATATCAAGTTTTCAACATAGGTGGTCATATGATCTGTGAATATAGTCAGTTCTTCTTTTTTAGTCCGGATGCCTTTTATAACTTTTTCTTACTGTATGGTTGAGTAGGAATGATAAGAGCAGACATTCATACTTCATTCTTGACCTTAGGGATTAAACATTCAGTTTTCAAAATTAGGTATGATATTAGCTATAGCTTTTTGTAGATGCCCTTTACCAGTTTGAGGAAGGTTTTTTCCCCCAAACTCTCAATGTAGTGGTGGTTTTTTTTTTTAGATTTGGATTTGATTGACTGATTGATTGATTGAGATGTGGTCTCCCTATGTTGCCCAGGCTGGTCTTGAACTCCTGGACTCAAGCAATTGTCCCGCCTCAGCCTCCCAAAGTGGTAGGAATACAGGTATGAGCCACCACCACACCTGGCCTGAGGAGGTTTTTTTCTATAGATAATTTTTTGGTGAGTTTTTATCAGCAGTGGATGTGGATTTTCCAGATGCCTTTTCTGTGTCTATTGAGATGATCATATGTTCTTTCTTTTTCAATATGGTAAATTACATTGATTTTCAAATATTAAGCCATCCCTGCATTCCTAGGATGTATGCCATTTAGTTATGATGTATTATCCTTTTTATATATTTTGGATTTTGATTTGCTAAAATGATAAGTGAGCATTTTTGCATCTTGTTCATGATGGGGATTGTCCTGTTGTTTTCTTTTTTTATAATGTCTTTTTCTGGTTTTGGTTTCAAGGTACTGTTGTATTCATAGATTGGGTTGGGAAATATTACCTTTTTTTCAATTTTTTGGAAGAGTTGATGTAAAATTAGCATCATTCCTGAAATGTTTGATAGAATTCACCAGTGAATATTTCCAAACAAGGTCACATGAAAAGAAAAGAAAAAAAATTTTTTTTTTTTTTTAAAACAGAGTCTCGCTTTGTTGCCCAGGCTACAGTGAATGCTGTTGTGTCAGCCTAGGTCACAGCAACCTCAAACTCTTGGGCTCAAGCGATCCTTCTGCCTCAGCCTCCCGAGTAGCTGGGACTACAGGCATGCGCCACCATGCCTGGCTAGTTTTTTCTATATATATTAGTTGGCCAATTAATTTCTTTCTATTTATAGTAGAGACGGGGTCTTGCTCTTGCTCAGGCTGGTTTTGAACTCCTGACCTCGAGCAATCCGCCTGCCTCGGCCTAAGAAAATTTTTAATTAAAAATAAAAAAAGAATTCTCCATTGAAGCCATGTGGGCATAAAGTTATAACTATAAATTTAATTTATTTAATAAATGCAGGGCTATACAGTTTATCTGTTTCTTCTTGATTATTATGGTAGTTTGTGTCTTTCAAGGAATTTGTCCATTTCATCTGAGTTATTGAATTTGTTGGCATAATCTCTGCCTCTTCTTGGGGTGTTCAGACCATTTATATTTAATGTGACTATTGATACAGTTGAGTTGAAATGTGCCTTCTTGATTTTTTTTTTTTTTTTTTGTCTTTGTCTCATCTGTTCTTTGTTCCCTTTGTTCTCTGTATGTCTTCTTTTGGTTACTTATTTTTCATCACTCCATTTTCTCTCTTTTGGCTTATTACCTATAACTCTGTTTAAAAATTTTAGTGGTTGATTTAGAGTTTATATAATAAACCTTTAACTTTTCGTATTGTACCTGAAGGATAAGTTTTAGTTTAGCCAGGCTCAGTGTGATGGGGAAAACATTCCAGAAGAGGAGAGTAGCAGAGTGACAAAACTGAATAGGATTCACAGGGTTTTACAGAGAATAACAGCAGTTCCTGGATCTTGGTGGTCAAGTGAATTGTACATTGTTTTGGTCTTTTAACATCAGTCTGGTTATTTTTGTGAGGTTAGGAAAGCAGCACAGTATTGGTAGTGAATTATTTTCCGAGTACTTAGCCACCTTCTATGTTAAGAGTAGCAGCTTTTACTAAATTATTAAGATATAGATCCTGGTATTATATCTGGACTGGAGTTTTGTAACTGTTTCTTGCTAGGTATGTGACTATGGGCAAATTACTTAACCTTTCTAAGCCTCAGTCTTCATGTTTGTAAAATATACATCATAATTGCACCCCTTGTAAAAGAGTTTTATGAGGAATAAATGGACCAGCATAGATAAGCTCTTGGTATAGCTTATGGTAAAGGTTCAGTAGACGTTAGGTGCTCCTGTCAACATCCTCCTTAGTCATCATTTTTATTATAATTTGGTTATGTCCCTCCTCCTTCTCCTTTGGAGAAGGAACCAACTAATGAGCTCCTAACTAGATAGGCAGAATCCTAAATAGTATGCTTATGATGTAAGTGGAAATCAATGAAAAGAAAGAAAAATGTTGTAATTCATTTTCTTAAAAATCACCTTGCTTAGAAGGTAGCTTATTTTCGATCATGGGTCAGGGCCAGTTTGCCTGGCTAAAGTAAATGCTGATGATCATTGATAACTTTATGGAAGTCTATCCAAAGTATAGATTCAGTAAGGAGAAGAGGGCACAGAAAGAAAGAACTATGAGGCAACATGGCATCTGGTTAAGAGCACAGACTTTGGAATGGGATTGAATAGGCTGGAATCCTAGATCTACCACTTATAAACCATGTAATCTTAGGCACACTGTGAACATCTTTCCACCTCAATTTTCCCTTATATACACAGTGTAGATATTAATAGTACTACTTCACAGGGTTCTTGGGAGGATTAAGTGAGTTAATGTATGTGAGGTTCTTAGAGTGGTTCATATGGTAAGTATTCAAGAAATATTAGTTGTTGTCATTGATGTTGTTAGATTAATCCCTGTGGGGTCTTCAGCCCCCCATAGCATTGAGGAAATCCTTACTCTCCTGCCAAGATGAAGAGCAAAAGGAGTTGGTCTACTGTCAGTAGCAAGAACAATGAAGGGGAAATCAGAGACCTGAGTTCTAGTGTGTGGTTCTCTATAATGATTTTGTTCAACTTGAGCCACAATTACCTTAAAAGTCTTCTTCCTATAAACACCATATTGCTGTTCCACTTGGCTTCAAAGCCCCAAGGCTGGTAAGTCATTATCTTAAACTGATTGTTCCCAAGTCCACTGTCACATTCTTAACACAGATATGGAGATCAATTTCACACAGTAATTAGACATTTTGATGAAATAGGACTAAAACAGGTCCTTCCCACTTTTTCTGTTCTTAATTAATAGAATGACCCATTTTCAGCCACCTAAAGACCTCACATCCTTAAGAACCACTTAAAGTGCTAAAAGTAGAGTTGGAAAAAAAGAACAATGAGGACATTCATAATCAGGCCATTTACCTCTTTAATTATGTGCATCATTAGTTGGAACTTAAAGTGAACGACTTACTAATAAGTGTTTGCTGAGTGAACCAGTGCATTTGAAATGGAATGATGGTGTGAATTGACTGTTTTCTCAAGTGATGGGCCTGACCTCTCCGCACTAACTTTTGTAGTGAGACTTGCTTTTTTAGTGTTGAGTTCTGCATAGTCATTTTGGTTAATGAAAGGCCTCAGGGATTGCTGTGATCTGATAAAGAACTAACTCCTTTTGTTGTCACTGATTTTAAGGTCTTTGTTATACAAACAAAACATTTTCATTGCATAAACATTAAAGATAAAAATGGAAATAAAAATCATCCTGCTGCCTATGGAAAACTGGTAGTAGTATTCTATCAAATATTTCATGCATTCTCTTGTTTTCTTTCAACAATGGAATTATTCTGTATATACCAGGGTCTTCAAATATATAGCCATGGTAAAAATCTCTTATATATTATGGATCTCTTTTACATTATCCTATGTCACAGCTATGGGAATCCTTCTCAACACAGTGCTCTGGGCAGATACTGCTCATTTGAGTTGTTATATCCTGGGGTTTGTGGCATATGAACATCATTTTATTTTAAAGTAGTTTTTAAAATAAGAGATAAATGGCAGATAGGAATATGTCATCCAACAAAAACCTCAGTCCTATGTCATATCCACAGAGAGATCCCTCAACTTTTCCATTCATGTAGCAAATGTGTATCCAGGTTCAGATGCTGGAGGAGGGGTATTATCATCTTTCTCCAAGTGAGCACAAGCTCTCCAAGACCTGCTTAGAAGCCGGCTAATGCTTTTGTTGTTGTAGTGAGGAAACAGATTACCCCAGAGGTCAGATAAGACAGGCAGAACTAGTTTCTGTGATCGAGTGTTATGTTCATTATAAAGTAACAGCTAGAAGGCCTTCCAAGTGTGTAGTGCTTTAGTTGTTTATGTAAAAACAAGGTGAAGTATGCTAAAATTATTCCATTAGTAGCTGCATTTTATTGATGAGGGAACAAATTCAGAAAGGCTTCACCTTTGCTAAGATTAAATAGTAAAATGTTAGCTGTCACAGTTTTCACTTGTATCAAGCCCAGACTCTTGTCTGCTGAGAAGACTGGAATGTGACTCCATCCTATTTATCCACCCACATTTCCTGGTCATTATTAACTGTCTTTGTACCAGTCACTCCTGGAATTCTCATTCTCCAGATCTTTGAGCAACTGAGACCACATGTCACCTTATCAGAGAGGCCTTCCCAGACCACCCTGTCTCAAGTGTCCACCCAGTCACTCTCAGTCCTCTTTCCTTTATCTCAGTTTCCTTTGACATGACTGGTACCGGAAATAACCTTCAGTTTATCGGTTTGTTTATTGTCACACTGCTCTCTGTTGAATGTCAGCTCCCTGATAACAGGTGCCTTGTTTGTCTGGTTCTGATTGTATCCCTCATGCCTAAAATAGCATCTGACATATTGTAAGCCCATATATCTAATGAACAAATAAACCATGCTGTGACGTGATCCAGCTATGGTCTTGTTATCCTCTTAAGCTGCCTGAATTTTTCAGTTTTCATGCTGTCGACATCATTATTTTCTCTACTTGATGGGCCTTGTTTTCTCCTTTTAAAATAAATCAGTGCTCAAAGTGTGGGCCATGGGCCTTATAGCATCAGCAACACCTAAAAGCTTGTTAGAAATACACAGTCTAGGGCCCTGCCATAGACTTCTTGAGTCAGAATCTCTGGGTGCTGGATTTATACATGCTCTCCAGGCTTGCTCGTGTGTGAAGTCTGAGAAATCCCACTCAGATCAAGTTGTGCCTTCCAAAATAGTCTTTCCCAAAGACTTTGCATTCTATAAGGAACACTTCCTTCACCTCCATTACTAATAACCTCAGAATTGTTTAACCCTAGCATGTCTTGTAGCTGATTGATGTGTAATCTGTTCCTCAACCAGCCTGTGATCTCTAGCAAGACAAGACCATGCTGAGACATGATTTCCCCGCTGGGCACATACAGTGGCCAATCAGGAAGCGCATGATTGATTTGGTCACAAGTGTGGTACAGTTATAGAACAAGAATGCCCATGTCATCTGTTGTCTGTCGTCCTGCCTGCCCTGAACTTGATCCTTACTGCAGCATGGAATTCACTAAGCATGCTTGGTTTCATGGGACCCTGGATCATCCACAGGAACCTGATTCTAGAAGTGCCAGAGCACTGTTGTTTCACAGCAGCCCAATGAGCAGGCCATACGTGGAGTGAGGCATTTGTTGTGTCTTCCTGCATGGTCACCTCTAGTCATTTGAGAGCTTCCATTGCATGTGGACCACACACAGTAGCAGATGCCACCGATTTTTATTATTTTTATCAAACACATTTTTAATTAAACTTCCCTCCGCCTACCTGAGATTTAGTAATGTTTGTTATATTCTTCCCTGGCCACAAGGAACATGAGAAAATTAGTTGCTGTTGTATCACTATAGAAGACAAAGCACTGTGTCTTTCTTTTTATGGTGGAAGTGCTCCAGAGAATTGTCTTGTCACCTTCAGAGATAATTTTATGAAGATTAGAAGCACTGTACTTTTGTGAGAGAAAAGAGAATAATTCATATTTAAGAAAAAAAAATCTTCCTGCATGCTGACTTGTTTCCCCAACCTGCAAATTATCTCTTCTGCGTGAATTCCAACGTTATTCTACACGATTCTTTGTGTCGTTTCTTTAACCGGCCGGCAGGGACTTGAGGTCTTACTGGGCCAATTCAGAGTTTATGCTCGTGGTACCCAGGATGACTAGTTTATTTTCATTCTCTGTTATTTTGGATCAGAGAACAATCCTAGAGCACAAGAGTCCCGTGCATGACTATATTTGGAATCTGGAAGCTTTTGAAGTGTTTGTGGCAAGTAATTTGTAGTTCTTTACCGAATACCGGCTAGGTGGCCAGGGACGTGCAGGTGTGTGTGTATGTAGGCAGGTGTGTGTGTGTGTGTAGGCAGATGTGTGTTGGGTGTGGGAAAAGAAGTCACAGATTGTGGTACCTTTCCCTCTGGGAGTGTAGTATACTCTTGCTAGGGAAGCAGGAACACCACAGACAGATCTTGGGTAACTCATTACTTTCTCTGGGCTGTTATGATAAAAATGAAGTAACAGGTAATGGTGCCTAGCACCGTGCCTGCTGTGCTGAAGGTCTGTGTTGGTGTGCGTGTGTATGCTTGCGCCTTGCTCTTATAAATAACACCGGTACAAAACAACCACACGAACAAATGCATAGCTCTGAGTTCGGATGATTTAAACTCTAAAGGCAGTGTATACAAAAAGCAGCGTTTTCCCACAGCCTTTCCTACATTTGGTGTTCCTAGGCTGGCTGTTTAATTTTTTGCCCATCTACTGGATACTGGATAGTAAATGGTATCTTAATGTTACTCTTAATATTTTCCCAGTTGCCATCTATGTTTATCACTTAGTTTCATGTCAAAAATCAATATATACTTAGTGTAGAAAATACGAAACCCAGCTGCTGGAGGACAACTACTGTGGTGCATTCTGAATCTTCCGGTCTGTTTTTTCTTGGCATATATAATTATCACGCTTGAGATCATACTACATCTACAGCTTTACAGTCTGACTTTTTCATTTAACATTCTCATTAACTATTATGTAAAAACATGATTTTCAGTGGCTGCTTATGATTCTGTCCTATGGATATGCCTAAACCATTGGTCTCTACATTTCTTTGCTTCTTGCTGTTATAAGTAATGCTGACACCAGCATCTTGTACTGCATCTGTGTTATGTTTATAAGGTAAAGGACATCAGATAATATGTGGCTAATTCTTGAATGTGCGTCTCTTTCCAAAGCACACGCGCTAAGTGTCTGTGAAGGTTGTGGGGAAGCACCGTGTATAGGGCAGCGTAATTTCTGAACAGCTTTCACTTCTGTGTAACATGCAGCTGCCAGTGTGGAGCCCTCCGTCCCAGTAGCACTTACGTCGCTTTCTTCTCTGCACAGTCCTACTGCTATAGGTATCGCTGTGCTGCTCGAAGCCAGAACACCCCTGATAGTTCCTCTTCGAATCTGGGATTCCGCTGTGCAGCTGACCGCCTGCCCACCACGGACTGACAGCCAAGGAGAGCCTTCCCAAATCCAAGAAGTCATGTCTGACCTGCACTGGGCCTCCCTTGGAACTTTGAATGATCTCATGCAAAGAATTCCCACCCCAAGGTGGGTTACGTACCTGCCCAATGGCCAAAGGAACCATCTTGTGAGACCAAATCGCTGACCTGTGTCAGTGCACGTGCTTTATCATGTGGTGCATCTTTGGAGATCCTCGTCGTCGTGTTTTACTTTGGAGAGTCTTTTAAGAGGAAGGGGAGGCCAGGCGTGGTGGCTCACGCCTGTAATCCTAGCACTCTGGGAGGCTGAGGCGGGTGGATTGCTCAAGGTCAGGAGTTCAAAACCAGCCTGAGTAAGAGCAAGACCCCCATCTCTATTATAAATAGAAAGAAATTAATTGGCCAACTAAACATATATATATATATATATATATATATATATATATATATATATATATATATATATAAAAAAACTTAGCCGGGCATGGTGGCTCATGCCTGTAGTCCCAGCTACTCGGGAGGCTGAGGCAGGAGGATCGCTTGAGCCCAGGAGTTTGAGGTTGCTGTGAGCTAAGCTGACACCATGGCATTCTAGCCTGGGCAACAAAAGTGAGACTCTGTCTCAAAAAAAAAAAAAAAAAAAAGGAAGGGGAGCGAGGGAACCCTGAACTAGGCTTCAGGAGGCCTGCCTGCTACCCAGGCTCTGCCCCAGGGTTTAGGCCCCAGGGTCTAATACTCGACCTTCTGCGTGGGCCTCAGAGCCCTGATGCATCAAATGATGGTGGACAACCTGACCTCTGAGGTTATCTCCAAATTCTAAGAGTGATTATCAGAATATATTGTGATTTCATAGTGAGAATTTACGACAGATTATTTTTGAGCTATTTTTTTCCATGTGTGAACCTTGGGTGATACTAATCATGTAAAATAAGAGTTCTCTTATGTAATATTTTCAGAAAAGGGTGGCGATGAGTTCTTTATATTCACACTGCACTTTGTTTTCCCAAGGAAATCAGTGTCTTCTACATTGCTGTGGCGTAGCCCACGTGGGCCAGCGATGGTGTGCTAAAGTTCAGCAACCTGAACACAAAGGAATGTCTGTGGGGTGACTCTGTTGTGCTTTATCTTTCAACATTAAGTGCCTTTGGTTCAGAGGGGCAGTTAGAAGCCCTGTTTTCCCCTCTCCCCAAAGCCTTCAGTGAACGTGAAATGTGTGCTAAACAGGGAAACCTGCTTAATTCTGTTAATACCTACAGGAGAAAAGGTTCAAGAACCTTGAATCAGCTATATTCAGGGCATCATCCAATATTTTGTAACAGAGAAGTAGGAAACCTTGTTGGCTGTGGAATGTCAGATGCTTTGAGTCATGCACTATGTTGAATAAACTGGTATCTGCTAAATCAGGTTTTACTCTCATTCATTTCTTTTCTCTTTCCCTCTTTGTGTTTTCTTTTAAAAATGATTTGGGACATTTGTGTGTTTAGTTTGCTACAGAACTTTCATGTCCATTAGCTAGTGGATAATTTTGCTATATGGGCCAGTTTGTAGGAATTTTTATTCCAAGAAGCAAGACTATTCTGCCGGGAACCCTATCCTGACCTTGCTGCTTCTTGCAGCAGTAGATAATGTGACGTCAAGGGTGCTGCCTTGGTTGGTGGTTCTGTAAAACCCGGCAGCTGCTTCAGGTGCCAGGAAAGCACCTTGTTCTAGAGTGATGGCTTTCAACCCGAGGTCCCCGTCGTCAGGATCCCATCCTGGTTCCCCAGTCCTGAGGGCCCCGAAGCTGTTTCATGCATGTCATTTGAAAGAAATTATTAAGTCAAATAACATTCATAAGTGTTTAACCAACACTTGATTGCTACTTTTGTGCTTAGCTTCATAACATGTGAAAACATATTGAAAAATGATCACATGGCTGACATATTTCACTGTATTTGTTTGTTGTTCAGTCATTTCTTGGATATAAAATGTTTCTCTAAAAACTTCCCCCAATTGATGATTAATCCCAGGCAAAAGAAACAAACATTTGTGGGAAATAGCTAATGTAGGAAATGAGATACTTTATTTTTAAAGTCACCACTACTGTAGTACAGTTTGTTTTGACTGGTTGCCTCCCACCTGCATGTATTCTACTTCCTTATATTTATAGTGTGTATATTTTGAATTCTTCTTCTGTTAATTAATGTCATATAGCATAAATATTTTGGGATGTTTTGGGGCACAGTTTTTAGAATTGCATTTTTAACAGCAGCATAATATTAGCATTTAAAATGAAATCCTAACAAGCCCTTCACTTAAGAACCACATGTCTAGGTTACCAACTATAAGAGTACACCAAACTTCAGACAGCTATAGCTACTACACTTTATAATGTGGCATATTGACATATGAGTAGACCAACAAAATGGCAGTATAATGATTTTGATTTCAATGCCCTAGACTGAAAAACCTTACCTTCTGCAAAATTGCATAGACAAAAAATAGGGATATAAGGGAAAAATAGGGGTAGAGGAAGATCACTCAAAACTTAAGGAAGTCTGCATCTCGTACCAGAGCACTAACAAAATAACCACCTGAATGAAAACCAGTAGTTCAATGAAATTTCCACTGGCATTTGCAGCCAGCCTTACTACCAGTCAGTCGTTTGCAGCCTTAGACCCTGAAGCTCCTCCTCCATTCTCAAAGATGTAAGTCCTTAAAGACGTACACTTCTGATGGAGACCTCTTCCATCACAAGTGAGAATCTGATCCCGGGTATAGACTTCTCCATCAATCAGTTTTTTTTAAGTGGATACTGGTCTACAGCATCTTTATCTGGACTTCCAACTTTTCAGAGAGCTTAACATAGTGGAAAGTATCGCAATTCTTGAAGCCACTAAATAGACCACTACATGCACTAACGGCACTTCCATAGGGTTTTTTTTTTTTGAAGGTCTCATATATATTGCTAGGGTTTTCTCTTACATTGGTGGGAAGGTTTGTGCCTGATTGTTTCAAAGCACATTTCACTGGAGGATGTTATGTTAAGTTTATGTGGCCAGGCATGGAAGGGCAAATATGACATGTTCTCACTCATATGTGGGAACTAACAAAAAAAATTTGAACTCAGGGAGAGGGTAGAATGATGGTTACCAGAGGCTGGTAAGAGTAATGGAGAAAGGGGGGCAGGTAGGATAAAATGAGCACGGTTAATGGGTACACAAATACAGTTAGATAGAATGAATAAGATCTAGTATTAGGTAGCACAATAGGGCAGCCTTAGCTAATAATAATATACATTTTAAAATAACTAAAAGAGTAGAATTGGAATGTTTCCAACAAAAAGAAATGATAAATGCTTGAGATGATGGATACCCCAATGAACTTGATTTGATTATTACTCATTGTTCGCCTGTATCAGAACATCATACATACTCCATAAATATGTATAACTATTCTGTATTCAATTAAAATTTAAAAAAACACTTCAAACCGCATATGCTCCAACATGACTTCCACATTCTATGTCCTCTGTTTCTGGTTTTATTAATCACTTACAAGCTATCTCTGCATTAAAGAAACACTTGTAGTAAAACAGACCATTTTGTCAATGTGCTCAGTTCAGTATTGAAAATCTTTTTTCCACCCCAGGAGCTCTTATATCTAAAGTTGATTTCTAACTCATTTCTTGCCCCATTGAAGCGTGGAGGGAATTTGAGGTTTGTTCCCAAGTCTGCTTTGGTCCTGAATCCTAGACAATCTTGCTTTATTTTCAGGGGTGTACAGGACAGTTGAGGCATAGTAGCTTTTTTCTTAAAGCTTGTAAACATGATTAGAACAGGGAGGAGATGGGAGGTGATGGTGGTGGGAATCAAGAGTGACATTTCCTTTTTGAAAGCAACAAGTTACATAGATGTTTCAGTGGAATACAGATCTGTGTCAATATAGACATTTTTTTCCTTTTTCTTTCCACCCGCTACCTCATTTTGGACAAATTATCTCAATTGTCCATATGACCTTTCAGGAAAAAAAGAAATAGAAGATACCATTTATTTTAGGAAGTGTTGATTGGGATGGGGGCTTGGGGAGGTCTCCACTATTATGTCTCCAAAATAGTGTGTCAGTAAATTCCATTTTCCAGGGGCTGTCTTTACTGAGAATTCTGTTGTTGAGAAAAAATGGTTTTTCATCCCTAAGGATCTCAGAATTCGGGTCTTCTTGCTAACCGCCTTTCAAAATAGATCATGTTTTTATCCTCAGTTTTCAAGCTGCAAATAAAATTTTTGCATGTAGTAAAATCCACAGTTGACCTAGCAAAAGGAATATTTTTTAAGAACACCATAAACATGGTGCTTTCTGTTCCGAAACTTGGGGAGTTTTATAGAAGAGATTAGTACGGGATCTGTTTTTTCTTTTTTAAGTGATATTTTTGCACGTATTCCTCCTCTTTGCTTCCAACAAATATTAGCATTACCATTAGCAATATTTCTCACAAGGGCGTTCACTTGCAGCCTGGCTGGCGAGGGGAACAGAGGAGGCACAGAGTCGGGCAAGAAGCATGGACAGGTGACGCGGGCCGGGCATGAGTGGTGCCGGTTCTGAAGGGGCTGCCACTGCCCCTGCTCTCCCGGCCGCTGCCGTGCGGCAGTGCCAGCCTGGAGTTAGTTGTTGCTCAGTCATCCGGCTTCCAGGAGTAGCTGGATATTTGCATTTTTGTTTGATGTCTTCAGAGTTTTTAATGATGGCAGCCAATTCAGATTAGAAACAAACAAACAAAAAAACCCCACTAAACCGAGGTGTCAGTTTGGCACGTCAACACAGAGTAATGTAAGAAGCTCTGAAACAGCTTAGGGGAAAAGCAAAACCAGCAGACAGACTGTCAGGGGGAAAGAAAGAAGACTTGCCTTGTTGGGTGGCCTTGAAGACCTAACAATTGTCTTCTGCAGCCAGATTCAGCTGGTGGGGTGCCAGTTTGCAACCTAGAGTATGAACGGTTGATTCCTTTCATAGAGCACACAATCGCACATGTTTCTGTCTCAAGAATGACTGATCAAGTAAGTAATAGGCAAGTAAGAAAGGTGCGTGAGTGTGAGAAAAAGGGCTTGTCCACGGGCCTCATCTTGCCTAGAAATGCCTTAAGAGGCTCCTATCCTCCGCCCCCCCACCCCAGCCACCTAGAATGATTTAATAGCCGTAGGTAACCTCAGCGGAGCCAAGACAGCCCATTTTCATTAACTTTAGCACTTACTACTAAGTTTGCAGATTAATATCAGAGGATAGCAGAAATGTCAGTTTCTTGACTGCTAGTTTCATTTTATTTATTAAAACTGAATTCTCTAGAATATAAACTGCCCCAGAGCAGGCTTTGCTTGTATAGCTTGGCCAGAGTCAGTTGTGCGATTAGTGAGAACTGGCTTTTGTTGTTGCAAATGCTTAAAACACTGTGGAAATTATTAACTCCAAGGGCCTCAGATGGAGCCTTGGCAGTTGGCCAGAACTCCTTCCTTCCTCTGACTCTTGTGTTTAGACCATCAGGGCAGGAGTTTAATTAATTTTTTTATTAAGCAAAAGCAGTACAGAACAATATTCAGGTAGGCTGTAGAAGGAGAAATGTTCTTTTCTGAAACTTGCCCTATTTAGGATTGGAAAGTTCAAGGGATTAATGCTAAGGGACGGAATTTTTCGGCTTCAGATCAGATTCTAATCTGCCCCCAAATGGTAATTGACCCCAAAGTCATCATCATGAGAAGGCTGGTTGGGCCTCTGGAATTAGTCACAGTTGTCGGGCAAGAAGGCAATTCCGTTTCAGAGTAATTGCAGGTCGGATTGCTCTCCCGCCCCTGGGCCTGGGCCTGGGCCACGTTTGACAAACTCCTTGTTTTCTTTGCTGAGGGAATTGGAGGACTGACCAGAGCAACTCTTCCATCATGTCAGTTTGGCACCTCAGCAGCGTAACGTTAGACGCTGTGAATCAACGCTTAGGGGAAAAGCGAAACCAGCACACACATGATCAGGGGAAACGGGACTTTCCTAGTCGGGCGGCGCTGATAAAAAGCTCACCTGCGTTTACTCCGGTGCCTGCGGGAAGGGCTCGTGTTGGTTGCTTTTGCAACGTCTATCATTTTTGCTCTGCTCCAGACCCTTGCCAAATTAAGATTTTATTTATTTAAGTGACATCGGGATGATGCCCCTTTTAATCTCTTCGGTTGCCGTCTTTAGAAAGCAGGTTAGCAGAGGCTCTTGGAATTAGATTGTCAGGGCTCATTGTCTGAACCACCATGTGCTTAACTGTGCCACTGGGAGGCAATTGGTGTCCCCAAACGTAAAATGGGGATGATAACACCTACCTCTTGGAGTTGGGAGTAGCTATGAGATAATGCAAACATACAGTGCTTAGCACAAACTACTTGGCTAAGTGCTTACTAGGTAGTTGTTTCTATCACGAATATGATTACTAAAAGCAGAGGAGCAGGAGGTACTGCCAGATGGTCTTGCTGCAACCACAGACTCACAGCTGTAGATCCGAGAGCAACATGGACTAAGAAAGAGTAAGAAAGAACAAAGAGACTATACGTGAAAGCTTAGCTGACCCCTGTGTCAAACAAACAAACAAACGAACAGCTGGCACGATTGCCCCCAGGCCTGTGTTAGTCCTGGAATTTGGAAACATCCTGATATTGCATGGTCCACACGTCCCAGGAAGTTCTCATTAACGAGGAAAGTTAGATCTCATCACTGCTACATATATTGTGTGATTCTGAAGTTTTTCCTCTTGAATCCAACCTCACAAAGAACCTCTGGCAGGTCCAATACCAATGGAAATGTCATCTGTGGGCATAATAGTTATGAAAAAGGAAAAAAGAAAAGAGAGGGCAGTCTGTTGGCCCATAATAGGTTGATCAGCCTATTAAATGTTTTCTGTGGTGTTTTTAGTGCTAATTTGCATTTTGATTTTAGAGAATCATCTTTAGGTAGCTCTGCCTAGTTATTTAAATTCTTCCTTCTCATTTAATCCTGCATGCGCCTATAGTCCCAGCTACTTGGGAGGCTGGGGCAGGAGGATCACTTGAGCCCAGGAGTTTGAGGTTGCAGTGAGCTATGATGATGCCACTGTGCTCTAGCTCAGGTAACAGACAAAGACCTTATCTCCAAAATAAATAAACAGAAATAAAAATCAAGAGGATGTCAAAAGGAGAAGAGTTTAAGTTTTGCCAGACAGGATCCACTACAAGCTGGTGTAGTAGGTTTTATCTAGCTGGGCCATTCTCAAAGTGTGGCCTGGGGACCCCAGGGGTCTCCAGTTCCCTTTCGGGGGGTCTGTGAGTAAAAACGATTTTCTTAATAACAGTAAGATGTCATTTGCCTATTTTATTCTTATTATCTCATGAGTATAGAATGGAGTTTTCTAGAGACTACATAGTATGTAGCCTGATGGCTCATAGAATATGAGCTTGTATATTTTTATGTTTTAAAAAGTTTCCAGTCTTAATTTTTAATATGTTAAACATCTCTAGATATAACTCACATTACAAAAGCTCTTTGGGGTCCCCCAATCATTTCTAGAAGTGTAAAGGGATCCTGACACCAAAAAAATTTGAGAGCTGCTCATCTAGGAGAAAAGCTAGTCCTGCCAGTACCGAATCTGTCTTGCCAGAAAACCATCAGCCCTTCTCCATCTCTTCTGAGGACAGTGACAGACTGCGTTCAAATGGCCACAAGAGCAGGTGCATTAACCGTTAAGAAGCACTTCCTTCCTGTTTGTTTTTGGAGACCTATTAAATACAGAGGTGCATGTCCTTCCCTGGCCCTAAGAAGACCTCCACCAAAAATCTAGCTGAAGCCAGTCACTCTGGAAGGGTCAGAAAGAATCCCTGGAGAGCAGTACAGACAGATGGCTGTGCCATGAGGCGTCACATATTTCACAGAGACAGTGATAACGGACCTGGGTCCTCTGAAAGATAACTCTGTGTACGGACTGCCCTAAACCATCCTGTAGTTGGAATCACTTTGTTCAGAAGGACTCCCGAAAAGGGCTTTGCAAGAATTAGGCACAGGACTTGTAAGACCCTGACTACTGGTACAGCCTCTGCTCAAGGGGACATGGTGACGGGACCCTGCAGGTCACCAACTCTCTTCCCCCTCAGATAGTGGCTGTATTATAAAGCAGGTGGGGAAGGTGAGTGTTACTTTCTGAAACAGCTCACTTCCTCCTGGGGAGAACAACTGATTGTTCTCCCTCTTCTCTGGGCCGGTTTGCCTTGCAGCCAACAATTTCAGGCGCCTGGGAGGCGCCGGGCACTGTTGCTGGATGCTGATGTAGATGACCTGATTTAATGTGCACAGCAGTCTGGGGAGGAACTGGTTGCTCTGGGTTAGTATTCCCAATGTGCGCCTAGGACACTAGGACTCAAGACGCCCCAGGTGCACAGCTGAATGAGGCAGAGCCAGGACTCACAGGATTCTTGTGACTTCTGTGCTCAGTATTGCATCCTGGGATCCGTAGTGTTGTTGTGAGTTGGGGGTGGGGAGGGGTGGATGGAAGAGGGGAGATTCCTGGGGAAGAGACGGCCTCAAGGAGAAGGCAGGCCGGGGAGTGAGGCGGTGGACTGGATTAGGGGGTAAGAACATTGGATCTGGGGCCACACTGGGTTTGAATTCTGGTGCTACCACTTGCCAGATTTGCGACTTTGGGCAAGTTTACTCAACCTATTCTTGAGATTTTGAAAATTAAGTGGAAGTACTTCTAGAAAAGGTAGAATTCAAGACAGGAGGGTTAAAATAGTTTAGAGTGGTCTGTGCATAAACCTTTGACCTGCTTCAAGTCCATTTCACATTGTGAAGGTCAATTATTCTCAATATGGTAATGAGATACCCAAGGTAAAGACTACACATTTTCAAAGGAAGAAGTGTTTTCATCACATTCCCCCCGCCCCCAGAACGTGCCCCTTCTTTTTACAAAATGTTTATGGTACCCTAAAGAAGTGGATTTTTGGCCAGGCGCGGTTGCTCACGCCTGTAACCCTAGCACTCTGGGAGGCTGAGGCGGGAGGATCGCTCAAGGTCAGGAGTTCGAAACCAGCAAGAGGGAGACCCCGTCTCTACTAAAAATAGAAAGAAATTAATTGGCCAACTAAAAATATATAGAAAAAATTAGCTGGGCATAGTGGCGAGTGCCTGTAGTCCCAGCTACTTGGGAGGCTGAGGCAGGAGGATCGCTTGGGCCCAAGCGTTGGAGGTAGCTGTGAGCTAGGCTGACACCACGGCACTCTATCCTGGGCAACAGAGTGAGACTCTGTCTCAAAAAAAAAAAAAAAAAAAGGTGGATTTTTTTAGGGGAAGGGTGGGAGAAGTCGGGGTGTGTGGGAAACATTCACCCACTGGAAATAATGAAGATGAAAAGGTGCGTTATCAGCTCACTTGTTCCAGGCTCACGCTCATGAAAAGAACGTAGCCGATAACCACAGCTGAGACCCATGTGTGAAGAATGAGAGGAGAAGTGGGCTCCTGCTCCTTTAAACAGCGCACATGTGAGGACTTCCTTGATAAGATTAGGTCCCCTGGCCTTTGAGAAATGAGGGCTAAAGTTTCTTGCCTGCCACGCCTGACTCTGCCGCTGGGCTGGATCTGGGCCTTGTTTCTGAATATGCAGTTTCGGGGCAGCTTCCAACTCATTTGCTTCTGTTCCAGGACAGGTGTAAATATTCAGTCCCAGGGGTGGGGGTGGGGGGGACCTGAGTAATATGGGAAACACATTCACAGTTGTAATTTTATATTTATAAACAAGACCCTTTGCTTCAGGGCATACTGGGCAAGCCAAAGTCTGAATCACATTGACGACTGTGGCTTTCGCTCTGTGTGTGGGAAGGCTTCTCCGTGCCCTGGCAGCTTGCAGTGGTCTTATGTGCGATGCTCCCCTCTAGTGGCCAGGTTGGACTCTTTTCCTTTTCTTTTCTGTTCTTTTCTTTTCTTTTTGTTTTTTCTTTTCTTTTTCTTCTCTTTTTTTTTCTTCTTTTCTTTTCTTTCCTCTTCCCTCTTTTCCCTTTCCTCTCCCCTTCCCCCTTTTCCCTTTCCCTTTTCCCTTCCCCCTTCCCTTTCCCCCTTCCCCCTTTCCCCCTTCCCCTTCCCTTCCCCTCCCTTCCCCTTTCCCTTCCCTTTCCTCTCTTTTGTCTTCTTTTCTTTTTCTCTTCTCTCTTCTCTTTTCTCTCTCCTCTCCTCCCCTCCCCTCCCCTCCCTTCCCCTCTCCTCTCATCTTTTTCCTTTTCTTCCTTTCCTTTCCTTTCCCTTCCTCCCTCCCCCCCTCTCTCTCCTGCCCTGCCCTGTCTGGTCTGGGTGCTCCTGGGAGCTAGATTCCCACCCCTGCCCTGGCCGTAGACTGGCCTGCAGATAAGGCTTGCTCAGCTGTGCTCCTCTCTGCTGTCCCTAGGGCCACTCGCATATTTGACCAGATAGGGTGGTCATCAGTGGCATGTGAGGTCCTGAGGCACCAGGCCAGGAGGGCAGGGGCACGATCAGGCTGCTGTGCCCTCTGCTTCTACCGCACAGCCAGCGGGGCTGGGTTCTCGCCTCTGCAAATGGGAAGGCCTGCAGCCAGCACTTGGAGGACTTGGACCTGGGATGGCCTTGGGCAAATAACCTTGCAAGGCGTTGATTTCTTCCATGGTGGGGAGCAGGGGGCAGGTTTCTTCCTTTTGGCCTCAGAAGGGTCTTCTAGGCCCCTGCACCCCATGTTCTCTGTCTCTGTGACTGTAACTGCTCTGGGTCTCCATATGAGGACTCTCCCAGTATCTGTGCTTTTGTGTCTGGTTACTTCAGCAGCTCCCGCTCTGCAGGACTCTGCGGTGTGCTTTGAATTGACCTTTGCATAAGGCCCAAGCTGAAGTCAAGGTTCATTTTTGACCTATTTATGTGCTGAATCTGGCCACCGTCCCCAGCCTCCACTGCCCCAGCGAGCAGCGCGGCCTCTGGGCGTGCCCAGGAGAACCGTGGAGCTGTGGCAGAGCTGGAGGCTCCCTCCCTTGGGCCAATTCATCCGCGGGACACTGAGGCCCAGAGTCAGAGGGCCTCACCCAGGCCACACACGCCAAGAGGGTGGCGAAGCGGGATTTGCACCAGGGCCCGGCTCCCTGTGGCTGCTGAGGCAGGTGGAGCTGGGCTGGATGGGGCAGAGATGGGGGCCAGGAGGTCTGCGGGGGGGTTGGGGGGAAGCCCAGTGGGATGACCAGGCCCAGTGTGTGGGGCCAGAGGAAAGAGCAGAAGCCGCTGAGGATGGGTCAGAGGGGACCAGGCCAGGCTGGGGCGGAGGACGCCCACAAGACCTGAGATTTTTCTAGTTTTCTCTGATGACACAGTAAGGGCAGGGCCCGGACAGGTCCTGTCAGTGATGCCCCAGTGATAGCAGTGGACGGTGCCTGGGAAGGGAGGGGACAGGATAAGAGAGGCCTCGGGATGGGAGCAGGGGCAGGGCAGGGCAGCCCCTCCCACGGGGACAGGAAACGTCTGTGGCTCCAGCTCCGTGGGGCCTGGTTTCTAGAACCGCACTTTGCTCTGGGTTGCGCAGACCCCCACTCCCCCAGAGCCCAGGACTGACATGGGCAGCCTGGGGCAGGCGCAGAGGTAGCGGCAGGGCACACTGGCCTGGGAGGAGCTCAGGTGGCTCAGCTTGGAGTGGGGCAGCCTCAGGGAGCTGTCACTGTCCCCCCCAGGCCCTAAGGACTTGGGGTGGGGCTGTGGCTGGGAGGGGAGCAGGCAGGGCGGGAACCCAGGGGGAGGAAGAACATGGGGAAAAGGTAGGTTTCGGCTTAGGTGAAAAAGAACCTACTCCCGGGAGGTGCGGATGCTGCCACCCCAGGACCATACTGGGAGCACCCAGGATTCCGACTGGCACTGTCCAGTTGAACTGTTATATAGTACAAGCCACCCATGTAATATAACATTTCCTAGTTGTCGCACCAAAAAAGTAAAAAGAGGTGACATCCAATTTTAATAAGATACTTTATTTAATCTAATTTATGCCAAATAGTATCATTTCAATATGTAATCAGTATAAAATACTGAGCTATTTTACATTTCTTTTCTGTAATAAGTCTTTGAAATCTGGTGTTGGTTTTGTACTTATAGCACATCACAGTCCAGGCTAGCGACATTTCAAGCGGTCATGTGGCGGGTGGCGCCTGGTTTGGAAGGCACAGATCTAAATCTGGCTTGAATACGTCTGGTGCTCGGGAGCTCACTACCTCCTGGGAAGTCCACTCCACAGCTGTACGATCTGAGTTGGGAGTTGCATGAAGGACTAGCTGGGGAGACCCAGCTTCACTCTCTGGGTCCCCAAGCCAGTTGGCTTTCTCTGTGAGTCAATACCTCACATTGTCAGCCTCAGGTAGCCCCACAGGAGCCCTGAGATGGTTTCTGTGGCTGTTCTCAGTCTCCGCTTTTCTTGTTGAAGAACCTGGCCCAGGGACGCTGACTGACGTCCTCAGGGAGACCCAGCCAGAAGGTGGCAGAGCTGGGACTAGAAATCAGGACTTTGAAAGCTCTTCTCCCTCTGCTGTAGGAGGCTCTGGTTCCTTCCGTGTGACTTGGTTTCAGAAGACCTTCCAGGTCGACTCACACTCTGGCAGACACACTTACTTCTATGTATGTGGTGAATTACATTGATAGATTTGCCAATGTTGAACCGTCCCTGTATCTCTGGGATTGAAGCCCACTTGGCCCTGATGGGGTATTTTTTGATAAGCACCTCAATTCAGTTTGTTAGGATTTTATTGAGCTATTTTGCATCTATATTCATCACGGATATTGGTCTGTAGTTTTCTGTTTCTGTTGAGTCCTTTCCTGGTTTTGGCATCAGGGGGATGGTGGTTTTGTAAAACATCTGGGGAGAATTCCTTCTTTCTCAATGTTGCAAAATAATTTCTGCAGGATAGGAGATGTTCTTCTTTGTAGGCTTGGTTATATTCAGGCATGAAACCACCTGGTCTGACACTTTTTTTTAAAGAAAGGTTTATGATTGCTGCTTCAATTTTGATACTTGATATTGTTCTGTTCAGAAACTCTGTTTCTTCCTGACTGAGCCTAGGAAGGCTGTGTGTTTCTTAGAATTTGTCCATTTCTTGCACATTTTCAAGTTTATGTACGTAGAGATTTTTATAGTATTCATAGATAATATTTTGTATTTCCCTGGTATCAGTTGTACCTCTTTTTTCATTCCTGATTGAGCTTATTAGAGTCCTCTCTTTTCTGCTTCTTGTTAATCTAGTGAGAGGCTGTGAATTTTTAAAAAATATTTTCAGAGAACCAACTTTTTGTTTTATTAATCTTCTATATAAGTTTTTTCATCATTGATTTGATTTAGTTCTGCTTTGATCTTGGATATTTCTTTTCTTCTGCTGGTTTTGGGATTTGTTTGCTCATCCTTTTCCAGTTCTTTGAGATGATTCATCAGATTGTTGATCTGTGATCTTTCTGTCTTTTGGATGCAGGTATTTATGAGTATAAGTTTTCCCTTCATGACTGCTTTAGCTGTGTCTGACAGATTTTGATAACTTGTGTCCCCTTTTTCATTTAATTCAAAGAATGTTTTGGTTTCTCTCTTAATTTCTTGCTTAACCCTATAATCCTTCAGCAGTAGGTTGTTTCATTTCCATGACTTTGTGTAGAGATCAGAGTTTCTTTTCGAGTTGATTTCTAAATTTATTCCACTGTGGTCTAAGAAGATGCATGGTATAATTTCTGTTTTTTTAAATTTGTTGAGACACACTTCATGGCCTAGGATATGGTCAGTCTTAGAGAATGTCCCATGAACTGATGAGAAAAACATATATTCAGTGGTTACTGTGTAGAATGTTCTGTAACTGTCAGGCCCATTTGTTCTAGAGTTCTGTTTAAGTCCATTGTTTCTTTATTTTCTGTTTGGAGGATCAGTCTTGTTCTGTCAGAGGTGTGTTGAAGGTTCCAGCTATTACGGTGTTGCTGTTTATCCTTTTGTTTAGATCAAGTAGGATGTGGTTTATGAATTTGGGTGCACCTGAGTTAGGTCCATAAATATTTAGAGTTGTTATGTCTTCTTATAGAATTGTACCCTTCACCATTATATAGTGACCATCTTTGTCTTTCAGTACTTTTGTTGAAGACTAAATTATCTGAAATCAGAACTGCTGTGACATCTTTCATTTGGCTTCCATTTACATGGAATATTGTTTTACATCCCTTCATCTCAAGTCTGAATGCATCCTTGTGGGTTAGATATGTTTCCTGAAGACAGCAGATACTTGGCTTGTGTATATTTATCCATTCAGCCAGCCTATGTCTCTTTAGTGGGAAGTTCAAGCCATTCACATTTATTGAAAGAATTGATAAGTGGGGCAGATTTCTGTTCATCTTGTTGCGTTGAACTTTGTTACTTTGTTTTCTCTCTTGAGCCCTTGTGGTACCTGGCCTTTGACCTTTACCTTTTGGATGAGTTGACATTGGTGAGTGTTTATTGTGCTGATCCGTATGTAATGCTGTTGTTCTGAGTACTTCCTGGAGGGCAGGTCTTGTCTTGAAGAATTTCCTCAGTCTTTGCTTGTCTGAGAAGGTCTTTATTTCTCCTTCATATAAGAAACTTAGTTTTTTAGAATACAAGATTCTAGGCTGGGCATTATTCTGTTTGAGAAGAGTGAGAATAGGGTCCCAGTGTCTTCAGGCTTGTAAGATCTCAGTTGAGAAGTCTGTAGTTAGTCCGATGGGTTTTCTTTTGTAGGTTACCTGCTTCTTTCACCTTATAGCTCAAAGGAGAGCCTCTTTTGTTTTCATTTTGGCCAGTCTGATGACTATGTGTTGTGATGTCTTCCTGTTTGCAACAAATCGCTAAGGAGTCATTTGACTTTCTGTTATCTGGATAGCTAGATTTTTAGCAAGGCCAGGGAAATTTTCCTCCATTATATCCTCAAAGAGTTTATCCAATGCTTATGTATTTTCTTCTTCACCCTCAGGGATGTCTATAATCCTCATGTTAGGCCTCTTCATATCATTCCACATTTCTTGTAGGCTTTGCCCTTTTATTTCTCTGCTGTATCTCTCTGACTGACTTGTTTAACTGAAAGGTAATATCTTCAATTGTTTCGTCTATTGATCTATCCTATTCTTGAGGCTTTCCACTGTGTTTTGTAATTCCTTGAACAAATTCTTCATTTCCAGAAGTTCTGTTTGATTTATCTTTAATAATTCGATTTTTGTAGTCAATTTTTCTTTCAAGTCCTCTTGGCATTTAGACCCTGCCAGTGCCTTTCTCCTTCCTGTTCTGCTTCACAACCCATTCCTGTGGAATCTTCTGTAGGTTCAGGCATCCTTCCCTCTGACCGTCATCTGATCTCTTTGTCTGCCTGTTTGTTTTTCACTTTCATCTAAAATCTTTCCTTCTTACAGACATGCTCTGGCTGGAGATGTTTCTCATCCCCCGTCTTGCTTCTCACTCTGGCCTCTAAGGTTTTTGATGACAAATCTGAACATGATGGTGTGGGGAAATTACTATGACAGTTATCTTCTTGGCAGCTCTATAGAAGTTAGTTATGGACCTTATTGTGTATCACACACCACAGCACACATTTTTATACTATCACGATGTCAGGCATGCTGTAGCATCACTCTGACACCAATCAGATTTTAAAGAAAAGGAAATAGAATACTTCACGTATAGACATTATGAGGTCTTTAAAAGCCTAAAATTATTAAAGATTTTCAAACTATAAGGAAGGCCTTGCTGAAATAACAGGAAAATCTCTAATCCCTAAATTCTCTAATGACAGTTAAAGATCAATCCTATGAATTCTCTGCTGGCAGGCAACCTGCTGGGACTCTGTTCTCACAGATAACACAAAAGAGCCAAAAATAAGAAAAAGGATGTACATATTTCTCTCTATATCCACCAGCTCACAGCCTTTAGAATTTGTTTCTAGAGCCTGAAGGTGTTTCCTGAGAAGCTCCCAGTCCAGACAACAGGGGGATAAACTCCAGGCCTTCATTTCCTGCCCCAAACCACATCTCAGAGGCAAAAATCACATCCCCTGTGATAGGCCTGACTACATTTCAGAGATACCCAAGTCTCCAGGAAGAGAAGAAAGAAAAAAGGCGCACAACTTGATGTGTTTCAACTGCCTGCTAATTGCTCCACAACAATGGCTATTTTCCTCTTTGTCCCCATCAAAGCAGCAAGCCACTTGGCTTTGCTGCTGACAGCTCCTTTCCCTTTCTTTGGGATGCCGCCTCATCTCCCTGCTCACTTCACCTCCCTTTCTTTCTCTAGTGCTCATTCTCTCTGTCACTCTCTCTGTCCTTATCAATGGGAAAATAAACTTTTTAAAACTTTTATATCTTAATTGCTGCATGAGAAACCTTTCTCCACCTATGCCGTGAGCACCTGCTAGACTTTCCACAGTAACATTTGGTGGCCCACCCGGGGACTTTTCTCTTTCTCTGCCTCTGCACGGTGACAAAGGAAAATCTCTTCTCTGCCTCCGCATGGGGACTTTTCTCTGCCTCCATGTGGGGAGAAGTCAATTTTCTCCCCCGTGAGGAGACTGTGTCATTGTCTTATTTTTCTGCCTCTGGATGGAGAGCTGCTGCATCCCTCTCAGTGCCCTCAAATTGTTTGGGACTCGGTGAGTCACTGGGTCTCTGGAAACTTTGGGAATGGTCATAGGCACAGCGTGGAGAGTGGCAGCTTGTCAGTTTGGTTTCCTTAGTCCAGGAAAAACCCAGCATGGAGGGGTGCTGCCTAACCACTATGGTCACAATCTGAGTCATAGTTCGGGATGCCTGTTCTCTGGCCCAGATCACTAGGTTTTGGTCTGACTTTAGATTTTCAGGGACACCAGATGTCTGATCAGTCCTTCAGTGGTCATCTGAGTTGGAGTTGCTCTCTCAGACTTCTGGAACCTACGACCATCCCTCAAAATGTCCGTCATGGCAATGTTCAGTTGAAACTTTGGGACTCATCGACCCCCATCGCAAATGTTCAGTAAATTAAAGGACCAGGAAATTTGGCCCAAGAATGAATCTCTGCCTGATGGCCAGCGAAGAGCCTAACGTCCTCTACTTTCAAACTTTCTAGACATCCTGGTCTTCACTCTGCCTGCCTCATGTCACTTCTGACCCCTGCATCTCTCTCGCTGCCTCATTGTCTGGATGATATTTCTCTTTTGGATCCCTTGTTCCTCCTGCTTCCTCTCCATCTCCGTTTCCCTCACCTGAGCAGCCCTTCCAGAGCTCCCTGCCCGCCTGCACCCCAGCTCCCTTTCTGGGAGGCTGCAGGGTAGGAAGGCCTTGCAAATCAGGTACCCACATGGATGAGGCCAGGAGGAAACGCCACCCCTTTCCTGTCGGAAGTCATTCTCCTCTCTACTAGTCTGCATCCTGACGCCAGGGAGGAACACTGCCTCTTAGCAATGGGCTTCACCTGCCAGGCAGCCCCACCGTTTGGCACAAACTCCACGACTTGAGAAGGGGCCTCAGTCTCCACAAGCGGAACTTTAAACCTGGCCTTCAAGGTCTTTGATAACAGCCATGGGGAGAGGTGAGAGGAAACAGAGTGGGACTGACAGCAGCCCCGAAAGCAGAAAAAGCTTTTCAAATCATGGCTGCCACTGTGAAAGGGTTTTCACCAGAGCCAGAGTTACTGAAAAAAAGGTCCCGGGCAAGAAGAGGACAAGACCACACCCTGCCACAGGAACTGAGCCCGGCCTTCACGACAACTCTGGCTCCCCTCCTCCTCCCCCTCCCCCCTCCCATATCCCCTCCTCCCTCCCTCCCTCCCCTCCCCCTTGGTTATTCTGACATCAGAAACAGCCATTGTTATAGAATTACTGAAACCTAGGCTGAGCGTAGGTGTCAGTAATACCATAACCAGTGCTTATTGACCAGGAAGGTGCTGGGGAACTGGTAGTCTGACCGTAGCAACACTGTTTCATCATTGTTAGTTGGCAGTGCTCTTGTAGTCAGTACAGTTAGTGTCGTTGGTCGGTGGTGCTGGCCTAGGACAGTCAGTGCTGCCTGTCAGTGGTGTCAGCCTAGCAGCGACAGTGCGGTGTGCTAGCAGTGCTAGCACAGTAGTCGACTGTCTGTCAGTAGCGACAGCACAGTGTAGTCAGTGCTGTTAGGACAGTTAGTATTGTTGGTACCGTCAGCCTGGTTCATGGAGCTGGTGTCGTGGCACCGTTAGTGTCCCCAGCCCAGGGCGTGTAGCGGGCAGTGCTCACTAGGTGCCAGCACAGCTAGCGTGGCGTTCGCACAGACGGACACGACCACGCGACAGGGCGTCCCCTGCAGTGTGTCCATTGAGGCGCTGAACAATGACAAGCTCCTGAGGAAAAGTGGCTGGTGAGCCATCACCAAGGTGATGCTGGCCTGTCACCTTGCTGCTGGGACAGAGCCCAGTAGTGTCCAGGCAGAGCCTGTATAGCCTGGAAAGTGTCTGTATGGATTTCAAATCCGGGTCCCTCTAAACATCCTGAAGTGGTTGGTGTCACCGAGACTGAAGACACCCTGTGTGTACTCACAAAATATGCCGGTGGTGGAGCCCTTTTCCAGAATGCACGGAGACACGGCCACCTGGAGGAGGAGGAGGAGGAGGAGGAGGAGGAGGAGGAGGAGGAGGAGGAGGAGGAGGAGGAGGAGGAGGCGGCGGCGGAGGCGGCGGCGGCGGCGGAGGCGGCGGCGGCGGCACGAGCCCAATTCCAACAGATCCCTGCTGCGTGCAGTTTTGCCATGAGAGCCAGGTTATATCCTACAGTCCCCAAACATCCTCCTCGATGACAGTGACAACATCGATGCGGACGACTTTGGCTTTGCCACCCATTTAGCGCAGAGAAGCTGGACACCTTCTGTGGAACTCCTGTTGTTTTTTTTTTTGTGCCCGAGAAGTTGCTGAACGAGGACTCCGTGGGACCAGTGGTGGACGCGTGGCGCCAGGGGCTGTCCTCTACACCACGACGGCCGGGGACTCTGCCACTGCATGGTGAGAAACGGGGGGACCTTCAAGCAGCCTCACACACGCAGTGTTGAGACACCTGTTTTCTTTTCAGAGGAACCGAAAACATTGCTGGAAAAGTTCCTGACCCTTGACCCCAGTGAGAGGCCCACGCTCCTTCAAATGACGAGGGGCATGTGGAGGAACGGGCAGGAGGTGCCAGAGGAGGGCAGGAACCCGCCGTGACTGCCAGCCCTCTAGCAGGCCGCACCCGAGTCCCTGTCCCAGCAGCCCCTCCAGCCACAGCGCCAGCAGCCACGGCAGGGAGCCGGGACGAGGCACCTGTCCCCAGGAAACCTCCCGGGAAGCCACCTCCCGCCAGGCTGGGCATCCTGAGGGGAAGACGTCAGCCTACCCTGTGAAGACGGCCAGGCCGCAGAAGCTCGCCAGGACGCTTGCCAGCTTCACTCCTTCCTGCCAGCCCCAAAGATCCGCTGCAGACGGGCAAACAAGGTGGTGGCGGCGGCGGTGAATGCTGAAGCACAGAGAGCAAGCGACGGGGACAGCTGTGGGTGGGGGTGGGAGCCGGGAGCATGTGGCCCGCGGCCCTCAGAGGCAGCTGAGCCACGCCAGGCCCAGCCACGCCAGAGTTCATGGAGCTGGTTCATGGAGCTGGTGTCGTGGCACCGTTAGTGTCCCCAGCCCAGGGCGTGTAGCGGGCAGTGCTCACTAGGTGCCAGCACAGCTAGCGTGGCGTTCGCACAGACGGACACGAACACGCGGCAGGGCGTCCCCTGCAGTGTGTCCATTGAGGCCACGCCAGACTGAGCCACACTATACTGAGCTGTGGCAGAGCCTGGAGCCCTGGAGACAAGAGGGCCCCTCTGCCCCCAGCGGGTCCCCTTGGTTCCCCATTTTCCTTATGCTTAACAGCCCAGTGAGCGGTCACCAGTGCTGCTGTCCTTAAAATCCATCCCTCCCCTTCCCCCTTCCCCTCCATTCCCTTCCCCCTTTACCATCCCCCTTCCCCACCCTTCCCTGCCCCCTGCACCCTTCCCTTTTCCCCCTTTCTCTTCCCTCCCCCTCCCCCTCCCTTTTACTCCCCCCTCTCCCTTCCCTTCCTTTACCCCTTCCCTCCCCCCTTCCCTGGCTCTCACCCCTTCAGCAATGCCTTGTTTTTTGTTTTTATCAGAGATTACAGTGCACACATGGGAGATTCAGATACATTTGAATTAGTTTGTGAAGTAACTTTATTTCCAGGGACCTATAGTTCTAATTCTCTGGAAGCCTTAAAAAAATGAAATACAAATGTGAAGGACAATCAAGTAATAAATAGTACTCTTGACAAAATGTGATATGATTTGTGTGCATATTAGCATAACAGTGCTGGTGATATGCTGAAGTTTCAGTTCTTCTGGCAGAAGCTCGCCAGGAGACCAGCCAACCTCCGGCTTACGGCTGACGATAGGCCGCTTGCTGCCGGCCCAAACCTCCGCCTCAAACGGCAGACACGGTGGTGCCGGCACATGCCATGGACGGCAGCAGCAGAGAAACAAATATGTGGGGCGGTCCGGCCACGCTTCCTGTACCTAATTTTATGGATTATAGCTTTATTCATATCACTCTTAATAGACAAGTCATAGCTGCAGACATGCATGCAGTACAACGTGAGTTTAGGTATATGTGCACCATGTGGAATGGTGACATGAAGCTAATTGACATATGCGTCACCTCAGAAAGCAAATGCAGCCTGATGTCACCTCCCTGTTGAACCTGCAAAGCTGACCTCATAGAAGCAGAGTAGTTTGATGGCGAGGAGAGGCTGGGGTGGCACAGAGAGGGCATGCAAAGTTGCTCACAGGGACAGAGTTTCAGACAGGCAGGAGGAAGAAGCCCTGACATCTCTTGCACAGCAGGGTGATAAGAGTCCATGAGACTGCCCCGCACACTTCAGAATACCTGAGAGGCTCCTCCTTCACATGTCTCCTTGCCTTTAGAACGGAGACCAAGAAGACCTTGATTCTGGCCAGGCCTGGACTCCCCACTGCAGGCTCTTAGATGGGGCGCCCCATGCCCTCCTGTTGCCCTGGGAGCCCCGGCTCTGCCAGTCCATCACCGGCTGTGTGTCTTCAGGTCAGTCCCCTCACCTCTCTGTGCCCCCTTCCCCTCATCTGCAAAATGGTGGCAGCAGTAGATCCAACAGTGCCTGGTACAGGGTATTTTCTCAATACACGAGTTGTCACTAGTACTCCTCCCACCTAGGCAAACACCTCAGCAGTTATTGCTTCTTTCCAGATCTTTCCTGGTGGCCTCTTAAAATATACTCACAGATAAGCTTTCTGCATATAACAGTAATGTAGGCTTACCATGCAAAGCTTGAAGAGACATGGTACTGAGAGCGGATCCTTACCAAGTGCTGTCTACATAGATCCATCTCATAACAATCCCAGCAGTGAGGCGCAGTTGCTATTCCCACTTTAGAGAGTGGCGGCCAAGGCACAGAGAGCTTCAGTCATTTGCCTAAGAGAACACAGCTGGTGGACAGCAGAGCTGGGACTTGCACCAGACGGTCTGGTTTCAGAGTCTATGTCTTTCACCACTGTGCTACCTGCTCCCCGGGACACCCCAAGTCTCCAGGAACACCCCAAGTCCCCATCACACAATTGCTCACATTTCCCACTTCTGTGTCATCTTTTTTCCATTGTGTATATAGACACACAATTTTTGGTTAACCGAAAGCATAGTTTTTTCCCCTGATTTGAATTAGGCATTTCCTGGACTAGCCTTCCTTTAATTAATTTGTTGAGTGGTTCCCTACAGCACCATTTGTGCCTTGGGAATCATCCAGGCAACTCCCACTCAGCATCCCGGTCACCCAGAGCTGCATTTTGGCTGGGAGGAGTAAGAGGCCCCTTGTCTTCAGAGCTGAGGAACTCAGTCTCTCATTTATCTACAAACAAGACAGTCTCTCATTTATCTCCTCTTTTGCAAATGCACAGAGAAGCCAATTGAGATTAATTTGAGGATGAAAAAACAATGGAGATGGCCCTTTAGAATGTACCTCCAAATCTAAATTAGGGTCCCAAACAACAATTCCTAGGAAAAGAACCAGCTCAGAGTAAACCAAGACCATCAACCAAAACTGGGAGGTCCAGAGCTCAGGAGGACTTTCCAGTTCCGCCAGAGGAGAAGCTCAGAGTCGGGGGGCAGGGGGGAGCCCAAAAGGGTCATGCCAATACCTGGCACCGAGTTCAGGCTACTCCTTCGGGGGTCCTGAGTCTTCTCTGAGCCCTTCTGAGTGTCAATGTTGTTAACTGAAAAGAAGCCAAACTTTGTAAAATAATTTTAAAGAGGTTTATTCTGAGCCCAATTTGAGGACCATGACCTGGAGCCACGCCCAAGAAGCCTTAAGCAAGTGGATGTGCTGTGGTTGGGTTACAAGTTGGTTTTTTCATTTCAGGAGGACAGGGGTTACAGATAAAGTCATAAATCAATATGTGGAAGGCATACATTCCTTTTGGCCCAAAAAGATGGGCCATTTCAAAGGTGAGGGGCTTACCAGTGATAGGTGGGTTTAAAGACTCTTTGACTTGTTAAAGACATAAAACTTTTGTCTAAAGGCTTGGAATGTTAAGGTAAGTAAGCCTGTAAAATCAGAGACAAACCATTGCACATATATTTGTTGTGTAAACTGAGGTCCTCCAGGTTTGTTTTGCATAGCCTTAGGTCTGTTAATGAGTTGCAAAGGATGTCTCCAAGAAGAGAGGGGGGCATGATGAGGCATGTCTGACCTCCCTCCTCCTGGCAGGCAATTTAGTTTTAGGATATCCCCTTTGCCAAAAGGGGGTCCATTCAGTCAGCCGATGGGTGGAGGACCTTAAGATTTTATTTTAGTTCACACTTCTGTCTCCCTGAAATGTATAAAACCAAACTGGAACCCAACCACAGCAAGTCCACTTGCTCAAGGCTTCTTGGATGTGGCTGCCAGTCCTAGTCCTCGTATTAGACTCAAAATAAACCTCTTTAAATTATTTTACAGAGTTTGGCTTCTTTTCTGGTAGCCAGAAAAGAAAACAAAGAATATTCGTTAATCATCCTTAAATATTTGAAGGGCCATCATGAGTAAAAGTGAAAGGAATTACTGTGTACATACATTCCCAGGAGGGAGGCCTAGACACACTGGGTGGAACTTACAAGAGAGTCAGACAGAAGAATTTTCTAATGTTCAGAGCTTTCCACGAAGGCAGATGCAGCCTTAATAGGTAGTGGGTTGAGGCTAGAGGATCATCACCTGGTGAGTGTGTTTGTAGAAAATTCATTTATTGAACAGCAGGTTGAGTAAAATACCCTTACTTTAAGGTTACAGTGTAACACGGAGATGTTTTTAATCCAAAGATCATCCCATTTCCTTGTGCTAAGAAGTCTAACCCCAGTACATGTCAAGCAGAGGGAAACTACAAGATGAACACCAAAGTATAAACAGAATGTGATACAGAGCTCTAGAGGAGAAAGGAAAGGCAGACTAACAGGAGACTATAACCCAGCACAGCAGGAAAGAAACTGTAGAAACAATGAAGCATGAAGAGTAAACTTGGGACGAGGGAAGGGGCCCGTAGACCACAATGCCTATGTCAGAGGATAAAGGGGCTACCATATGTGTGTCAAGTGCCTGACAGAGCTATGGCATTTAGCACGCAGTCCACTGTAATTTCTTCTCTCTCCCCTTATGTTCAAATGCTACCCTTCAAAAGAATCCCTACCACTTCCGTAGGTTTCCACGGTGATTTCCCAAGCACTATCTTACTCAGGTAGGGCAGCTATTACTTCCCCTGTTTCAGAAATGGGAGACTAAGCCACCTGCTCATGTTCATAAGTAGAACTGAGACCCCGTCTGATTTCAAGGCGGTAAAGGGTCTGTCCTTCAGGGAGCTATTCCCATATAGAATAAAACTGCTAGGGGAAAAATTAAAATATAAAAGATAATCTCCTAGGGTGAAAATCAAGTTATTTAGAAATAAAATATTTCCAATTTTCCTATAAACACGTGGATTAGAGCAGAGAGTGGGAATTAAGACAATAGTTAAATTCTGACTTCATGGAAAAATTTACATGCCTATTGATTTTTTGCTATTATAACTGTTCGCACTGTATTTTATGTGTACTGTGAAGAAAGATGGATAAAGCCAGAACTCACCTACTGCAAATCAGTCGTGCATCTGTAAGCAAAATGAGCCAGATAAATATTTGGATGTCATGGGCCCTGTTTTGTTTTCATGTATTTTGATTTCTTTAAAGACATGGACCTGTTGAACCTAAGAATCTATAGAGCCCAATATCCAAAATCTAGAAAGTCACATTTTGTTTCAGTTGTTCTTTTAAAAAATACAAACACCATAAACCAGTGTGCAGTGACGCCAAAATCAATTGGACTAATCAATCAGACTAAGTCTTGAGGAAATTCTCATTTTGCCTTTTTGATAATCCTGTTTGGTAGGTTTCCCAATTTTAAGTAAAACACTATTACTCTTGAAAAAATGTTACAGTTTTCTATCACAATAGAGTTTTCAACTGGAAATATAAGTAAATCTCATCATCCACTGTAGTTCTTTCTTATCTTACCCAAGGAAGCCCTTGTTGTCAAGTTCTACGTCATTATTTTGCACATACTTTTCTTCATGTATACAACCTCTAACTTAAAACCTGGGCCAAAACAATGGAAAAAGTTATCATTTGCAAAATTTAAGTTCTCTTCCTCCAAATCTTCCCTCTGCCCCTTTTGTAATCAGAAAAATCAACAGCAATGATGCAAAATCTCACAGAGATGACCTTCTGAACAAATCTGTTGTTACCCTAGACAAAACGGAATGCTCATACTACTTCTCACTGCATCAAATAGAATATACCCTTCAAAAGTGTTCAGTGAATTGAAGCCGTATAAGAGAAAGCAATAGACTAAAATGTAGTCAGTTCTCCTCTCACCTTTTGCTCCTGGTTGGCACAACAAGGATTCAGAACTAGAAAGTTCAGAATCCAGGACGGTGCAATTCAGTTTCCACCTTGTGTCTTCTGCTCTGGAAACTGCAGAAGGTCAACTAACAAGACAGGACAGGCTTGACGGATCCTTCAACATCCATCCGTTCTCAAGAAAGAACTGAAAGGCAGTAGAATACCAATCCGGAACGTTCTACCTCCTTAACAAAATGATCTACTGAGACCTTGAGGTGAAAAGGAGCCAGGAACACAGGTCAGCCAACCTAATGAGGAGCTCGCAAGTTCGGAAGAGCTCAGGAGGACGAAAGCTTCCAGAGAATTGGAACTAAGGATCCCTAGACGTGAAGTTACTTCACAAAATGCTTCAAATGTACTGGAATCTCCCATATGTGGATCATAATGTGTGATGACATAAAAAACAAACAAACAAAAAAAAACCCAAAACAGGCATTGCTGAGGGTGTGAGAGCCAGGGACGGATTTTAAGGACAGAGCACTAGGTGACAGCTCCCTGGGCTGTTAAGCATAAAGAAAATCCGCACTGGGGAACAAAGGGGACCGGTGGGGGCGGAGGGGCCCCCTTGTCCCGGGCTGCCGGGCGTGCGGCAGGTCACAATGCTGTGCCCGGAGGCCTCTGCAGGCCGCGGCTGCTTCTGGGCGGCGCCCACCGAGAGCTGGGAGTCCCTACCTGGCTGACCTCCCGCTCCGCGTTGTCAGGATCCGGGCAGCTCAGGGGCTTCTTGGTCTCCGTTCTAAAGGCAAAGCAACATGCGAGGGGACTCTCAGGTATTCTGAAATGTGCAGGACAGTCTCGTGGACTCTCGCACCCTGCTGTGCAACACACGTCAGGGCTCCTTGCTCCCGTCTGTCTGAAACTGTACCTGTGACCAACTACCCGTGCCCTCCCTCTGCCAGCCCAGCCTCTCTTCACCACCGCGCTGCTCTACTTCCACGAGGTCAGCTTGCAGGTTCAGCAAGTGACGTCACACTGTGTTTGCCTTTCTGAGGTGACGGATATGTTAATTAACTGCATGTCACCATTCCACATGGAGCACATAGACATAAACCTCACACTGTACCGCAGACATGCGTCCATCTGTGACTTGTCTATTAAAAATAATGTCAGCAAAACCATAATACTGTGTTTCCCCGAAAATAAGACCTACCTGTAAAATTAGCCCTAGCAGGATGTCTGAGCACGTGCGCCATAGAGGCCCCACCCCGAAAATCAGCCCTAGTGCTGGGCGTGGCTGCGCAGCATCTGCACAACCCGTGCGTGTCGTCGCGGAGCGGGAAAGAACACGAGCAGCCCTTCTCATCCGCCCGTGACAGCTCTAGTGCTGACAGGAGAGATCGGGGCGGTGGCTCTAAAGGAAACAGAGTCGCAAGACATTCAGGATGGGACTCGGGGTTTGGAGAGTGAGGATGATGTTCCAGAAGAAGACGACTTCACTAGATTTGAATAAATGTAGATGGTTGTACTGTACTTAAAAAAAAAAATAACATATCCCCTGAGAATAAGTCGTAGGGTGTCTTCTTGAGGAAAAACAAATATAAGGGCCCTGTCTTATTTTCGGGGAAACACGGTAGAGAACACAAGATGCAGGAAGCGTGGCTGGCCCGCCCCACGTACCTGCCCTGGCCGCTTCAGCTGTCCTGACTCACTGGCACCACCTTGTTCAGCTTTCTGTGTCTGCGGCAGATCTTTTCTGCTGGGAGGATGCAGCAATATCTTAAAAGGAACTTGCCCAGCCTTCTAGCCAGCCCCTTCAGGCCCTGGCCGTCTTCCTCTTCCGAGAGAGAGGTCGCGCTCTCCTCGTGCGGCTTCCCGGGCTGGACAGAGCCGTCTCCACTTGTCTCTTCCCCAAGGCTGCTGCTCTGGGTGGACGGGGAGGCCTCGGGGCTGTGCTGGGGGGCTACGCTAACTTGGGGACTCCTCCACCTGCTTCGTAGAGAACGCGCAGACGCTGTGGCCTTTGGTGTCCCCTGCCCCTGGACCCAAACGTCCTCCATGAGTCCAGAAAGGGCGGGCCTCAACTTGGGGTCCACGGTGAGGATCTTCCGCAGGAGTGCCGTCAGCTCTCGAGAGAAGGAAGCCGGCGTCTCGTACCTTCCCTCGGTGATGGTCATTTTCAGCTCCTCCCAGCTGTTGCCGTCGAATGGAATGCGCCCGGCCACCATGAAGTAGAGGAGGACGCCCAGGCTCCACACGTCCACCTCCGGGCCCCGGTAATCCTCCTCCAGGAACATCTCGGGCGGGCAGAAGCAGGGAGTCCCGCAGAAGGTGTACAGGTCTTCCTCGTCACTGAACGTCGCCGCGAAGCCGAAGTCGGCCAGCTTCACGTTCCCGTGCGCGTCCAGGAGGACGTTGGGGCTCTTGAGGTCGCGGTGCACGATGCGGTGCTCGTGGCAGTGCCCCACGGCGGCCAGCAGCTGGCGGAACAAGGGCCGGGCCTCCTCCTCGCCCAGGCCGCGGCGCCGCGCCACGTGCCAGAAGAGGTCCCCGCCGCGGGCGTACTCCGTGACCAGCCAGATGAAGTGTTCGTCCTCGATGACGTCCAGAAGCTTCAGGATGTTCGGGTGCCGCAGGGCCCTCAGGGCCTCGGCCTCCAGGTTGCCGTTTTCCAGGCTGGGGAGGGTCTTCTTGGGTATCATCTTCAGGGCCACGTGGGTGCCCGTGGGAATGTGCTCGGCCAGCATCACCTTGCCGTAGGTGCCCGAGCCGATCGTCTTGAGGATGTTATACTTCTCCAGCTCCTCCATGGGTAAAGAGGAGGCCGAGGCCTCCGTGGTCCCCTCCATGGTAACGCTACGTGAACTGCGCTTGCGAACCAGTGACCACAAGCGCTGGACCAGCCAGGCGAAGGGCACCAACGGCACTCACCACCCCAACTACACGGACTACGCTGACGATGTTAATAGATAACGCTAAATAGAGTGACAATACTAATTACACTAACACTACAAAAGAACAACTCTAAGTATACTATCTTAATAAAAAGCAATATTAACTACGCCATACTAATGCTACTAACAGACAATACTAACGATAATATGGTAACAACACTAACTACAGCATGGTAACAAAACTGACAAACTACTAACTATCCTACGCGAATACACCTAACAAACGATGCTAACTATACTAACTACACCAACAAAGCTCACTGACAAGGAAAAAGCAGTAGTGCTACAGGCCAAGTCCACAGGTCACCAAAAAAGCAGCTCCCTGGGCAATAATGACCGAAGTCCAAGGCCCAGCCAGGGGCTTATATTGGTGTCAGGAATTTCATAACAATGGCTGTTTATGAGGTCAGAGCAAGAAATGGGCCACTCATGGCTGGGTATAACCTGCAGTGTTTTTTTTTTCCCATTTTTGGTCACAAGGACATGGTGACACCAATAACTGAAAAAGCAGTCAGGCAAGAAAATAAAGAAATAAAGGGCTGTCAAATTGAAAAGGAAGATGTAAAGTTATCAGTTTGCAAAAGACATGATCCCATATGTACAAAACACTTAAGATTCCACAAAAGAACTGTAAGTAAGAACTAAAGCAAATTTGGCGAAGTATCAGGCATATGCAATATCAAAGGATGCCAAATAAACAAAAGAATCTTGAAAAAGAACAAACTTGGCAGTCTTATACTTCCTGTTTTCAAAACTCCTTATAAGCTCCAGTAATCAAAACGGGGTGGCGCTGGCACGGACAGACTTATAGAGCAACGGAATAGAATGCTGAGGCCCAAAATAAACCTGCTCATGGATGGTTACATGATTTTTAACAAGGGGCCAGGACCATCCAGTGGGGACAGGACAGTCTCTTAAGCAAATGGTGCTTGGAGAACTGAAAATCCACATGCAAGAGAATGAAGTTGGACCCTGATGACCCACACACAAAAATTAACTCACAGCAAATTGAAGATCTACATGTTAAGGGCCTAACTATAAAACTCCCAGAAGAAAATATAGGAGGAAAGCTTCAGGACAATGGGTTTGGCACTGATTTTTTGGGTATAGCACCAAAAGCATTGGCTATAAATGAAAAGTAGGTAAACTGGACTACGTCAAAATCTAAAATTTCTGTGGATCAAAGGAAACAGCAGAGACTTATGGAATGGGAGAAAATACCTGCAAATCATATACCTGATAAGTGGTTCTCATCTACAATATGTAGAGAACTCCTACATGTTGACAGTGATAAAACACGTAACACAGTAAGCAGTGGGCAAAGGACTTGCATAGGTATTTCTGCAAAGCTGATATGCAAGTGGCCACATGCTCATGAAAGAGGCTCAGCGTCACTAGTCATGGGGGTAACGCAGTCAAACCACAACGGAAACCGCTTTCCAGTCCTTCCCGTGCTACTATCCAAACAACAACAGAAAACAATGTGGAGATGTGGACCTCTCATGCGCTGGTGGAGCGAATGTACAATAGAGTCGCTGCTGTTGAGAATAGTGTGGATCCTCAGAAAATTAAATAACCCTTATGTGATCCAGCGACCCCCCCCCCTATGGATATATAACCAAAGATATTGGAAGCAGAATCTCCAAGAGGTATTTATCCACTCCCATTCATAGCAGTGTTATTCACAATAGCCAAAAAGTGGAAGCAACTCAAGTGTTCCCCAGTGATGAATGGACGAACCGAATGTGGCCGCTGCGAACGGTGGACTGCTGTTCAGCTTTACAGAGGAAGGAGACTTGACGCATGCTGCCAGGAGGATGAACCTGGAAGGCATTGTGCGGAGTGAATGCGCCAGTCACAAAAGGTAAATACTGTCTAATTCCACTTATCTGAGATGCCCAGAGTAGTCAAATTCATGGAGACTGGAAGTAGAAGGGTGGGTGCCGGGGAGCATGGAAATTAGGGACTTATGGATTATGGGGTACAGAGTTTCAGTTTAGGAGATGAGTTGTATACATAAACGGTGGTGATCGTTGTTCAATAATGTGAGTGTGCGTCACGGCACTGAACCGTGCATGGAAAAGTGCAAAGCTGAGAGGTTTTTTTGTTACGTGCATTTTATCAGAATCAAAAGAAATAAGGTTTTAACATTTTAATGAAAACGTTGATGGAAAATAAAGGCAAGCATGTAAGGGAACGGTTAGTAGCGGTTTCAATTCATGGAACCACTTTGAGTAAGATATTTGGCAGTAGCAGTGTGCGCCCCATGGCCCAGGAGTGTCACTTTTAGGGATACACTCAGCAGAAACGCCTAAGTGTGTCCACAAAGAGGAAGGTGCACAGATGTTCTTAAGAGCCCCAGATGAGAAGGAGCCGAGGTGTGCATGGTAGCGTGGGTAAATCCATTGCTCTGTATTCACATGACGGCGTAATGTATAGAAATGTGGATAAAGGATGTACAATGTGTGACAAATGAAGACTATCATGAACTATGTTGAGCTGAAGAAGCCAGATGCAGAAGAATTTATCCTCAGTGATTCCCTTTATAGAAAGTGCAGCATATAAAGCAACACTGAGCTGTGCGGGTAGCAGTCAGGGTAGTGGTTTCCTTGGGGCAGGGGCTAGACAGCAGATGGGGCTCCAGGAGATTTGGGGGTGCCGATAATCTGTTTCTTGATCTGGGTACAGGATACAGGTTGTGTTCAATATGTGGGAAAAGTTATTGTGAATTGTGTACCCATGTGAATTATAGTGAAGTTAAAATTTTTTAATTTAAAAGCATCAGATGACATTATGAAGCCCACGATGAAAGAGGGACGCTCAGCCTGTTGTGCCTTCCCCAGAAGAGGCAAGTTCCTGGCGACCGTGTGGTACTCTGTGTGCACAGGCTGCCACTGGGGTCCCAGCAGCGCAGCGGCCCAGGGCTCCACCACACTCCTGCTGAGCGACACACAGGGCCGCGGCCACCTGCATGCCAGGATCGCCATCGCTGCCTACCGCCCCTCAAGGTGAGCCAGGGCCCTGCCCAGTCCTTCCCTGGTGGGAGTCACTCACGTGCTCTGACAAATCTGCGTGAAAACCCAATTGCTCAGAGTAGCTTTCGGCATGGCTCCGTGTCCCTGTGATTTTCTGGCTGAAAGCAGGAATTGGTGTAGAAGGAGCAGAGTGTCCCCCATGGGGGACAGAGGTCGCTGACATCCGTGTGATCATGCGAGACAGCGCTTGGCAGGCTTGGCAGGGTGCCGACCTGCCAGGCCCTCCCGACCAAGGCAGACTGTGGGCTCCAAAGGCTTCGAAATGTTTCCAGCGGAGTCGGAACATAGGAGCGCTGCCGGTCCTCTCCAGCGTTACCCTCCAGGGTCCCTAACCGGTCCCTAGATTTGGGACAGTGGCCTTTGGTGTGTGGGAGTCTGGGCCCTCCCGGGACCTGGGTCCGGGCTGGATTCTGCCACTTGCCTGACGTCTGCGAGTCCCTCTTCCCGCCTGAGGAGGGAGGCGGCCATGGCGTGCGTACGGGGACACGGCCCAGCCTCCACTCCGGCCTCCCGAGGCCGCGCCCAGGTCCGCCGCTGGGCAGCACTCTGCTCATTTCGTTTCTCTGGCCTCACATTCCCGCCTGTGAAATGGGGCCAGCCAGCAGCTACCCCGTAAGGCTGTGCTGAGGACGAGCCGAGCTAATACATGGATGGGCTTGGAAAGCAGCCTGGGAGGGAGGGAGCGCTCAGCAAGGCTTAGTTGGTAAAACATGAATGGAAACAGCTGGGCCTGCCCCCGAGGGTGGCTGCGAAGGCATCACTCATGGGCTGCACACATGGGCTGGTGACCCACTCGTCGCTGTGTTTGAACCCCGCCTCATCCACGAGAGGCCCAGAGGGTAAGTTGGTGGGTGTTTCTGCTCCTGGAGGAGCCCCCTCCCCCAGCCTGGGCCAGGCAGCCCTTGCACTTCCCTGCCACCAGGGTCAGCCTCGCAGACAGCGCTGGTCCCCGTGGTGTGTAATGTTTTTCATTGTCCCTCTCTCCAGTTAGAAGCAAGCTCAGTGGCCTTAGGATCTTCCCTCTCTGCCCCTCTAGCCCTGGGCATAGCACCTGCCCAGAGCAGACACCAACCCGGCGTGGTTGTGTTTAGAGTGAGTGAGTGAGGAAATGTGTCCAGGGTCACCCAGCCAGGGCTGACACCAAGGCCTGCTGGCCTCCAGAGCAAACACCCAACCCTTGCAGGCCCAGCCCTGCCCCTCCTGCTCCAGCCATCTGGTCACGCGTCACCTGCCGTGTTTCCCCGAAAATAAGACAGGGTCTTGTATTTATTGTTCCTCAAGAAGACACCCTAGGGTGTCTTATTTTCAGGATAAGTGTTATTTTTTTTTAAGTACAATACAGCAGTCTACATTTATTCAAATATAGTGAAGTTGTCTTCTTCTGGAACATCATCCTCACTCTTCAAACCCCGAATCCCATCCTGAATTTCTTGCAACTCTATTTCCTTTGGAACCATCGGCCCCGATCTCTCCTGTGGAGCACTAGAGCTGTCATGGGGTGGATGAGAAGGGCTGCTCGTGTTCTTTCCCGCCCCGCGACGACACGCACGGGTTGTGCAGATGCTGCGCAGCCACGCCCGTCACCAGGGCTGATTTTCGGGGTAGGGCTTCTATGGCGCACGTGCTCAGACATCCTGCTAGGGCTTGTTTTATGGATAGGGCTTATTTCTGGGGAAACACTGTATCTATGAACACCTTCCTGTGCCAGTCCCTGCTCGAGATGCAGCAGAACAGAAAACACAAAACCCTTGTCCCCATGACCTGACATTTAAGGGGAGAGAGAGAGAGAGAGAGCGAGAAAGAGAGCACAAACGACGCAAAGAAGTATTTCGTCTCTGCTGGCCATGGAGAAAGTGAAGCCTGAAGGGGTGATGGGGGTGGCAGTGTGCAATGAGGAGGTTGATCAAGACGCCCTCCCTGAGCACAGTGCAGAGCAGGTGTGAGTGTTCTGAGAGCACAGTGGAGGTGACAGAAATCCCCAGGAGGGAATTTCTCAGAATGCCCAGGAGGCATTCTTGGTCCACCCTGCCACACCTCCCTAGAGGTGGAGCATTTTACCAGGAGCCTGGGGGTGGGGTGGGCTGGGGAGGTTCTTCAGGGCCCTCCCTGGCTGCTGGGCTGGCGCAGCCAACACTTGTGCTCACTGTCGTGAGCTGGGGTGTAACGGTGAAGAAGTGATAGACGTGTCTTTTAGCGAGGTGGCTTCCTGATTGGACAAATGATAGAGAAAGATGAGTGTGGGTCTCATTTCTTTTAGTGTTTTTTTTTTTTTTTTTTTTTTTACCTGTATGGATAGCAGTTGAGATCAAGGTAATTGACAAGGAAAAAAACCTCCCAAATGACAGGGGCTTAACCGGTAAAGTAGTTTATTTGTGTGTCACAGATGAAGTTTCATCTAGGGGTGGTCTGGCTGCTCTATGTTTATAAGGGATCCAGGCTTCTGTCTTTCCACTTCATCATCCTATTATGTGGCTTGCAGCCTGTAGGTTGCCCCATTGTCCAAAATGGTTGCTGCAGCTCCAGCTGTCACATCTGCATTCTGTGTAGCCTGAAGGGGAAAGGGCTCACCTCTCAGCAGACATAGTTTCCTTTATTAGCCTTATCAGAAGTTTAGAAGAACAATTTCTACCTACATCTCACTGATCAGAAGTTTGCCCATTAGCTGCATCTAGCTGCAAGAGAAACTGGGAAATACTTTCTCTGTGCAGTTTACCACCCTATAGAAAACAGGGTTTCTTGGCCGGGTGCAGTGGCTCTTGCCTGTAGTCCTAGCACTCTGGGAGGCCGAGGCGGGTGGATTGCTGAAGGTCGGGAGTTCGAAACCAGCCTGAGTGAGACCCGTCTCTACTAAAAATAGAAAGAAACTAATTGACCAACTAAAAAATATATTCAGAAAAAATTAGCCGGGCATGGTGGCGCATGCCTGTAGTCCCAGCTACTCGGGAGGCTGAGGCGGGAGGATTGCTTGAGCCCAGGAGATTGAGGTTGCTGTGAGCGAGGCTGACGCCACGGCACTTACTCTAGCCTGGGCAACAAAGTGAGACTCTGTCTCAAAAAAAATAAATAAATAAAGAAAGAAAACAGGGTTTCTTTGCCTAGGAAAGAGGGGAGTGTGGGAACTTGGGAACTGTATTTTCATGTTGAAAAAAATGGGCTTGATGTATACAACTAGCTAATCGAGTACATTACATTACATGGCTATAAATATAAATTTAAAAAATGAGGTAAAGGAAAAATACTTCTACTGTTCTAAGATTTTCCCCACCCTAATAGTTTGTCTTTGTAGGAAACTAATCTATAAAGGACGTCATGTCCCCGAAAGGCCTGACAACAGAGACCAGGGCGCACTCTGTTTTCCTTGTGTATGCAATTCCATTTTAGTGGCCCCTGCCCCTAACATGGGAAGGGGTCTGCAATCCTTCCGACTGAATCCTGCTTCTTCTTGGCTAAGAAAAATCAGAACCCAGCCAAGAGAAGGAGATATCTCCCTCCTTGGCCAAACTGCCCGACGCATCCCGGTAACAACACTGCAGGCAGAGACTGTGGGTGGATTCAGACCCTTCACCGGGTGCTGAGTAAAGCTGTGTGGCTCGCTGTCCGGGGAGGTGGTTAGATGATGGTATTGAAACACTCTGGGTAGTCAGTTTTACAATACTCCTCCTTCCCTTTTTATACGCGGAAAATTGATTCAATACATAAAATCCATTGAGAGTTGCACTGAAAATACACAGGCTGCTTATAAAGCAGGCGCTAGGGGCTTTCTAAAAGTTCCAGTGACCAAGCCAGTTAACAGGCAGGCCAGTCCTCGGCAGCCAGTAAATAAAGCCTTAAGTGCGGTTCTGGCGCCATCTAGTGTCTAATCCTGAGCTCAGTACCTTTTTTTTTTTTGAGACAGTGTCTTGCTTTGTCACCCAGGCTAGAGTGAGTACCATGGCGTCAGCCTAGCTCACAGCAACCTCAATCTCCTGGGCTCCAGCGATCCTCCTGCCTCAGCCTCCCGAGTAGCTGGGACTACAGGCATGCGCCACCATGCCCGGCTAATTTTTTCTATATATACTAGTTGGCCAATTAATTTCTTTCTATTTATAGTAGAGATGGGGTCTCGTTCTTGCTCAGGCTGGTTTCGGACTCCTGACCTTGAACGATCCTCCTGCCTTGGGCTCCCAGAGTGCTAGGATTACAGGCGTGAGCCACACGCCCGGCCTGAGCTCAGTACTTTAAATAAGAAAAAATACCCAGAGCAGAAGTATAGACAGTGAGGGATGAGTAGCCAGGTGTTCCCGAAAATTTGGGGAAATTAATTGGCCAACTAATATATATAGAAAAAATTAGCCGGGCATGGTGGCGCATGCCTGTAGTCCCAGCTACTCGGGAGGCTGAGGCAGGAGGATCGCTTGAGCCCAGGAGTTGGAGGTTGCTGTGAGCGAGGCTGACGCCACGGCACTCACTCTAGCCTGGGCAACAAAGTGAGATTCTGTCTCAAAAAAACATAAAAATAAAAAAATAAAAGGGAGGCCAGGCATGGTGGCTCACACCTGTAATCCTAGCACTCTGGGAGGCTGAGGCGGGAGGATTCCTTGAGGCCAGGAGCTTGAGACCAGCCTCAGCAAGAGGGAGACTGGCTCTCTACAAAAAATAGAAAAATTAGCCGGTGTGGTGGCCTACACTTGTGGTCCCTGCTACTTGGGAGGCTGAGGCGGGAGGATCGCTTGAGCCCAGGAGTTTGAGCCTTCCCTTTTACGAGGGCCTTCACTCTGGCCTGAGAGGCGCGCATCACTGTGCCCGTGTCCCAGCGAAGTCGCCCCTGGCAAGGGCAAAGGCCGAGCTCCCCATGTGACTCTCCCCTGCCAGGCCCAGGGCCCTCCCGGTCCAATGTGGACAAGCCGGACGTGGAATCCGCATCAGGCTCGCCCTGTGCCAGCTGCCTCACACGAGAGCCCTCTCTGGGCCCCCAAGGCACAGCGTCCACAACAGCAGCAGCTGGGAACGTGCTCTGTGGATAAACATGAGGGGCCATCATCGCGCCCGAAAAGCAGAGTCTTGACGCTGACATGCCCAGAACCCCCTCCCCTCTTCCCTGCTGCTGCAGCCGGTAGCTGGACGCGCGCTGGCTGGCGGGGGCGGGATCCGGACTTTGCTCCATCTGGCTGGGCCCCCATCGGCTCCGCCTGGCACAGCGGGCCCCACTCAGCCTGCACCCGGCCTCTAGAGCCACCCACAGCAGCCCCCTCGTGCACGCGTGTCCCCGCGCCCTCCCAGCCGCTCTGCAGGGGCCGGGTCCCAAGCCACCCGGGAGGGGTCTGGCGGAGTGCCCGTCATCGGGACACCGTGCCAGCCGGGGGGCGAACATGAGCTCTCAAGGACCGGGGCCTGGCGTCATGTCCGCGTCCCCCCTGCCCCCCATCTAGCAGGTGACCTCAGGCCAGGCTTCGATCTCCATCTGCAAGATGCAGCTGTTGACAGTCCCGCTCCCACGACCGGCCGGAGGAGGAGTGGGCGGTGAGCCACGCGTGTCGGACACGGTGTGCGTGCAGAGAAGACCCGTGAGCAGGACGGCGAGGCCACTGCCCTGCACAGGGAGGAGCACACAGAGGGTTAAACTAGCGCATGTTTGCGAAAGCCTGAGCCTCCTTTTTCCCTAGTCGCTGAGCCCGTCCAGCCAGTTTCCCCACACTTAGCTTCTTGGCCTTCCGTTCCACACTTCCCAGAGCGAGGCCGCCTGGTGTCTGTCTGTTGCATGCCCCATCCTTCAGAGGGTTGCATGGCAGGAAGGGTGGCCTTTGATGATGACCCTCTGTGTAAGTACGACTCATTCCACAAACCTCTGATGGCAGGAACGCAACACTGGGGAGACAGGACGAAGGTTGGGTCCTTGCAAGAAGCAAAAACTAAATTGGCTACTATTTATTTATTTATAGACAGAGTCTTGCTTTGTTGCCCAGGCTAGAGTGAGTGCCGTGGCGTCAGCCTCGCTCACAGCAACCTCCAACTCCTGGGCTCAAGCGATCCTGCTGCCTCAGCCTCCCGAGTAGCTGGGACTACAGGCATGCGCCACCATGCCCAGCTAATTTTTTCTATATATATTAGTTGGCTAATTAATTTCTTTCTATTTATAGTAGAGACAGGGTCTCGCTGTTGCTCAGGCTGGTTTAGAACTCCTGACCTTGAGCAATTCACCCGCCTCGGTCTCCCAGAGTGCTAGGATTACAGGCATGAGCCACCTTGCCCGGCCTTTTTATTTATTTATTTTTATTGAGTCAGAGTCTCACTCTTTGCCCGGGCTAGAGTGCCGTGGTATCAGCCTAGCTCACAGCAATCTCAGACTCCTGGGCTCAAGCGATTCTCTTGCCTCAGCCTCCCGAGTAGCTGGGACTACAGGCATGCGCCACCATGCCCGACAAATATTTTTCTATATATTTTTAGTTGGCCAATTAATTTCTTTCTATTTTTAGTAGAGACGGGGGGTCTCACTCTTGCTCAGGCTGGTTTCGAACTCCTGACCTTGAGCGATCCTCCTGCCTTGGCCTCCCAGAGTGCTAGGATGACAGGCGTGAGCCACTGCGCCCGGCCTAAATTGGCTACTTTAAATAAAAATAATTGTGTTGGAAGGCTGCTGGCGGGGTCGTGGAATAAGGGAAGCCTGAAGACAAGGTGCAATGAAGTGGGCTGTGCCAGGCAGTCTTGGCGCCAGAAACCTCTGACCTAGACGTGCTGCTGTGGGAACGCACTCCAGCCCTCCCCTGTGGGTGTCACTGCTCACGTTCTAACAGTAGGAGAGAGCGTCTGACTGGCGGTGTAGGTGCCAGGAAATTCTTCACATTGAACTAAGTCTTGACGGATGACCACGTTCCAGCTCCTCCCAGTCAGGAGGCTTCTGGCCTCGCCATTGTGCCCCACTTCCCGGGGAAGACACTGAGTCACTGGCCTGGGTGAGGCCCGCCTCGTGCACAGCGGCGGGGAGGCAGGGATGGCAACGGCGACCATGTAGATGACATTGGCGCAGAGGACCCTCTTCTTGGCAGGGCTGGGGAGAGGTGTGGGAGGACAAAAAGGGAATGGTCACAGTTAACTTATGCTAAGCACCTACCATGTGCCAGACACTCAGCTAGACGCTGGCTAAGCAACGTAACCCCTCAACATGTCAAGTTTTCTCTTCTGGAACATGAGGTTGTTACGAGGAGTCTCTAAGATTCACTCAGTTACTCATGTATTGAAGAATTATTATCCACTGAGGGCTGCCCACGCGCCAGGCATTGTTCCAGGAAGGCAGCGACAAGTATCCCTGCTTCGCGGGCGGATGCTGCAGTAAGGAAGACCGAAGTGAGTCAAGAAAATAAATATATAACGTAAAGTTAGGGGATGCTGACAGATTCTCGGATGACAAAGCCAGGGTAAGAGGAAATCTAGGGAGTCCCGCAAAGGGGACAGTTCTTCAGGGGCCACCTCCCCGGAGGCGGCGATGTAGGAAGGGATGTTCTGCTTGAGTGAAGGAAGGGGTGACCCATATGGGAGACATCGGAAGGTCCCTTAATCATGCTTGGTAAAGGGAGTGAATAGAACTGAACAGCTGTGAGAGATGAGTAGGGCTTGGAATTTACAGGACTTGGTGGCTGATTATCCGTGGGGAGGAGGAGTGAGTGTCGTGGATGACTCGCAGCTCTTGGCAGGGACACCAGTAGTGATGCTACTCACTGAAGAAGCATAAACACAAGAATAGTGAGGATTTTTATCATCCCGGAGAATTTCCAAATAGTTATAAGGTAAAAGGAAACTCCAAGAATGTTTTTCAGATTGTGTTTATAATTTTGGCTATCTTTAAATGAGAAATGATAAAATGGCAAAAATGTAGGTATTCTTTTATTTAAATTATTATTAAGACACCTCCTTTGGGAGCTTATTCTAATACCTCCCTACCCTTTACCACTAAAAAGGACCTATCTACCATTATTCTGAATCAAAATTTCTTGATGTAACAAAAAACAACTTCTATGATAATATACTGTATGTTCTATTCCGTTTAGCACAATATAAACCCAGAACTGTGCCTGTCGTGATAATGAAATGTACATAGTACTTTATAGTCTATATAAATTGGGCTAAATAAATTAATTCTACATCCATTATTTTGAGTCCCATAACAGCCTTGCCAGGGAAGCTAATTGCTTTCTTCTCTTATAAGTATCAAAGCAAGGACAGCTTGTGGAAAGAACCACAGGCAATATATAGAAATATTCGAAAGTTATAAATCAAGCTATCTTCCTACTTTGATGAAAGTATTTTCATAACCACAAGAATGAAAAGCACACAGAAAGTTATGGTTTTTATGTGACTAAAACTGGCAAAGTATTAAATGTGTCTAAATTTAAGTATGTTTTATCATGCCGGGGCATTGAACTGAGCTGATGATGTCTGGATGGGTAATAAAATAATGACCTATGTGATTCATAAATTATTATATATTTCTTTCCATAAAATTTGTTTTTCTTGTCTTCTTTTCAGTGAAATCATAAATTGTGTTGTTATAAACAAGATTTCACATAGTTGGTGTATTATTAACAATGATGCCAAATGAGATCATCTTCCTTGAGCTAGTGTAGCTCTGATAGTTTTTAAAAATTAATTTCAATTTGAGGAAACTTCACTCTGCTGAGACAGAGTTGAAAACAAACCACTAAATTTACATATCAGTTTCAAACGCTGTAATAGTCATATTGGTAAACTGTCACTATAGAAAACAAAAATATTTTAATTTTGTCGCATAAACTGCTATCATTTCTGTTGTCATTTTCACCATCTGGTAAATCCACATGGTAATGTAAAGAACTACTATCAAACTTCTAGACCTATACATATACCAATTTAAAAGTTATATGAATTGCTTAATATTGCAAAGCATTTCTAAGTCTCTGTGGGCAACTGTAATGAGCACTGTGCTGATTGGTGAGTACCTCTGGAACTACAAACTGCAAGAGGAACAGAGGGAAGTAAATTGACACCAGGCATCATAAGGAAACTATACGCTGTCATTCAAGAATCTATTGTACTGGTGCTGAGAGGAAGGATCTGACAGTTGAATTTGTCTCTTATCTAACTAAGCACTTGTGTTCAAGTTCTCCCTGCTCCCCAAAGCAGTGTCCGTCTCCGACGGTGGTCATGGCCCACCCACAAATGACCACAGATGAAGCACAGTCACGTTTTGTTTTGGAGGACAGAAAGCAAGTGGAAAAGCATTTTCCTGGGGCCTGAAGAGCGTTATTCCTGAAACAAACGTTCAGAGTTACAGGTCACCAGAGTCCAAGCGTTCACTGAAGGAAACTCAAACTCTGTAAGATGACTCAAAGAGGTTTATTCTGATCTGAGTGTGCGCGACTGTAGCCTGCGGAGACATGCGGTCCAAAGGGCTTGAGGAAATGCACCCGAGGGAGCAGGTTAGTTTGATTTTATACGTTCGTGGAGACAGGAATTACATGTAAGAGTGTAAGTCAGTATGTGGAAGGAATACCTTGGTTTGGCCCGAAAAGGTGAGACACCTTGAAGCTGTAGGGGAGCTTCCAGGTTATAGGTGGGTTTAAAGATTCTTTGATTGGTAATTTTTTTTTTTTTTTTTTTATTTGAGACGGAGTCTGGCTTTCTTGCCCAGGCTAGAGAGAGTGCCGTGGCATCATCCTAGCTCACAGCAACATCCCACTCCTGGGCTCAAGCGATCCTCCTGCCTCAGCCTCCCGAGTAGCTGGGACTACAGGCACGAGCCACCATGCCCGGCTGATTTTTATATTATATATATTAGTTGGCCAATTAATTTCTTTCTATTTTTATGGTAGAGACGGGGTCTCGCTCAGGCTGGTTTTGAACTCCTGACTTTGAGCAATCCACCCGCCTCGGCCTCCCAGAGTGCTAGGGTTACAGGCGTGAGCCACTGCCCGGCCGGTAATTGGTTTAAAGAAGTGAAGCATTGTTTGAAGAAGGTTTCAGGTTAAGGCTGTCTGTTAATCAGAGATAAGCCACAGAGGCCAGGCCCGGTGGCTCACGCCTGTCATCCTAGCACTCTGGGAGGCTGAGATGGGTGGATTGCTCAAGGTCAAGAGCTCGAAACCAGCCTGAGCAAGAGCGAGACCCCGTCTCTACTAAAGATAGAAAGAAATTAATTGGCCAACTAAAAATATATAGAAAAAATGAGCCGGGCGTGGTGGCGCATGCCTGTAGTCCCAGCTACTCGGGAGGCTGAGGCAGGAGGATCGCTTGAGCCCAGGAGTGGGATGTTGCTGTGAGCTAGGCTGATGCCACAGCACTCTACCTGGGGCAACAGAGTGAGACTCTGTCTCAAAAAAAAAAAAAAAAAAAAAAAACAAACCAAAAAAACCACAAAAAAACCCAGACAAGCCACAGGACAGTGACCATATTTACCTACACGCAAGTGATCTGTTAAGTAAATTGATGGTGTGCAGGTGTGGTTTGCGCTTTGTCTTACATGATCTCAGGCCTGTTAATGATTTAATATCTGTTATGAAGAGTAACTGCAAAAGGGAGGCATGTCTGGCCTCCCTTTTTACTGCAACTGGCAACCCAACTTGAAGGTTTTTCTGGGGTCCTTTTGGCCAAGGTGGCGGTGGTGGTGGGTCCATTCAGCTGGTTGGGAGAGCGTAAGATTGCATTTTAGTTCAGATAGGTGAGAGCCACCATGTGGTCATCCTCCTCCTCCTCCTCCTCCTTTTTTCTTGTCATAGCCTTATGGAGATATAATTCACATAACATAAAATTCATTCCATTAAAATGTACAGTCACAGGTTGTGCAACCATGATCATTAATTCTGGAATATTTCATCACCCCCCAGAGGAAACCCATGTGCCCATTAGCAATTGGCAGTTGCTCCCTATACTCCCTCCCCAGCCCTGAGCAACCACTAAGCTACTTTATGTCTTTGCCTATTCTGAACATTTCATATAAATAAAGTCACATGGTATGTGACCTTTTGTGTTTGTCTTTTTTCACTTAACATAATGTTCTCATGGGTCATCCATGTCATGGTATGTTTCGGTATTTCATTCCATTTTTTGGCTAAATAATACTTAAGATGGTAGGTAGATACCAGATTTCTTTTGTTTATACATCAGCTGATGGACATTTGGAATGTGTGTCCACTGTTTTTTTTTCTACTGTGAATTTTTCTATTGTGAACATTTGTGCACAATATTTTGTGGACATGTTTTCAATTCTCTTGGGTCTATACCTAGCAGTAGAGTTACTGTGACATGTGGTAATTCTACCTATGTTTTGAAAAACTGCTGAACTGATTTACAAACTATTTGTGCAATTTTGCAACTCAGCCAGCAGTATATGAGGGTTCCAATTTCGCCACATCCTTATTAACACTTGTAATTGTCATTTTGATTTTAACTATCCTAGTGGGTGGGAAGTGGTTTTGATTTGTATTTCTCTAACAATTAATGTTGTTAGGTGTGGGTTTTCATAGATATCCTTTCTCGGCTTGAGAAATTTCCTGTCTACCTCTAGTTTGTTCATTGTTTTTTATCATGAAAGGGTACTGGATTTTACCAAATTCTTTTTGCGTGTCTACTGACACATGTAAAGACACATGCCATATTTTAAAATTCTAATTTACTTACAAAAATTCTATATTATCATTCGATAGTCAAGCAGAAGTATATTTTTAAGTGTTTTCTCTCAAGTGCCAGCATTCTTAAGAATATGGCAATAAAACAAACACATACAGTTAATGTGGTACTTAGAAAAAGCTTGGAATAAAGACTCTTTACCCTTACCTTAGGAATCTGATTTCTAAGACTAGGTGCTATTTGAGAATAAACTAGTGCCCGAGGACAAAGCATTCCAAGGGTTCATATTTAGTCAGTTCTGTCTCTGGCAGAGGCACCAAATTGGAGGGTGCTGGTCATGTCTGTGTCTCTGAATGGAAGATTGTCACATCTGATATTCAACAAAGAAAGGCAAAAAGAAGTTGGGAAAGGGATCATTTTCCTTCTGACCATTTCCTTATTGCTTCTGAAGTGCCTCAGTTGTTAGGAGAGCTTGTGAGGAGGAGAAAGGCCATTTTGGAGTGAGAGATACAAGCTTCCTTACAAAACTCAGGGGTGCTTCAGAGAAATCAAAGTAACAGATTGAAGTTGGCAGGGAGAAATGATGAGTTTGGAGGAAAACGTTTGACATCAGGCATTTGTAGTTTGGAGCACTTTATGTGCATTCTAGTGTCTTTTGTTCACAGGGAACCATTCCTGATATGTTATATGAACATGTAAGCCCTAATATACTTAGAAAAAACTTTATTGAGATATAATTCATATACCATATATTTCACTCATTTAACGTGTACAACTAACACATACACTACACAGAAAGAGTGTTATATAAAATATGGATCCCTATAACTTTGCTGAGCTTCCCAGTGGTAGGGTTTAAATGTACTAGAGAAGAAATTAAATTATTTATTGAATAATAATATAGGGGCTCAAATAATTATTTTAGCTTTCGAAATGTCTCACACACCTGCATAGCAACTATATTTTTGCAAAATCTTTAATTTAAGGAAGCTAGGGATGTTTACTGCTATAGAAGATTAAATGGGATTGTAAAACTCCTATCTCTTTTTGTGGTGTTGACAGGGTTATTTTTGTTATTAATACATGAAGAAGTGAGGCTATTTGAAGTTTTGAAGCATAACTTCACAAGCTTTGGAATATAGCCAAGTATATAATAAAAAATTTACAATGTGTTTCCTTTTCTGACTTTTGGCTATAACACAGAAGGCATTTCCATGGTTATATTTTTCACTATTGGTGATAATTATTAGGGTTTTAGCAGGTGATAATTAGTCATGCCGTTTTCCTTGATCCGTGCTTAGAAACAAAGAAGAAATAGGATGCAGGAGTCAGACAGAAATCAAAATACCAGCTTTATTACTAATGAAACTGGTTGGGAAGCATGGCTTAGGTGTGTAGACACAGGGTTTTCCTGGATCACTATAACTAGGTTCAGTTTGAGTGCTAGAACACTCACAATAACAGTGGCTTAAACGAGGGAAAGACTTTCTTATTGAAAAGTTAAGATGTGTCAGGTCAGAACCAGGAGAATGTTCTGCAGTACCAAACACCTAAACTCCTTTCTATCTTGTTGATTCGTTATGTGTAGCTTCCTTTCTTGGAGTCATCTTGGGGTCCGGGATGGCTACTCCAGCTCTAGTCGGAACATAGATGTTCCGGCCAACAGGAAGAAAGAGGAGGAGAAGGGGGGGAATCTCCATTTAAGGACACCTCATTTCTGCTCCTCTTCCATTATCCAGAACAAAGTTCCTCAGCCATATCTAACTAGAGGAGTGAGTATTCTGGGTAGCAGAGTACCCAGGTAAAATTGAGAATGGTATTACAGAAGGAGAGAAAGAATACTGATGGAGAACTTGTAGTCTCTGCCACATTCCTGACTTAAATTTATGCAACCAGACAGAGGCAAAGCCAGGCAACCACCAGCGTTCCTTATGAAGAGGGGCAAGCTGCTTGCCACGGACCAGACTTCCCTCAAGAGTAAGTTGCTTGGAGGAGAGGAAGGCATAAGGCGCTGGGCCGCACATGCTTGGTTCTCATTCCCACCCACTGGCCTCTCTTAGTGGTTGGGCAGCTTCCTTCCTAATTGATGCTTGGCTTTTCTAAGGGGCCGTACAGCGAACTGTCGAAAGGGAGGAAAGCAGTACACGATTTGGCACCACAGTAACAAGGTTTTCTTAGTTTTCCCTTATCCAGCCTTTCTTTGTCTTCACAGTCCATTAGATTAAGAAATCTTCCCGAATAGTCGTAAGAGAGTTCTTCTTCTGGCAAAATGTCTTTGGCTGCAAAGAGTGCCAACCTAGGTACCATTGAGTCAATCCGGACAGGAATCATCAAGAGGTTTGGCTCACAAGAATGATTAAGGAATCTTCCAATATTTCCTAAATAGGTAGGGTCAACAAATGTTTCCATTATCTGCCCATTATAAACATGTTCCCTGATGGCTATTATGTAATTTGAGTCACATACCGTTTGTAAGTGAATTCTTCTCTGTGCTTCAGAGAATCCTAAAACCTCGCCAGCATATTCACAGACAAATCTTCCTTTTGGTATAAATTCCAAGGTACGAAGTCCCCAACCTTTCTTATCTGTCTTGAACACCTGGAGGTGGAACTGCAGACCCCTCTGGACCACTCTGTTTCTGCAGCGGTCACCACACTGGCACAGGACATTGCATTCAAAAACAGGCTTGGCGTACTTTGCTTCCCATCCAGTATCTCTAAGGCATGAATTAGCATCATAATTTTCCTCATAGTGGAGACAGGAGCAAGTGCCAGGGAGGCAGGGAGTTTTGACACAAATGCATCCGGGAAAGGTTATTTGAGTGGGATCCATGTCTGCTCCCGGTCCACGTACATGATCAGGTGTGTACTGTAAAAAATACAAATACTGTCAGTATGGCATGCTGTATATTTCATATATATTTCAAGCAGCTTTTGGCTGGGACACTCCCATATATATAAAAACAGGACAAAACTGACAAAACACAGTATTATAATAAATACTGCCTGAAGAGATACCTTTCCAATTTAAAAAAATAAGATTACTTTTTCTTTTCTTTTTTTTTCTTTTCCCAAAAATCGTTTCACAAAAGATTAATTTTTAGATTTAAAGTTTTGTGGTTTTATTTTAGGTATAAAGCTAGCACTAGGAAAATATGTTTTTTCTCTTATCAGAAATGGAAAGTTTTGTAGCTTATTTTGTTTTCCTCTTAGCTTTTTTTTTAATATAGAACAAGGGAAACATTTATTAAAAATATTTAACTGTCTAATACATTATACTTTAACCCATATTTATAGTAAAGAATTCTTACAAGGAAGAATAAACAGCTTTATGATACAATTAGTATAAGAAATATCCACATGGATATTTCTTTGTAGTATAAAAACACCATACATCTGGCCGGGCGCTGTGGCTCACGCCTGTAATCCTAGCTCTTGGGAGGCCGAGGCGGGCGGATTGCTCAAGGTCAGGAGTTCAAAACCAGCCTGAGCAAGAGCGAGACCCCGTCTCTACTATAAACAGAAAGAAATTAATTGGCCAACTGATATACATATAAAAAAAAAAATTAGCCGGGCATAGTGGCGCATGCCTGTAGTCCCAGCTACTCGGGAGACTGAGGCAGAAGGATCACTCGAGCCCAGGAGTTTGAGGTTGCTGTGAGCTAGGCTGACGCCACGGCACTCACTCTAGCCTGGACAACAAAGTGAGACTCTGTCTCAAAAAAAAAAACAAACAAAAAAAAAAACACCATACATCTGAAATGACCATTTGCATATAAAAGCTACCAATGATACTTTTGTGCACAATGATTAAAAATTTCATCACAAACAGAATCCAAAATATACAATTAATGCAAGCTATCCACAGCTAGCCCAATAATCAATGATGAGGAAACACTGGAGCAGGCTTAGTTCCACTTTGTCTGAAGTTACACATAAGATTGACTGGTATCAATGGCTCTGAGATACAGAAATGCACTTTGATACTGTATCTGTTGCCAAAGCAACATGTAGTGTTTACAGCGGCCACCCACGGCAAGTCACTAAAGTCAACAGGGCCACCCAGCCCAGCATCTGCTTCCAGGAGGCTCATGGTGACAGCCACTGCTGCTTCATCATTACTGGGACTACTTGATCCTTGGTCATTGTCTATCATGTCCATACCTATGTGGGGGTTCTCACCCAGAATAGAAGAACTATCAGAATGTGGATAACCTGGTTCTCCGGAGCCTGTCCTGGTAGTAGGCCGCTGGAAGGAATGTCTGGAGTCCCTCCATTTAAAATCTTCTTGCCTCCTGGAGAAGAGGCATGAGGGGAGGTGTACCGTGATGTTCAATGGGCTGGAGCCACAGCTGGAAGGTGAGGACCCTCTTATCCTGTGGATTTCCATGATTTCCTCAGCATTCATTTGACCTGTTTTTCCTGCCCCAGCCCTTATTCCCCCTGGAATCCCTGGAACAGTGGGGTGAGTCCTCTTTGGGCCACCTTCTCCAGAGGGCAGCGTGCTGTCCATGCTGTGCAGGGACGCTGTGAGCTGTGGGAAGGTTGGGTCCCGCCTTCCAAGACGTTGGCTAAAACAACAGTGTTGGTCGAAACCATGTATTCTACTTCCTTGGTCCAAGGGTTCATGAAACTGAACCATCGACTCTGTAGTGTGATGAAAGAACCATCTTTGATTTTAAACTTATAGCAATTTGTTGTGATCTTTTCTCTCATCTGTACAACTTGCCTATGACATTCTGCAAGATGTCCTATGTCATCTTGGTGAAAATATTCATAACACGATGTGCCTAGAAGTTCTTGTGGTAAATATGCCAAAATAGCTGTTGCCCTCTGGTCTACAAAAACAAACTTGCCGTCTGTTGCGTGCCGAGAAACATAGTCCATGGATTTCAAACTGATTTCCCCGTTCACCGGTTATGGAACCGTGTGAGAAAGTAGTCGTCCGATTGCGACAAGGCAGCTGAGGTTACACCCCTCGTTGTCCGGCTCATTGTCTTCATCCAGCCCCATCTTTGTGGGCACCAGCTTTTCAAATAGCCTGTGCTGTGTATTGTGCAGAAGGTTTTTCGATCTGCTTTTTTCTTTGAGCAGGTGGAGGGGAAGTCCTTGTCTTCAACCTTTACCGAAGGCCTGTTACACTTCATCCTACAGAAGAAAGAACGTGTGCTCCAGAACGTAATCGAGATGGCCCGGGGTTGTATCTGTTGTAACTGGAAGCCCAGTCTTTGCGTCTGTGAGCCGCTCCCGGGCTGTGGTGTGGGAGGAGGAGAGCTGCTCCTTGACTTTGGCGATATCTTTCGGATGCAGGTCGTCAAACTCTGACCGATCAGATCCTTCTGGCTGTAGTTGAAGATCTCGAAGACAAGACTCTGAGACAAAGAGTATCTTCCCTCGGTCACATCCTACGACAAATAAAAATCCATCTGCTGCCCTGAGGTGTTTTAGTTCATCATCTGATAGAAAAGTGGGTTTGTAGTTTGCTTCCGTACATGGATTGGTGGCACCTCTTAATGTTTTCATGTTCTGAACAGCCATCCTTAGTACAGTAAGTTCATCTAATTTCCTGGACATGGTGTTGCACCTTGGTACCAAAGAAGCCAGTTCATCAATAAAACTGTTCATTTTATCCTGACGCTGCTTTTCAATCTGACTGTGAGCTTCCCTTGCATTTTTGATCCTTCCTTGGTGCTCTGTGTATTCTGACCTTCGATGAGGGTCATCTTTGTCTGTGTCCATTTCTTGGTAGTCAGTGGAGCTGCCCTTCCACCTGCAGTCAGTGGAGCTGCCCTTCCACCTGCCCTTCCACGCCGCTGGTGCCCAGGGAGCTGGACAGCAGGTCGGCGGGGCCCGAGGACATGAAATCACTGATGGTTGAAGAAATGTCCATTCTCTGGTCTGCCATTGAATGCTCTTGCAACTCCAAACCCGGCTGAGGTTATGCCTGCTGCAGGGAGGGGTCTGGGCTCTGCACAATAGGGCTAGAATCCTCTAAGCTTTGGATATCAGGAAAATCAGTGCTGAATTTCGTGTTTGAATGCAGGTAAGCATCTTATTCTTAGCTTTTGATCTCTTTTACCTTTATGTGACAATACCTATGCATATATATGTATTTTTATTGTGAGTTACTTCAGATCTTTTTTGGGAATAAGAAAATTATAAATGACAAATAAATCAACTGCAGATGGAATTTCAAAAAATGGTTATTTGTCAAATAGATATTGGTAGGTATTTAAGTTTATTGTACATGTATTATATACATGTAAAGAAATCTTGTTCTTATTAAATGAAAAAGGGATAATATGAAAAAATTTCTCAGTTTTTGAAATGTACATCTATTTTCAAAACCTTACATTTATAAAATGTTATGGAAAAAGATGACAGTCCTCAATCTTAAAATCTCTATGTAGTTAATCGCTATGTGAAGCCTGATCTCTAGTTATATGCTTAGTGGCATCATGAAGTGTATTTTCAAACCCTGAAGATTAAAATATCTTTCATGAGCGCAGCGGATTTCTTTATGTATAGAACAATTCTTGCTTATATGGAACCGAATGCATTTATTTATATCTGCCTTGCTCCAAAAAGGACTTAATGAGACTTGCCAACAGGTAAGATAAATGAACAATAGGTAAAAAGAGTGAGGTGAAGGGGGACATGGCAGCAAACTAGTCCAGTGAGCTTAGAGTGTGTAGCGGAAGTAGAGTGGACATTCGGCTCCTCCCGAGAGCAGCCGCTTCAGGGAGGGACGCACAGCCATGTGTGGCTTGCACTGTCTGTAGGGAGCAGTCTCACTCTTCAGAAAAAGCATTGACTTTTTGCAGTATGGAGACCAGAGAGAAATTTCACTAATGTATCCTTGTAAACCATTTTTTTCCCCCAGAAAGCATCTTCATGGGCTGTTTCTTATTCTGGCCCTCAGCAAAGGCCACTGGCATCCAGCCACGGCACAGTTGGGGAAGGCGGTTCCGCACGGCTCCAGCTGAGTGGCATTTCATGGGGCTAGACAGAGGAACGTTCGCACAGCAAGTGCTTCAGTCGGTCCTCCACTAATATTACGTCTCTAGGCCGAGCTTTAGAGGGGTATGGAACGGCGTGTGGTCGTACCCCCCGCGGGGGCCTCGGGTGGAGCTATGCAGTTAAGTGCAAAACCCTATACTTTAAAACACTGAGCTGGGGAGAAGGATGGACGTCCTCTTGTGAAAGATGAGGAGGATGATGAGTGGGAGTGTCGGCGGCGGAGCGCCACCATACACCTTGGGGAGCAGAAATACCTTCTGTTTGTGTTGTCTCTTACAGCTTTAACTTAGCAGGGATGTTCTAAAGGGACAGAGGATAACTTAGAAAAAGATGCCCTATCAGGGGGGAGGGGGGGAAATGGGCATTTATTGAAACCTTAAAATCTGTACCCCCACAATATGCCGAAATAAAAAAAAAAAAAAAGATGCCCTATCAGTCAAAGTCAATGACTGCTGTCTTATACACAACCTACTTCCAGCGTTTTAAAGATTCAATGTTGCAATGTAAATCATTACTGAGATATTTTAAGAAGTACTTCTAAAATGAAAATTTTACTATCTCTCTGTTAAACTTTTCATGAAGAATGCTTTTAAATTGATTTGTTCTTAACAGTGTATATACTTTTAATATATATACATTTTAACGTAATGTATGAAGCACTAAAGTGATTTTTTTTTTTTTTTGACACACACATCCAGACCTTTATAATCAAGTCTGATGTACTGCAGTTTCTAACCAGGAGTACATATTATTCCTTGTTGAAAAACAGTTTTATTTGCTTATTTTTACTTACAAATTAAAAAGATACTGTAGAATCTAGTGATATATTTATTTGTAAAAATTCTGCAATTAAACTTTCTGTACAATTTAAGATCATTTAGGGATAAGATTACAAACAGTAGCTAATTCCAAATGAGCTGCAGATTACTTCCAAGGGATAATCAAGGTTTCTGGGCAAACTTCCCGTTTAAAGAGAAAATTTTTTTCCCTGATGAATTATAATCATTGACTCTGATATCAATAGTCATTGCAAGTCATTTTACTTTATGTCTCCATTTTCTCTTCCATAAAAAGTAAAATACCATTCCACAAAGATATTTCACCTATCTTAAAAAAATTATTATACTCAAGAATAATCTTTTGAAAAGGTTATTGGTCTTTAAACGTTGGCCTAATTTATGATTATGTAATTATCCATCTTTTCAGGTATTTAACTACTTATTGAAAAGCTATTTATTCTTTTCAGAAATAATCCGAGGTTATTCCCCTGACATTCTGTTCCAATGTTTATATGCCAGGCAAACTGTTAAACTTTATATGCAGCCACACACCACATAATGACTTTTTGGTCAAAAATAGAATGCATACAATGGGGGCCCCATAGATTATAATACTGTATCTAACGGCTAATGGACAGTGGGTTACAAACTGGGAGTCAGGTGACCTGAGCACAAATTTAAATGCTCCCAATTAAATTTTTTTTCTTTTTCTTTTATTTTTTTGAGACAGAGTCTCACTCTGTCACCCGGGCTAGAGTGCCATGGCGTCAGCCTAGCTCACAGCAACTTCAAACTCCTGGGCTCAAGCAATCTTTCTGCCTCAGCCTCCTGAGTAGCTGGGACTACAGGCACACGCCACCACGCCTGGCTAATTTCTCCTATTTTTAATAGAGATAGGGGTCTCGCTTTTGTTCAGGCTGTTCTCAAATTCCCGATCTCAAGCAATCCTCCCTCCTCGGCCTCCCAGAGTGCTAGGATTACAGGCATGAGCCACCATGCCCTGCCTTAAATACTCCTAATTTAAAACCCTTTTTCCATAGTCTGTACCCAAAGTCCTGGACCAACCTGATCCCAAAATGGTTGTTACCCTGAAACTTGCTTGTATCTACCCCAAGTCCAGGAGAGATCAAAGCATGGAGGATGCAGCCATCCCATCATACACGTTTTTACCTTCCCAGCATCCATTACTTTCTTCTAATAACAGTATCCCAACTCTTTCCAGGGGAATCCTCCCCACTCTTGTCTCAGTGGTTTGGATGGGGGTCCCAGTTGGGCAGGGACTTAGACCTGGCTAAACAGAATATCATTCACTCCTTTCAACAGTGTTTGGTTCATGGATGGGCACATGACCTAAGCCAGACCAATGAACTATAATTCTGGGACTTCTGAAACAATTAGGGAAGAGACATTATCTTTCTACTAGAGCTGCTAAACCATACAGTGTTTGCCCGGCACTACCAAGCTCTACTGCATAGATGTGACCTACTGAGTGTGTAGCCAACCACAGGAAAGGGGAACAGGGGTGTCTGGGGAGGGTGGTGAGAAGAAACATCTGACATTTTTAGATTTCTTGGATCCAGACATGCCTACAGCTACAACTTTCAGACTTTTCTGATGTGAGGCAATTCCTTCCCCGTTTTCTCAGACCAGTTTGTTTTGTGCAAACAAGTGAGTCCTGACTGTACACCTCAGATGGAAGCTGAGAATGATTCTAGAAAATGGTTGGAAAATTTAGTCAAAGATGTAAATGTCCAATTGGGAGGTGAGACTGGAACAAAGTGTGTAGGAGGCCAGACAGGAATATTCTGACTGTGGCCTGAACTCTGGCCAAGCAGAGAACTTCTTATTGCAGAACATGGAATGCCCAAAAGGAGAGACACACATAGCCAGGCTCTTATTATTAGCACTGTGACTTTGAGCAAGTTAACTGCTAAGCTCTGGGTTAGTATAAGACAAGGATAATACCCATTTTTGAGGTGGTTATCATGAAAGGCAAATGAAACAACACTGTTATTCAGTGCCAGGCATTTTATGTTTTTCAAATACTAGCTTCTTTCAATTCTTCTAGATATTACTTTAAAAATTAAAAAAAATTTTTTTGTACAAACAGTGTCTCACTATGTTGCCCATACTGGTCTCAAACTTCTATCCTCAAGCTACCCTTCTGCTTCAGCCTCCTAAAGTGCTGGGATTAGAGGTGTGAGCCACCAGTCTGGCTAGATATTACTTTTAGATGTCATATTTAAAACATCACATATTTCTGGTAAATTACTTAACATCTCTACATATTTACTTATCTATCTTATCTCATAGATTGTTGTGAAGGAACTAATGAAAAACCTCACCTAAAAATCTTAATCTAGTGGCTAGCAAGCACTTAAGTGTTTCATAAGAATTGTGAAGGAAGTACATAGTAGGGTGGCAAAGAAAACAGCTTCTGGAGTTAAACTTCCCAGGTTCAAATATATTCAAACCAAAACTGTGTCTAGGAAATCACATGATTAGATTCCTGTCCTCCATTACTAATCCATCTCAGGTGGATATAAGCTAACAGCTGATCCAGTCCAAACTTCTTTCATCATCAAATATTATCTTATTGCCTGTTATATGCATGTGCCGGGATTTAGAAACCAGCAAGAAAAATATAAAGGAGGACACGAAGAATGGGATTCTTACCTGTCACAACATAAGCTTTACTTTTTCTTGGTATGTATCAAAACACAGAATTGGTCATGCAAGAGTGGGGAACAAATGCAAAATGATCAGTGCAAAATAATGTACTAGAAAATAGATCCTTGATACACTGGGTGAAGATTTCAAGTCTTTTAACAGAAAACTTGAGAAAAATTTTTTATAAACTATGGTTATCCAAAAAGCAAACTTTGGAATCCAAATGCCATAGAGTGTAGGCTGTCTAACTGTGTTGAATAAGTAGGTCTTGTCTTTCTAAGAAACATGTCTCAAGGAGAGGCATGGTCATGAGGTTTGGGGTGCGGCATGGTGATGGGGTGATGTTCCTCTCCATAGTCTAGGCACAGAGCAGGTGCTCAGAAAGTATTTTTTGATTGTACCTCTTGATAACCTTTAATTGGAAATATGACTTGTCTGAGTCATATTCTGTATCAAAGTCCCAGAAACTGAAGCAGGAGAATGTATAATATTCTAGGCTTAAAACCCGGGCCATTCTGAATTTTAAGTAAGTGTTGGGAAGATCTTCATTCCCTTTTTGGTTGTGCTGAAACCCCAGCTACCAGAATCTTTGTACTTGGCCTCCAGCCTCATAAGTTTGTTTTTGATCAAGCAGCTATTAGAAAGCCTGATAATTCTCATCAGGGCCCATTTGAGATCTTAAAAATAATGTTCAAAGCTGGTTTCAGAAATCTGAAAATGGTTAGATGCAACTCTTAGCTTAAGAAAATCAATTAGTTTATTTTCTACTTCATTTTCAATACTGATATTATGATATGCTTGTTTCTAAGATGAACATGTGAATGTTCTTTTTGCCTTTTCATACAGTAGCCAAAAGCAAACCAGATACAGTTATTTTTATCTTTAGTTTTTCATGCCTTAATTCCTATGTGTGCATATGTCTGTGAAGGCGGGGTTTGGAGCAAGCAATCTGTTTTGACCTTTTGTAAGACTGGTTCTATGATCCATGAACATATGGAAGAAAACTAGTTGAAAGCATTCTTAGGCTTGTCATTTAAATATTTCAAGCATGTTTTATCTTCTTGGTAAGAAAGACTATAAGCCCCTTTAGGAAGGAATCCTGTCTACTTTCTTTAATTCTACCCAGAGCTGTGCATATACACAGGTAGCTAGAATACTGTGGGATTGAGTTTTAATCTCCTGATTTTCATTTATGCCCATCAACTGTAGGTCTGAGGATCAATTATAATGCTTTCTCTTGCCACCTCTCTCCCTGCTTTTTAAAATAGACAAGTATTTATTTTAATGTACATTTTGCAAATATAGCAAGCACACCAAACTACAGGATTTTGTGAACACTGATTACGATGATTTTAAAGGTGATATGTATATAACTTGATTTGTTTTAAATAAGTTTATTTAATATTTAAAATGAAGTGATTTTATATAAACAAATACATTAGGCACACAGTTTTACACATTGTTCTTATATATGGCAAAGAAAAATATGACTCAAGATTGGAAATAGGTTTACAGAATTCACACACAATTGTTTTGTGTAATAGCACTGGATACTTAGTTAAAATTAATCATAAGATGACACAGTTGTAAACACTTTGAGGGCAGAGCATGTGTTTTTTTATTCATTATATTCTCTGCAATCCAACCCACTACCTTACATACGTTTAGTTCTCAGTAAATATTTGTTGGATTTAGTTAAGAATGGACTAGAACATTGGCATTTTGTGTTTATGTTAGATACCTGTAGGTAAGAAAAAACAAGGTAGCAACCAAGTGTTTTCTATATCTTCATGTAAGCTCAGGGGCTCAAGCTCAATATAGTTTTTCTATATCCTCATGTGTGTCTTCACCATTTTATCTTCTAGGTTGAGCCTAACACAGCACTCAATTATTTGTTCAATAAAGTAAAGATGTATCAGTATTTTTGGCCAGGAATTCAGCAATGCTTGGTTTTGAATAAGTTTTGAGGGACCAGTATTTAAAATTGGGCCAGCCAACCATATTATTAACCATAAACTGCCAAAGGTAGTTTAAGGAATAAAAACCATTTTTGACATTAGTATCTCGCTCTACTCTTTGAAAACTATTAAATCTACGATCTTATTTGATCCTCGCAACAACTGTAGGAAGAAGAACGGGCAGATAGAGTTCAATACTGATAATAGATGTGAAAGGGGCTATACATTTTTAAATTATGATTCTCATTTTTCAGATGAAGAAGCTGAAATGGCTAAGCCCTGGACTTAGCTCTGCGACCTCTAAGTCCAGTGCTCTTACCATTTCAAAATTCTTGTTTTCTTCCCCCCGTCCCTTTTTGGGTCATTGCTTATTTCTTCCGCAACTTTTAAGACAATGTTAGAGGGATGAGAAAGAGAAGAAAGGGCTTTGAGAACTAGTAGTGAACATAAAGTTCTTAAAGCCATACTCAAGAGAGGCACTATTATTTCTATTATTTAAACTGTACACAGGAGGACTCTAAAACTTTAACCAAAGCTAATTTGTATTTGCCCAGGAGCACACATGGCCCTCCAGATCCCCAAGTGCGGCCCCTCAACCGAATCCAAACTTCACAGAAGAAATCCCCTCATTAAAAGGATTCGTTCTATAAAATTCGGATTCAGTCGAAAGGCAGCAGGTTCCTCACGTGGGAAAGATCCAGAAGGGCCACGTGGCGGAAGCTTTTAACCAGGACACTAGGCTGCCGCTCCATTCAAAGGAGCAGCTTATTATTTTACAAATGAGACACCTGAGGCCAGCCAGGTGGGAGATTTGCTCCGCATCCCTCGTTGAGTTGTGAGGACAGAACCTGGACAAACAGCCCGGTTTTTAGGGCCCCTTTCGGAGGGACCTCACGAAGCCTCCGTTTTGCGCCTTGGGGATCTGCCAGTCCACAGACGGAGGAGGGCAGTGACCTTGCTAAGGTCATATAACAGTCAGACCGGGAAGGACGGCCACGTCGGGGAGCCGCGCCCCTACCTGGAAGGGCCCGGGCCCGGCCCCCGGGGGCCACGCGCTCACGGGCAGGTTTTCTAGGCCGCGCGCGACATCCACCTGCCCCGGCGGGACCGCGGGCTCCTCTTCGCACGCCGCCATCCGGAGAGGCCGCCGCTTCTCCGGGGCTTCCACGAACATTCCCGCGCCTCTCACGTGGCGCCTGCCGGTACTGCCCGGACCGGCTCGGGCTCGCAAAGGCTGCCGGGACTCGTGGGCGCCGCGGCCCCGCCGCCCCATGGGAGTTGTAGTTGCCGCCGCCTCACAGGCGGCGCGTGAGGCGCGGCGCGCCTCGTCAGTCGCTCGCTCAGCTTTCCTCGACTTGGTCAGGTCTGGCTCCCTGGCTGAGTTGAGCCAGAAGCACCACAGATAATTAGAAAGCCGTGGAAGGTACGGACAAAACTTCGGTGACCCGAGATGACGGGTTTTTAGTTTTCTCAGGGAGCATCAGGGAGAGGGCTTGGGAGGCGAGGCCCCTCGTGCGGGGTTGTGAGGACCTGGCAGGCGTTTGCTGGCGTGGAGGGAGGCGTTGAGGTCTAAGCTGAGGGGGGACGTGGACACCAGGGTTTCCGAAGAGCTGGAACTTGCCTGGAAGTTGGAGGACACCTTATGGGGCACCGTGAGGAATTTGCGTGGCGTACGCCCACCCCCTGAGGAGGGGTCTGTTCCAGATTGTTCTGTTTTCCCCTCCCCCCTTCACCCTCCCATCCCGCACCCCACAGAAACCCCTCCCTGCCGGAGGATTCTGGTAGCCTCAAACTTGCTGAATCCAGTGGAATATTTTCCATCTTACCAGAGCTCTCTGACATGATTGTCCTACTTCTCCTTGAACCCCTCTCGCCCCCGTTCCTATGGCTTCAGATAGCAATGTAAAGGGTGAGGCCGTCAGCCTCTAACCCTGAGGCTGCCGAATGGCAGCAACAGAGACCAAAGAAAGAAGTATGGTCTGGATCCTCACGGGCCTTATAAGGCAGACTATGGAAGGTAGACTTTAATTGAGAGAAAACTGAGCAAACAGGGCTTTAAGGAGCAAAACATAATAACATCTTCAAAAGATCATTATAGCAGTGACAGTAAGGGTGATTTGGGGGTATGGAGAATGACAGACTTGAAGAAAATGACTTCAGTAATCCAAGAAAGGAATGAGAGTCTGGGAATACGTAAGAAAAGAATGAAAATAAAAACATCATGAAGGTGGAATCAATAAGACTTGGCCACGAGAGCCTTAGCATGAGAGTATAAGGAGAAGGAAAACAGCCAGACTGGTGTGTTGCTTTGGTGGCTCTGTAGATCCTGAACAAATTATTCTCCCAGTTAATTTTAAAGAGGGAAAAAAGCAAGGTTTGCAGAAGTCAATTCCGGTTGTTTTGAGCTTGAGGAGCCTGTAGGACAGAACCCCAAACGCCCAATACTTACCTGGATATGCGTAACTGGATTCAAGGAGAATCTAGCTCATGTCCCCTTCTCTGTATCTTTCCTGACTTCGTGAGAGTGCAAAACATAAGGCCTCAAAGCTACACGTGGCCCTCCAGATCCCCAAGTGCAGTCCCTCGACTGAATCCTAACTTCACAGAAGAAATCCCTTTATTAAAAGGATTTGTTCTATAAAATTTGGATTCAGTCAAAAGGCAGCAGGTTCCCCACATGGGGAAAGATCCAGGCTGCAGGTTCTCCACCCTTCATAAAAATTATATTGAACTCATAAAGATTATACATATATGGGGGCAGGGAGAGAGGAAAAATATTTTGTTTAACTTAAATGATTTTGGTACATTTATTTGCTAAGTCTTTTGATATAGATGGGGTGGGGTGGGGTGGAGTGGAGGGAGGGAGGGAAAGATACTGTACTGATTAGAGTTTCATGTCAAGCTTACTGAGTTTCAATTTTGGTATCTTTAAAGTGGGCCAGGATCTAAAAGATAGTGAAGTAATCCGAGATCATGATTCTCCCCCCCCAATCTTTTATACTTTTCTCACCTACACCCACTTCAATGACAAAACACTTTTTAGTGACTTCCCTTTTTAAAAATCTTTTCAAAATGTTCTACTTAATTTCCCTAGAGGGGAAAAATTCTTTGTATTCATAGCTCATCATCTTTTCCTCAGGTAATTATAATAGCAGTTATACCTGGTGTTAAGAGGTTTGGGAACAGACACTAAGATCAGGCTTATAAATGTGGGTATCCATGAGCAAGTAATAAAGTCACATTTTTTTTACCAGAAGTACACATCTGATATAAAAATCCTTTTTTTGAGAGCAGGTTTAGAGGGGAAAATAGGGAATTCATTCTATATAGGAAAAAGCAAAGTGTAATGGTTAAGAGCACAGGATCTGGAATCAGCTATGCCTAAGTTCATATTCCTACTTTGCCACTTTCTGACTGTGTGCAAAAATAGCTAACATTTATTGAGTTGTTATTATGTGCCAGATACTGTTTAAGCACTTTACATGTACTAACTCATTTAGTTCCCATAATATGGTACTCGAAACACCCACCGCAGGGTTATTCTAGATTCAACTGAAGATTCAAACCCATAGACTATCATTGGCCAGACCTGGCATTTGGCTTCACTCAAGGTTATAGGACAAGAGCCATATCCTGGCCGGGCGCGGTGGCTCATGCCTGTAATCCTAGCACTTGGGAGGCCGAGGCGGGAGGATCACTCGAGGTCAGGAGTTCGAAACCAGCCTGAGCAAGAGCAAGACCCCGTCTCTACTATAAAGAGAAAGAAATTAATTGGCCAACTAATATACAGAAAAAATAAGAGCCATATCCCGTCCTATAGTTTCCTTCCAGTCTATAATAAATAGATTATTTATAAAAATCTCTTTGAGCAACTCATTAATGTGCAAAAATACATTTTTTCAAGAATATTACATTGTAATATACATTGTAATATTACATTGTAATATACATTGTAATATTACATTGTAATAGTACAAGAATATTACATTGATTATTCAGGGTGTTTTTGGCTTTTTCACTGGCAGAAGAGAAACTATCAGATCAGAAATTTTAAAAAATAAAAGAAAAAACAATACAATATGGTAAAACTCTGACATTCTGTAAGTTCAGTTGTCTGGCTAAATTATGGGATAGGACTATATGACCTTTCCATTTTTTGACAAATATGGCCTTTAATTGGGCAGTTTTCATGATTTTTTTTTTTTTTTGCTAGAGTTTTTATGAAGTTCTGTATGGCTTTGAATTCAGAAGCCATTTGTTCATCAAAGTCCCACTGGCATTATCTCAGCCTAATCTTCTGGGATGTACTTTATGGTCAGTGATGAAAGAGCTAAAGTCAGTAGAAGTTATATATTTGTTAGCATAATGACATCATGAATAGAATAGTTTGGAATATCCTAGCCTTCCAGTAAGAACTATCACTATTAGATATTAAGTAGGAGTGATATAGGCACTGGATCCTCTTATGAAAAAGATTGTGTGTAAATGAAATAATTTTGAGAGCAAAATATGACAGTTGATACTTTTGGGGATTTCTTTCCAGCTCAGTGACTATTTCCCTTGTAAGAACATGCCAGTGCCCACCTGGCCCATTCATGTGGGTGGGCTCACTGGCAGTCATGTTTATATTACACAGTTAACCCCTAAGCCTTGGCCCAGGTTTTTGGCTTCCTGGTGTACACCTGATTCAGTCTAGGCCAACTGGATTCTCTTGGTGAGGAGTTGAGATCAAATAACAGGTAAAACTGTATTTATGTATTTTGGGAGCTGAGTGGTAGCTTTATGCGGTATATGGGTGGAGAAGCAGAGGAAAGTCAGCCTGCCAAAAGACAAATAAAGCAGAGTGACAAGGAGAGATGAATTCTTAGTTCCTGACAGCTGTCTATTTCTGGTTCTAGTCTCTTTTTTGATGCAGCCGACATAACTGTAACCTTACAATAAATTCTACCTTTGGGGTTAGGTTAATTCAGAGTAGCTTCTGTTACTTTAAAGAATGTTGACCAATAAAAGTAGTGTGCACATCATTATTACCATTATTATTATTAGAAAGTGTGTACTGGATAATTAGCTACTATTTTCTATATAGAAGTTAGTTGATATTTATCAATTTTTGCTCATTTCAAAAGTTGAATAAGCTATGTTTATTTTACCACTTTACCGTTCTGATGTGTCTTCAGTAAAGAATGCCTCCCTGAAATTTACCTCAAACAGTAGTAAAAATATGAAATTTCTATCTAAAGGAAGGAATAATAATAATACCACAATACTAAAACTATGTAGCATATAATTTGTGCCCAGTCTTGTTAAAAAATAGCAAAGTGGAAGGTAAAAAATCTTTTTCATAACTGAAATTTTATGCCAAAGTGTATCGCATGTGGGTCATTTACAATAAGAAAAAATATGGCAATTGATTAAAATAACTTGAGAGTTATACCTTCCAAATTATTATCCTGTGTTATTTGTACCTTCCAAAAGGTAGAAGTTTATGTTTTTGTGCATACATTGTTAGTAGTATACACTGTTTTCAGTAGAATAACAAACTCTTGTATCTTTTCCTATGTTTTTATCATTGCATTATGGTTTATAAAATCACAGAATATTTTTAGCATAAGTACTTTAGCTATAAAGTAATATCCAGAATTGATGATTATAGACTATCTCATAATGTTATGCAATCAAATGTGGACTGGTTGATAATAGGTAAAGAGATAAAAGAATTATGAAGAGATAAAAGAATTACTTAACCTGAAATGTCACCAGCAAATATTTAATTTCACTCATGAGAAACAGGAAGAAATTTATTATCACATATATTCTAATACTGTTACCAAGACTGAGAATAGATTTGCTCTGTTTGCAATTTGACCATTGAAAGCACAGCCTGGAGTTTCCATACATTTTCATTTCCATTTTGTGATCTATGTAGTAAGCTTTGCATACTACCTAGAAGGCTATCATCTATAATCAAAAAATGTTTTTTAGTACTAGGTCTTTCTTTTCATCTATAATAAGGCACATGGCCAGCTTCTTCTGTTTATAGTTTTGAAAGCAAAGATGTATGTGTATCTTTTATTTTTTTTTTTTGAGCCAGAGTCTCACTCTGTTGCCTGGGCTAGAGTGCCATGGCATCAACCTTGCTCACAGCAACCTCAAACTTCTGGGCTCAAGCAATTCTACTGCCTCAGCTTCCCGAGTAGCTGGGACTACAGGCAAGCACCACCATGCCCAGCTAATTTTTTTTTCTATATATTTTTAGTTGGCCAATTAATTTCTTTCTGTTTTTAGTAGAGATGGGGTCTCGTTCTTGCTCAGGCTCGTTTTGAACTCCTGACCTTGAATGATCCTCCCGCCTTGGGCTCCCAGAGTGCTAGGATGAGCCTCCGCGCCTGGCCTGTGTGTATATTTTAAAGTGTAGTACCACACGTCTTGTTACAGAGAAATGTACCCAAAACATGTAAGATCTACACCTTACAGTATAATTTCACGGGATACCCTCAAGTATTATCTGAGACTGGAATCCTTCTTAGGGATCATATTAATATTCAGCTTATAAATCAACATTCCTGCAACTTTCTAGGCTCCTAGCAACATTTTCACTGTAGTAGCTTCCTAGCTCCGGTTCTGGCATTTGACAAGGAGAAAGGAAATGAAAACAAAGAAACAAAAAACCAAATAGAAAGAATTTTACTCACGTGTCCAAGACTAATTTGGTTAAAGTACTCTGACAAAAAGTTGATGATTTATACTTATTTTTAGGTATTTCAACCAGGAAAATTTGGTGTGAAAAGAATTCTATGGGGGAAAATGCCCTTTTCTTTTTCATTATTTTGATATGTATTAATGTGTTAAAGTCAATGTCATTGCTATAAGTAAATGGATCTTTATGAATTGAGGAGTACTGTGGAGACTCTTTTTGCTCTTTCACATTTATAGTCCTAAAAGAGCATTTTCAATATCTGACTACAATACCTGAATTCCCCATCATTGGAACTTCTCTGATTGTGGTAAGCATTGCTGTCTCCATGTAATGTTCTTTTAGAACTACAGTATTCCTGGGAATGAGAGAAATGATAAAAAGGGATGTTTTATCATACTGCTTTCCTTCCTGACAAGGAGGTAGTTGGGGCAGCCTGAGAACTTGGAGGAACTGGTAAGGAAGAGGAAAAGAATGCCTGACGTGTCAAATTAACATTTATTAAGCACTTACCTCATTCTTCAGTGTTGTCTACAAATTTCTGTTTCGATAAAAATGTCCCGTATCTTTGCTAATACAGTAGCCACCAGCCACATGTGACTACTGAATACTTGAAATATGGCTAATGTGACTGAACTACTGAGTTACAAATTTTATTTTTAATTAATGTAAATTTGGTTTGAATAGCCACGTATAGCTAGTTACAACTCTAATGGACAGCACATTTCTAGACACTGTACTAAATACTGTATATATTTGTAATTTAATCCTCACAATCCCATGAAGTAGGCAGATCTGAGAATTGAAGTTCAGATAAATTAAGTTTGTTTTTTTTTTAATGTATTCTATGTATTTGAGTGGAAGAGGAGGATTTGGGCCCAGGTCTGAAACTCTGCTTCTCTAAAGATAAAATTTCTTATTGTTTGTGTTGCTAAGCCTTAGTCATATTCCGAGACTGCCTTTTTTCTGGCTGCTATGGAGGAAGTAAAGGATTAGAAATTATGAAATTAAAAAAATATATACAGTTATTCATCTTATTTGACTTTATAGTAATTTATGTAATGAAGGGCATTCTGTAACTTGATAGATGATTTTCCTAAGGGCTGTACCCTCAGGCTTAGAAAATACAACAGATTAATTAGTCTGCTTCAAAGAAAACATTGATCTCACTGTTGAATATCCCAGTCTTGGAGCCTGACTACTGAGAACAGTCTATTAGGCTGCTGAGGTTTCCGCCTTGTGACATTCATCTGTTATGACTATAATTTTATTAATTGTGAGTTACCTGAATAAGGGGGCTGAGTAATAGAAATCTATTGCATAGGTGATTACGTCTCTCTCGATAGGAATAAAAATGCTGAGAAAATCTCCAATTTATTAATAGCCATAGAAGTGATTTCTAGTTTTATTCTCTTTCTCTTTTTGGCCTTTTAATAAGTAAATGAAAGCAACAAACTGCTCTATGCGTGTGCCATTTGGGAGAGGCAAATAGGTGGCTCTGTGAACTCCAGCATTTTTTAGCTTCAGAATGGAAGATTTTTTATCAGAAATTGAACTTTCTTTGCAATAGTAGGAGGGAGATTTTTCAATGTCATTCTCATCTTAACTCTTCCACTTCCAGTTATATAATATAATTATACTATATGGTTAATGAATGATTGGTCATATCATTCAGATCTGGATTCCCTTGTTCTCTAATCCTGATTCTAGCTTTAATACCTCAGTTGTAAAGTCTCACTTTTCATTTAGCTGTTCCTTTTTAATTTTAATTTGCAGTGTTTTTTTTTTTTAAGTCAGATATTTTCAAACATATTTGCTTTAGTGAAGTTTCAGCTCTGGGAGATTGAATTTCATGTTTTGGAATTCACCCGTGAGTTCAGCTTAGTAGAGCATTGAATATAATTTGCTTTTTATGGAGCCTAGAAATTATTGGTTTGATGACACAGGAAACCATTTCTTACTATAGATGAAATACATGCATCTTTCTTCATCTCTTAGCAAGTAAAGTAAAGTTTTCCCCCAAAGCGGGTTTTTATTTTTAGTTGGTAAATTAAATAAGAAATTCAGGTTGAGCTTTCTGGACTCTAGGTGTTGTAGATATTTGTTGCTGGGGCTTTTGTCTTAATGAAATCTGGCAGTACCTGCTCAGATGAGACAGCTGGTTTTACCTTTTCTCTGGCACTGGGTCCAGCCATCTGCTCTAGGTTTGGCTTACAAACACAAAGGGAAAGTATAAAGTATAGTCAAGTTGGTGGTGACAGCTGGTGGGAAAAAGAATCATCGTGTTTGACAGTGTCCTTTGGAACAGAACAGGAGGTGAATCACATACAGTATATTGCCTCATCTTATAGATGCCTGTAGGTTAGTTGGAATTTTAATTGCTGACTCACCCACCTTATTTCCACTTCTTGGATGAAGCCCTTCCTATCATGTGCTGCATCATCCACATGTTCTTAGATAAGGGCACTGTGTAGACCAACATTGAAGTAGATATTCCACTAGACAAAATGCCTTGCATTTAACCAATGTCTTGTAGACATGCTATGTGTATTTTTAAATTAGAAATGATCATAGACAGTATTTGTATATTCTAGGGCAAATGGTCATCTTAGAAAAAAGCCAGTATTTTGGCTTTTTTTCCTCATTTCCTTTGTAATTTTAATTTGCAATTTTTAAAAGTCAAATATTTTCAAATATATTTGCTTTAATAAAGATTCAGATAAGTAAGGAAATAAGTAAAGAAAATTTTATTTTTGAGTAGATTTATATTTGAACAATTGGAGTTTATTCCAAACCATCTGGAATAAATCATATTCCAAGCCTGTTTTTGCAACTAATTAGTTGTTTCAGTTTTTGGTTTTGTTTTTTAGGAAGGAAATGAAGCTACTGTCAGATCATTAAAGCTAGTTAGCTATTGGAAGTAACTGTGTCTCTAAACAAACACCATGTTAGGATTGGGGTGAGGTAGGTGAAGAGAGGTGAGAGGGACCAAAGGAGATTAGCCCACAGAGGAAAGTGTGCTAAAGACCTTTGGTAGAAGGTTATTTAAGATAGAAGTCATTATAATCCACATCAGAGAAGCAGGGAGAAAGTATACATTTGCAAATGTATCCTACACAAGTCCTAAAAGGCAAAGACATTTCTTGCTTCCCTTTTTGGATAATGTCAGGAATTCATGGCAATTCAGTTTCCAGTTTTGCACTTGGAAACTTAATTTTGTCTTTCCCCAAAGGTCTGTATAAAGAACCCATTTTTTTTGCCAAGGGGCCAAACAGGACTGTGGGATCAATGAAAGAAGTGGTAAAAAGCTACTTCATTTCCTTCCCTTGGAGAAATATAAAACACTTATTCGCTAAACATGAAACCAAATTATCTATTATTCACCACAAACCTTTTCTGGAACAAAGTGAGGCATAAATTATTTATTTTGCATTGTAAAATAAAGTGGTAAAAGGAGGAAGGAGAGAGGAAGGCACTTGAGAGTGAATCAGAATGGGGGAGAAATGTAGGAGACAAGCAAAGAGATGTAGATAGACACAGGGTGGGGAGGGAAGAGAGATTGATTTAAAGCAGAGAGGGAGAGAGAGGTTGATTTAGAGCATGAATAAGTCAGGAGGACAGGGCAAAGGAAAACATCTGGATTATTTATAAGTAAAGAGTTTATGTTCCCTGTAATAGTTTGGCCTATTGTTAATCTGGGACTACCATCAGTGTTAACGTATCTTAAAATTTCCCATTGAAAGTCTTGATTTTATTTGTCATGTAACAAGTATTCATTGAGGATCTACTACTTGCAAGGCAACATGATAGGGTTATGGGAAATAATTATAATATTTGGTGAGCACATGCTATGTGCCAGCCATAGACAAAGTCTTTTATGTGGGTAATTTTATCCTTGCAACAGTCCCTGTGAGGTAGTAGGCACAATCATCACCTCTCCCCACCACATATTACATGTAGAGACAAGGAGATGGGAGATGTTAAAGCTGATAAACAAATTCTTAAAAGTGTTTTGATTTTCACTGTTTTCTCATCTCCATTGTGTAAATGAATCTACCATGGCTGATTTCAAGCTACCAATACTTTAACAACTGACTTGCAAGCTTTCTGAATATTAAATTATTGGTGAGAGCAGGTATGGCTGGGTTCAGCACACCTCTGAAGATGATTGCGCACATGTCCTCAAAATACAGTGCAGTAGGGGAGCTAAGACTATATATTATGAAGTATAAAATAAGAGGAGCCAGATAAGGTGGCATAGAAATTTAGAGCAGAAATAATTTTTAGCTGTTTCTTTATAATTTTAATGTAAAGTTGGAGAAAGCTCTATCATGGGGACATTAAAACTGTGTTTTGAGGAATGAGTACGATTGGAAGATGTGGAATTGGGGGCAGAACAGCTGGATCGGGTGAGAAAAGCGTGAGCAGCCATTGTTCAATGTCTTCCCTTATTCTTAAAATGTGCTTTGACTCTGAAGAAGCAATACCCTGTTGGTCCACAAGGTGGTGGGATACCCCTATCCTTTTCTGCATTTAACTGCAAATAAAATACCCATTTTACATACATTAGACAAGAGGTTTTTTTCTCTGTTAAAAGTGAGGAAACAGTTAAAAAATGATTGTAGTAATTGTGATGAGGAATTTCATAGAAATTCTTTCTTTTGTTGTGAGACTCATTTAAACAATCTAGGAGAAATTTATGTTCAAGGTATAACTTGAGTAGGCATGAAATTCTAAATGAATGAGTAAGTCTGAAAAAGATATAAAATACTGTCTAGAAATACTAAACTTGGGAACATGTTTTATTTGTCTGAGTTAAGAATCAGGAACATGTTTTATTTGTCTGAGTTAAGGATCGGGTATGTCTTTAGATTTCACTGTGATTGAAAAACCGAACCCAACGTAATTTAAATCCATTCACCAGATTTGAATGGGTACAGTGTGGCAGTTATTATGCCATTCATGATTTGCCTGTTATACTTTATGCCTGGATCTCATTATATCTAGATCTCCCAATAGTTGCAAAAATGCAACTTACCTAATTATGGTACATGTTTTAAAGCATTTTGTTTTTGTTGATAAGACAATTTATTTGATGCTAGAGTCCTTCATAATAAGAAAGATTTATTTTTAGCATTTTTTCATTTTGTTACTCAATAGATGTTTATTAAGGACCTGCTTTGTTGGCCATTGTGCTAGGTGCTATTTTTAAATGGTCATTTAGTTCACAGAGTGCTCTAGCTAGAAACTTTACAGCCAGATATTTTATACCATGTGTATGATGGCAACAAAGAAAATGGGTTTAAATTAAGAGAGATGGTGTAATATATCTGGTTGACAGTAGGGGAGGGAGTACTGGAATGGGTGTTGGAGGGCAGAGCAATGTGGAGGGGGTGCTTTCCAGGAAATCTTCAAGAATGGAAGTGATGTAATTAAGATGTATACTTGCCTGAAGGCAGTGGCTTAAGGCCTGACTCTTAGGTTCCTTTTAGTCTTATTTCTAGTTTCTAAATTATGGTGCAGTAATGTGAGAACAGCCCTTAACAGTTTATGACTGGTCAGTTTACACCAGAGTGGCCTAGTGTGGTCCTTGCTCTTCTGTGAAGCCTGTTGCCTCACCCATAAAATGAGGTTGATAATAATGCCAGTCTCATAGGGTAGTCCTGAAGATTTAATTAGGTAGGGAATGACTTGTTTGGGGAATTGGAAAAAGCTTAAGTGCTAAGAGAGGGAGGAGATCTTTGGATTCCTGCCCCCCTCTCCAAGTGAGAGTGTCCTGGCCTCCAGCTGTTCTTTACCTCCAGTCTGGAGCTTCCAGGGCTTCCTTTCTGTCACTATCCTCCTCCCCATCACCACCTCAACTCCCCCAGTTGTTTTTAATCTACTTCAGTTCCAGATTGGCTGGGTTAAGGTTTAAAATAGGCTTCCCTCTGAATGTAATGGCATTATAGCTCACAAGGAGCAAATTATACTATGTACTGTAGCAAAAAAGGCAGGATAATATCGAACAATGAGATAGAGTTGGTAGAAACAACAATAACAATGTGTGCCTGAGGTCCTTCTTGATTCTCATGGATAAATAGTAAATAACAAGGAAGTAAGGTAAAGGGAACTTTGCAAAGTTCCAAAACCATCTTCCTTGGTGGGCAGAAATTAAATTTTAGTTAGAAATGATAGAGGGCTCCACAGTTTTTAGTTTTTGAGTGGGGTGATTATACTGCAATATTAAGCTAGGTTAAAACGACTAACAGGAATAGCTGTTTTGGAGACAAAGGTCCATCATAATAATTCTTTCAGAATGCTTCCACATCCACCCAAAACTTTAGAATATTTGTTTTTTAAGTGGAAAGACACACAAAATAATTCCTGGTTCTTAATTTGTTGCCTAAAGCTGATGATATTTTTGTGCTCTGCCAAGAGGGAAATTCTGTCCATGTATAGTTTTTCCACTTGTCAGTGCTATTTGCCTACTGCTCACTGAAATTAGGAAACTGGCATTTATGCATCAGCGATGAAGCAATTAAGAACTTGGTTTATATTATTGTACACTCCTCACTTTCCTTAGGTGTTTTCTAGTGATGTAGTTCTAAATGGTCATAGACCTAGATTGTAGCTAGCAGGTGCTTGAATTCTCAGGGGTCATTGTTTTGCTTTTGCTTGGAATCATCATTAAATTTTACTTAGAGACAGGAGAATTGCACTCATGGAATTCTAGGAATGTGATAGGTTCTACTCAGAAACAAAAGCAGGTCTCATTTTGCTTCAGAGAAGACTGTCAGCTGATTCTTAGAGACAGTATACATGAAAGCTTAGCAAATCTGCCATCAAGTATGTCCACATAAAAATTATCAGTTAAATCTTTGTTTATGTACAACTACTATGTACCCATAATAATTAAAAATTTAAAAAAAATCTTTGTATTTGAAATAACATTTGCTTGTTGAGATAGTTATTCTACTTACAGGAAAAGCAATGTATTAAACAATCCCTTTCTCTGATATTTTCTCATTTAAAAGCGCTCTAGCACAGATAAGAAATTAACAAAAGACCCTATACTTCTTTATATTTTTTTTTTTTTTTTTTTTGAGACAGAGTCTCACTTTGTTGCCCAGGCTAGAGTGAGTGCCATGGCGTCAGCCTAGCTCACAGCAACCTCAAACTCCTGGACTCAAGCAATCCTCCTGCCTCAGCCTCCCAAGTAGCTGGGACTACAGGCATGTGCCACCATGCCTGGCTAATTTTTTACATATATATATCAGTTGGCCAATTAATTTCTTTCTATTTATAGTAGAGACGGGGTCTTGCTCTTGCTCAGGCTGGTTTTGAACTCCTGACCTTGAGCAATCCGCCCGCCTCGGCCTCCCAGAGAGCTAGGATTACAGGCGTGAGCCACCGCGCCCGGCCTATATTTTGAGGTGTAATCTATGGTCCTTTTTTTTTTTCCCCCCAGTAGATTTGTCTGTTCTCAGTTTGAAGTAATTGTTGATACTAATGTGAATTCCTAGGAATAGTCAGTCTAAAGACATTTTTTGGTGATCAGAAACTATCACACTGGTGTGAAAGATATATCACAGATAGTATTTAAAGTGGATCATTCACATGTAGGTAATGGGTAGTTGATGACAGGGCCACCGATAGCAAAATGGAAAGCAGGGAAACCCCATTTTTTTGTACTTTTCCATTCTTTTTAGCACTTCCCATTCTTAGCTCCTCCTTGATATATATATTTTTTAGAGTTCCTACTATGGTCTAAATGTTTGCATTCCCCCCAAATTCATATGTGGAAATCCCAACTTCCAAGGTGATAGTACTAGGGGATGGGGCATTTGGAAGGTCATTAGGTCATGTGGGCAGAGCCCTCATGAATGGGATTAGTGTCCTTATAAAAGAGGCCTTAGAGAGATTCCTCATGCTTTCCACTATGTGAGGACACGGTAAGAAGGCACTGTCTGAATCAGCAAGGGGACCCTCACTAGACACTGAATCTGCCAGCACCTTGATCTTGGACTTCCTAGTCTCCAGAATTGTGAGAAATAAATTTCTGTTATTTATAAACCATCCAGTCTATGGTATTCTGTTATAGCAGCCTGACTGGACTAAGCCAGTCCCTTTATGGTGGGTAATACCTACCCCTGTCCTCTTTAGGTGCCCAATACTGAGATTTAAATCTTATGCTTTTTCCCTTTATCAAAGCTTACACATATTGTTGGCCACTTTTCTCTGTTATCTTGTTGGAAAAGAATCTAATGAACTGATCCCTCCAAAGATATTACTTACTTAGGATATTTTAAGTTCTTTTGTATGAATTTTAACAAAAGGTTTTGAAAGAGGCAAAGCTTTAACTAAGAAAGATCAAATATTGAAATTTCAGATGGGTCAGAGAAAGTATTATAGTTGGAAATAGGATAACATTAAAGACCCTTCAGTTTATCCTATAGATAGCCAAATAGTTTTAGTTGAACATATATTTCTCTTTTGACAAGAATAGAAGAGGGAGGAAGTACCATGTATCTTTTAATGTGAATAGGCATTTGAAAATTCCTTTCCACAAGATTTTATATGGTTTATTGTTGCCTCCAGAAGTTGAATGTGGGGAAAGTTTTCCTGAAGAGATTTAAACTAAAACAAATTTGTAGCAGGTTTCCAAGCCTTCTCTCCTTAGCAATTTCTCTAACAGTATAAAGATTCTCAAGGGAAAGGCACCAAATGCATCAATTCCATTCAGGTCCACAGTCTGAGCTCCTAAAATGGCTTAATATGCAATCTGAAAAAGAGAGGCAGTCATCTAATTCATTTTGTTCTCAGGGTAGAGAAGTGTAGCACATGATTACAGATTGAGCCTTTAGGAGAACAATAAAAATAGCTCTGACAGCCATTTCCAATAAAAAAATAATTTTTCACTGGGTGGAGTATCCAATCAATGAAGACATTTTTGGAGTTCTTGTTTGGTAGTATGTTTGGAGATATTAAATCTCCAAAGGCAACCATGGGAGAAAGGAGCATATGATTGATGCAGGATAAAAACCAGATGCTTTAACAGAAGTGTTTTATTATCTTTAAGTTTCAAAATAAGATTTTCTTTTAAAATCTTTTTCAAAATAAGAATTGACTGAATGACAGTTCTCCCACTTTCCACTCTTGTGTGGGTATCATTATTTTCACTGAAAGTGCCATTTAGTATAAAAGGGTTGAAATTGTAATAACTGTGGTCTAAGAGTCATTCATGTTGCCATAAGGATTTTTTCCCACTCTCAGTACCAAGTAGTTCTATTTCTTTGCTCTGATAAGGCAAGAATTGGGGAGTAGAAAAATTGTAGAAGGTTTGTGTGAATTGATTCTAACTAGTTACTGTAGAAATTAAATAGGAATAGCAGTGCATCAATCTACATTCTTTCCCTTTGCACATTTCTTCTTTACTTTAAAAATCAAAATTTTAAATTCTTAGTATTGTATCCTATTAGTGGCCAGGCATTCCTTCTGGTAAAAATGCAATAAAGCCTCCTCTCACCCCCTTCATTTGAATGTGACTTCTTTCTGTGGCTAGATAAGTACATTGATTTTATGTTTCACGGAGATTAGTGGTTTAACAAAATGATAATAGAGATTACTGATTCTAATTTTTCTACATTGTTACTGGATTTAGCTGTCTTTTTAACCCACACAGTGTCTTTAAAGATGTTTTGTCTTTGCTACAAAGAACATTAAATAGAATGTATAATGATAATGAACAAATCAGGAATGTTAAGTAAACAAAATTAAAGTTATGGGTTTTTACCAAAAGGTAAAAGCCAGCTTCTAAGTACCTGTATAATCTGCATTCTGGCTTGTCTTTGCTCTTCTACTGAATTGTTCTTTCTTTATAAAATGTTTTATGTTGTTTTTTGACGAGAAAGATGTTCATATGGATAAAACTTCAAAAGAATATAAAAAGTATGTGTTAAGGAGTCTCATGCCCACTCCCGTTCCTACTTTTCTTCTTCTTTCTGTACTTCTTACACTCTGCCATCCAGGTAATAACTTTATTAGTTTCTTGTAAATCCTTCCAATTTTCTTTATGTAAATATATATATGTATTCTCCTTGCCCCCTCTGTTTTTGCCCCAAAGTTTACTTAGTATGTAGATAGTTTTGAACCTTTGTAATTGATATTTCTTCCAATTATTTTTTCTCATCCATGAACTAAAAACATTTTCCCTAGATTTTTTGGCTTTTTTGGTTAGACAAGCCTCTGTTTGAATGCTAGCTCTGCTACTTGGTAAGTGTGTGACCCTGTAAACTTGAGGGTCGAAGTTAACTTCTTTGTAAAAATGGAAGTAACAGTACCAATGGCATAAGGTTACTATGAGGATTAAATGAGGTAATTTACAGCTAATAACATAGAGTGGGCAATCAATGTATGTCAGTTTCTCTTTCCTTTTCTCTGATGTTTTCTCTCTCCCGTAGTGAAATCAACCCTTTCCATCATCTGTTTCCTGAATTGAAACTACAGTATCTTCGCAAATATTCTCCTTGTCTGTAGTGTAGCTCCTGTACATCTATTCTTCACACTGCTAACAGGGTGGTCTTTCTATGGCTGGTATCAGCTGCACAGAGGATGTGCTTCAAAGGGCATGTGATACTTTTCATGATCTAGACTCTTCTATACTGTGCAGCTTTCTTCTTTCCGGTTCTATTACACATGACTTCCTCCTTCCCCAGAGTTCCCATTCCCTGATTTTCCACTTGACAAGCCATCAAGGATTTAACTATGTACCCCCCTGAAAGATGTGGAAGTCCTAACCCCCAGTACCTATAAATGTGATTGGAAATAGAGTCTTTGCAAATGATCAAGTTTAAGATGAGATCATTAGGATGGGCCCTAATCCAACATGACTGTGTCCTTTTAAAAAGGGGAAATTTCAACACAGAGACAGACAGACAGACAGACAGACAGACAGACAGACAGACAGACAGACACACACACACACACACACACACAGAGAAGGGGAATGCCATCTGAAGATTGGAGTTATATTACCATAAGCCAACAAACTACCAGAAGCTAGGAGAGAGGCCTGAAACAGATCTTTCTCTATCTGCCTTCCGAGGCAGTGTGGCCAAGCACACATCTTGATCTTGGGCTTCTAGCCTATAGAACTGTTGAATAATAAATTTCTATTGTTAAAACTTCCTAGTCTGTAGTATATTTTTAGGGTAGCCTCACGAACTAATACACAAGCTTTTTTAAAACTCCAGGATGTTCTTGATTAACTCTTTGGTTTCATTAGCAGTGCATTTTAAAAATGCCTCTTGGGCAGGGCCGGTGCAGTGGCTCACACCTGTAGTCCTAGCACTGTGGGAGGCCGAGGCAGGTGGATCGCTCAAGGTCAGGAGTTCGAAAAATGCCTCCTGGAATTTTTTTTTAAATTAAATTTAACTTTTAATTGACAAAAATTGTATATATTTATCAGGTACAACATAATGCTTTAAATATGTATATATTGCAGAATGGCTCAATAAAGCTATTACCTTACATCAAATGTATTACCATACATACTTATCATTTTTTTTCTGTGGTGAGAACACTTAAAATTTACTCTTAGTGATTTTCAAAATTGGATTGTTCTTTACAGATGGCTGGTGTCATCTCTTATGTATATGTTTTTACTGTCACATCCTTTAAAGAATACAGCTTTAAGGATTCTTTAAAGTTAGCTTTAAGATATAGCAAAAATTAACTTTAAAAATTCTTTAAAATATCTCATAAAATATAGTACATGCAGTTTTTTGGTGTGTATACCATCTGGTACACTAATTTTTATGTATCCTAAAGTTCAGGATCTTAGGAAATGGGCTCTGTAAATAAAGCCAGGAGCTGGGAAAAAGTAACCCCATTTAAAAAATGATCTTACAGCCTGCAGAGGTGGCATATGTAACTTGATTCATATTATAAGTCTCTTCTCAGGGTATAAACACAAAATGGTTTTATGTTTTTGCATTTATTGCCTCCAGCTCTGCTATGATGAACCTCCACCTCCCACAGAGAATGCAGTCACAGCTCAATTGCCTCTCCCCAGTTTTTTCTCATATAAATGGGATTATAGCATATATTCTTTGTAAATTGCTTCTGTACTTTTCAATATACCTTGCAGATAGTTGTGCATTGGCACACATAAATCTACTTCATTCTTCTTCATGGCTTTATAGTATTTTGTTATATGGATGTATCTTAATTTATTTGTTAATTGACATATAGGTTGTTTCCATTCTTTTAGCTATTAAAAACACATATATGATCTTGTAAAGGGCCTTGACCTTTTTATTTTTACATTTTGAAATTGTGAATCGACAGAATAAAAAGGTTAAGAGCATTTAGATGATTTTTTCACATACCTGTTTTTAATGAGCTCTTTTAAGTTATCAAGATTTTCATATAGTACTTCAGTGTAATACTAATAAACTTAATCTGTCAAATGAAGTAGCTGATGAATCATTCAGTGTTAAAATAGAAATGTCTAACTTATTTATGCAGTATTGAATTAGAGCAATTTTTCTCCAGCTTTCTGTGGTGAAAGAGTCAGGGTTTGTTTTGTTTTTTAAAAAATGTCCAACTCTTTGCAGACCAATACTTTTGTAAAATGCGATAAAAAAATTATCAGAAAAATAAAATTAAAAATGCATACAAAATACAAAGCCTCGATGATTACTATAGAGCAGTGTATGGTCCAGTATCCTCATTTTTCAGATGTAAAAGGGGTCAAAAACTTTGGGAGCAGCTGATATAGAGAATTTCCATTGCATTTATAAGTTTTTGTTGTTCCATCATCATAACTAAACAAAACATTATGAGTGAAACAATGTTTGCTTTTATTAATATACTCACTTTGAAAAAATAACCATGTACATCAAGGCTTAATGTTTTCATTGTGACAAGCTTGATTTTTGCTTGTTGATTTATGTAATCTTGGTTGGATTGATGACAATGCTACTTTTAGGAGATAATGTATATAAAAATTGTTTCTGTAGTCTGTTTTAATAACACTCCCAATAGACCAGTCTCACAGAAGTATTTGATAGCTACGTAAGAAAAGATTTTAAAACAAGTTTAGCAAGCTTAGGATATTTCTTTTAAAATTTTGCTCAAAATAAAGCAAGTGATACTTGTATTTTCAAAATTCATCTTAAATTTTTCATTAGTAGTTAATTCTACCAATTTATCCTTTAAAATTACAGCCTCATTTGTCTGTTTATTTGCCAAATTTAAATGACCTTTTAATGAAAGTCATAGATTTAAAATTCTTAAATTTTTCACTGAATGAATCTCCTTTTAATGGAAAACAGAAATTCAAAAGTATTATCAAATTAATGAGGTGTTTGGAACAACATCAAGATTATCACCTGCTTCACTGATAATTATTCTATTTTTCTTTTTTCTATTTTTAATTTTTTTTATTTTCACTGGTAATTACTGATAAGTTATAGAACATGTCATAATATGTTGTTTTAGGGTTTTAAATTTTGCTTTTGTCTTTTGATCTCATCTGTTATCCAAAAAGATACTGCAGTCCTTCTTTTTATGGAAATATTAAGAAAGTTAAAACTACCAAAAACATCAGACAAATAAGCAGGTATGGGTGTCCAATGAACATCTTTAAATACTTGGGACCAAACTACTTTCTTATGTTGCAGCAGAACAAGAAATTCATTTTGTAGGTTAAGCATTCTTTATAAAATTTTTCCCTTTGATGATTACCGTACTCCAACATGCATACATTTTTTGCTAGTGATGATAACATGAGGATGATGGTGATAGTGATGAATCAATCACCATATCAATACCTTAAAACTTCAGATGGCCCCTGCTTAAGTGTACTTGCCTAGAAATGGTGGATTCTCAGAGGAAGCTCTTCCTAGGCCCTACTGACCTGTGTTTTGGCCTATTTTTTAGTGGAGCTATTCTAACACTGCCAATATCTCTCTGTTGCAGTATGACTGTCCATTCAAAGATTATTATGCTGAATGATAAATGGAACATGTGAAGTCATTCTCATTTATGCTGGTTCTATTGAGCTCTTCTGGATGTAAAGAACATAAATGTTTTTCATTTTTAGTTTAATTGAAAGTCCTACTGTGTCTGTCTGTTTTCCTTTGGATAGCATCCCTGTCTATTCTATCTCCTATTTCTTTTCCTCCACTTCCCTCTTTTCTTCTTATGGGGTCTTGGTCTTTCTATGTGCTCTAACTCATACCTTGGAGTTTTCCTCTAGTTATGTTCATTTTCTTGCTTTCTCTTAGGTAATCTTTCTTGTTAGGTCCACCCTAGGTTTGGTGGACACAGAGATGCATCACAAGACAACTCTGATGGATATTACATGCTCCAGAGTTGCCCACTGGGTTGGTCAGGGCTTTCTCAGGGTTCCATGACATTTGAACTTTTTCCTTTGTCCAGTTCTGCCTCCTCCTTACTCATCCTTTCACTGGTGGTATTCCCTAATAAACATCTTGTACCCTAATTACCATCTCAGCATCTACTTCTAGAGATCCAACCCATGACTTCAGGCTAGCTTCCTATTCTCCTCTGTCCTTCCTCTATGTGGCCAGGAGCAGCTCATCTCCCTTGGCAATTCTCTTAGCTTTGGTCTCCTAGGCAAAGTGACCAGACAGAAGGTTTTTTATTTCTAGATATTTGTTTCCAGCTGTAGGAAAAACTTCTTCCTTCCCATGATGTTTTACAGTGGAGTATTTGGTTTCTTCAGGAGAAACCCCATCTCTATTCATAGAGGCAGAGTCTGGTTGCATAACTCCAAAAATACAAAGTAGTCTGATATTTGTGTATTGTCTTGTATAAAGTTTATACAAGTTTTATCTATGGTCATCTTATTACCATCCTGGATGACTTCAGATCAACTGCTTAATCCTCTGAGCCTCAGCTTTCTTATTCATTAAATAAGAATAATATCCCCCTCACAGAATTAGAGTTCAACTAAGTGATATAATATATAACAAGTACCTGGAACAGTGCTGAATATAATATGCTTTCAATGAAGGTTAGATTCTTCTCCCTCCCCATCCTCACTTCTCCCTTTTCTCTCTCTATATTTTGTATCTTGGTGAAATTGGGTAAAAATGAATATCAGAGACAATCTTGAAGGGGGAAATATGTCAAACATGATATTATTAAGCCTATGTATATATGTAGAAGTGAGGGAGTGCAGTTCCATTTGCCAGACTGGGTGAAGATAGAGATTTTAGAGATACATTGAATGTATCTATCTTAGAGTGGTTTGTTTGTTTGTTTGTTTTTAGTATGACTGACAGGCCAGTCTCCTACCAGTTGCTTTAGGGAGTTATCTGTCATGCTGTTTATGAGCCCCATCTATGGTGTGCCTTCCCCAAAATGAATTTCGTTTCTAACATTGAGGTTCGGGGACCTGCTGATCTGACATACTCTGACAGATGCAGACTAGGCTGTTATTTTAACCCCTTGTCCTCTGTTCAGAGAACAACAAACACACACTGATCAGATTATGTCACCCAGGGGCATGATGATGAACCCTCCCTTCCTCTCTCCCTCCCTTTCTTCCTCTCTTTGGCTTTATTGAACATAATTTACTTACTATAACATTTAATCATTTTAATACAATTCAAGGATTTTTAGTACATTTACAAAGTGGTACCATCACCACAATTCAATTTTAGGACATTTCTCTCACTTCCAAAAGATTGCTCATACCCATTTGCAGTCACTCCATGTTTCCACCTCCAGCCTCAGGCAATCCTTGATCTACTTTCTCTGTATATTTTTTCCTAGACATTTAATACAAATGGAATCATATAGTGTGTAGTCTTTTGCTTTGGGCTTTTTTTTTTACTTTGCATATTTTTGATGTTCATCCATGTTATAGCATGCATGTGTCAGTACCTTTTTCCTTTTTATTGCTAAATATTATTCCATTCTATGGATATAATACATTCTCTTTATCCATTCAACAGTTGATAGACCTTTGAATGTTTTTTCCCTATTATTAATAATGCTGTTATGAACATTCTTGTACAAGTGTTTATGTGGGCAAACGTTTTCATTTCTCTCTCACCGAGGAGTGAAATTAGAAGATCTGGTAAATTTAATTTTTAAAGAAACTGCCAAATTGCTTTCCAAAATGGCCGTACAATTTCCTGTATTTTTTAACTTTGATTTATTTTTATTTCAGAATTTTATGTGGGTACATACATTTTGGTTACATAATTTGCTTTTGTACAGTTTGAGTTGAAGTTGTAAGTGTGCCCTTTAGTCAGTTAGTGTGCATTGTACCTGTTAGGTGTGAATTTACCCATCCCCTTCTCTACCTTTGATTTTTGTGACTATTGAAAGATGATGTTTTCAATGACATTTATTAAGAAATGAGTTAGAAAAGATAGTATAGAGTAATTATATAACAGATGCCACACCCAAGTTGTCCTTCAGGATAGAAGGCTCTATTCCTTTAGCTTCTAAGACCACTACTAGCTAATAGTTCTCTGCTGTCAGCCCTCTCCAGAAATTGCCCTTGGACAGAGTCACCTTGCTCAGGGTCAGGGCACCTTCCTAGGGGAAGCCTGTATCCAATGACTAATTGATATGAGGCTGTGAAGGCCCATCTTCTTGTGCCAACTCAGTACAGCTAAAGCACCAGCCTGCTTCAGAGCTCTCTGTGGGGTCGACTAAAGCTCTAGTTGGAACCACATTCCAACCTAGCCCCTTCTTTCTTTCTTCCCTTCCTCCAGAGGAAGACCTGATCTCCAGACCTCTTCCTAATAGGTTTTCTGCACGTTACTCTTCACCTCTGAGGACACCAACCTTGAAAGCAACAAATCACTAACTTTTAAATATTACAGATTACATTTACACTTGCCTTATTAAGTAGCTTCTCCTACTGGCAAGAATCAGAGTATTTTCTTGAAGCCTGAAACCAAATTCCAATCCCTGCAAAGAAATCAGCTTCTGTTATCTCAGAATCTACCAAGAGAGGGCAGCGAAATGCTAGTTAATCTGGCAGTCATGTGGCGTGAATAAAGAATTTAATTGTCATAGAAATTCCCAGGGGTTCTTAAAAATATGTTTTTTTTTGTTTTTTGTTTTTAGTTGTTATTGTTGGCTCATCCTATATCCACCAGAGATTGGTAGGATATGTAGGAATAAACTTCATGTGGTATGCTCTAAGAAAAGCAGAATTCTGAGTAACCCCTTTTGAGGAACACTTCTGAGCACAGGCTGTTATTTTAGTTTTTAATCAGTTAATGTTTTAAATTGATGGTATAGAAGCATTTAAATAGAGTGGATTTTACAAAATTCCATCAAGGATGCCTTATAAAATCAGAGAATATTAGAGTCCAGAGTTTATCTGGTTCAACCTCCTTATTTTGTAGGTAAAAATACATGGTACATAAGACAGGGAATGATTGGTCCAAGAGCACCAAGGAGAACAAAGAGTAAAATTTGGTCAAAGTGATTTTTTTCATTAAACTTTGCTCCTTTTCTTCTATTATAGGACTCTGGTTATTTCTAGTTTTTCAGGAGTTAAAATTTATAAATAAATTTCTTTTATTTATAAAGAAGAACACTGTTGAGAGCCTCATGAAATGATTGGTGGTAGATATTAGCACCATCAATCAGACTGGCTATGGTACTTTCAGTGACTTTGAGTCTGCCATATTCTAGGACTGTTGTTTTTTTCCTCTGCATTTCAGTCATCTCTAACACTACTGTTATCAATGTTTGTGATATGTGTAAGTATTCAGATTTAAAACTATTTTCTCTTTGCTACCTTGACAATTTGCACAGTACAGTCAGAACTAGTTGAACAGTACATTTTGCATGATTTAGTTTTACTTTGTGGTCTCTAAAACTCTCCTCCTGGATGAAATGCTGTTGTTTAAGAATATAAAAAAACCCTCTAGGAAAGTCCCTAACAATGTGAAAGTCAAATGACCACTCCCTTGATCTTTGTTTATATCAATATTAAATTATCTAACATTTTTGCTTGGCAAAACTAGAAAATATTGTTGTTCCAGACCTGATTAGATTTTAACATCAGTTATATTTAGGGAGCTTCCCACATGCTTGTGTCTTTTGTTGAAATCTGAGGCAAAGTTCAGTGCCCTTTATTTTTTGACAACCTTCTTCTTGCCATAAATTATAATTCTCCTTACACTCAATCCCCTTTGTCTCTGCAAATATGTACACTTGTCATGGCAGGATCTTGAAGAATTAGGAGGTGTAATTATAAATGCATTGCTGGTTTAAGTTTTCTATCTCTTTAACCATGCCCTTTGAATTTAAGTGGGAGGTGCGCACGCATGCCTGTGTGCGTGTGTGTGTCTGTGTGTATTTCTTTGTGTGTGTGTGTGTAAGAGAGAGAGAGGAGAGAGAAAAGAGAAGATAAGTGAAAAGAGGGGAAAGGAAGAGAAGAGAGAAACTTTTCCCCTCTTAGTTTCCCTGTGTTTCTTCCAGATTGAGACCTTGGGTTCACCTGTAGTCAGTCATGCTTCAGCAATTAATTCTTTCAATACTGTGTCTCGTTTTTAGGGAGCCCAAACTCATTGCCTCAGCATCAGTGTAGCATAAATTTAGCTTTTGTGATGGTACAGCTCTGACCCCAGATTCTTTATTTGTTCTCCTTGAGCCTTGGGTAAATGACTTAACTTTTCTGAGCCTTGGCTTCCATATGTATATAATATGGTTAAGAATACCTAACTCAGAGAACTGATGTGGGGACTAATGATATGGTAGCTATAAAATGCTTAGTGTATAACACTTAATATGTGTTATCATTACTTCATTATCAGTTCTTCACCTTCAAAATGTCTCTCTTGTAGACTGCCAGTTTCATGGAATATAGGTGGCTAAGAGCAGCTTGTATTGCACATCTTATGTTTTCCAGTCTATCCCAAAAGGATGAGAATTAAAGAGGGCCAAATCCTGAAACAGAAGAGATATTTTTCTGGTAGAATTACACACATTAGTAGTTGAATGGAAGGATCTGAGGGAATGCCTTTGTTAGCTTCTTCATGGCTTCCAAAATTATACCACATAAGGAATTTGCCTATTTTTCCTTGGGCATTTCTGCTGGGTTTTGGGAAATGTGAATTTTTGATTGTTACGATACCTTCTTCACCCATTCATTCTTTCCTGTACTTTTGGTCTTTTATTGACTGTCCTCTCCTCAGTAGTGCTATCCTATCTTCTGCATATACCATATAATTTGAAATATGGCACATTGGTTAAGATTGCTTGATGTTTGTATGTGTCTATTAAACACCCTTCAATTGTGATTCATGACTAACTCTAGAGTAAAATCATATTTTTGCATTTAAGGCTTGAAAATTTGAAATGCTATTATAGGTCTTTGATAAGTATGTGTTGCTAAAATGAATTAGTTAAGCACTCTGATTCCTGAAATATAATCCTATAATTCTTTTGTTCTTTAAAAGGAAAAACATTTTATTTTACTATTTAAAAATAAATTGAGAGGATTTAAAATATTTTGTGTTTTTAAGAAATACTATAATTTGGGGGATAGGTAAGCATGGAATAATTAGCAGAAACACTATAAGAATTTAAATAATATGTGTGAAACAGTGTTTTTTAAATTATAAAGTATTGTTTATATATGAAGAATCATGATCATTATTGCCAACAAATTGACATACCACACTTGAAGTCACTATTGTAAATAATTATAGAAATTATAGGCCAGCTGTAGTGGCTTGTGCCTATAATCTTAGTGCTTCAGGAGGCCCAGGTAGGAGGACTGCTTTAGGCCAGGAATTTGAGACCAGCCTGAGCAACATAGTGAGACACCCATCTCTACAAACAGTAATTTAAAAAATTAGCTAGGTGTGGTGGCATGTGCCTGTACTCCCAGCTACTTGGGAGGCGGAGTCAGGAGGATTGCTTGCTTGAGCCCAGGAGCTTGAGGTTGCAGTGAACTGTGATGATGCCACTGGACTCTAGCCAGGAGACACAGTGAGACCCTGTCTCAAATAAAGAAAAAAAAAAAAAAGGTGACCTACAAGTTTGTGATCTGTAAGCTAAAGGTTTGGCTACATTATCTTTAAGATAATCAGTGTTGAGATTCTATGAAAACATGAGCAGGAATTCAATAGTAGCAAAAATATTCACACAATCAGGGCTTTCCCTGCTCCTGCTGATGCATAGGACACATCTGTGTCCTGTCTGTTAACTGATGAGAGTTGGGGTCAGGCTTGTGAGAAATTGCTGCTGCAATGATGTCTGATATTAGGTAGTTAAACGTCACTTTTAGAGTCGGAGAAAGTCTGGGCTGTCTTCCCCTGACATACCTCACCATTTACAATGAGCCTACTTTCTGATGATGTGCTTTGTAAAAGTATCTATTTTATCACCCAAGCTTGATGGAAGACCTAAATGGGTGTTATTTCTCTCAGAAGAAAAACACTTTAAAAGTAGTCAAAGGGCAGCTGAGTTAGAGGTTTACAAGTTATACCTATGGAAAAATAAAACATGTGCCTTTCCCTGCTGTTTTCCTGTAAAAAAAAAAAAAATAAGTGTTCTAATGCTGAAAACCACAGAAACATCCCATGGCTCATGAAATTTTCATCACCCCAAACTCTCCTTTTCCATATTTGTCAGTGTGGTGATGCTTGAAGGTGAGAAAGGAACTCTAGCATTTTGAAGAGGCATAATATTAATGCTATGGTTTGTGGTGGCTCTTTTGTTAAAAGACTCACTGCTTCTTTCCACACTCCCTAATTACCTTCAGACTCTGGCCCAGAGGACTCTGTATGGCTGTGTCTAACCGTGTGGGAAGTGTCACTGGAAAGAAGCTGGCTCAGCCTAACTGGGTTGTATCCTGGCTGCCTTTTGGGTGAGAGCTTTATTTTTAACTCTACTCCCTATTTCAGATGATTACTAAAATCAGATTATGGTGAGGAGAGCTCAGTTTCATTCTTAAACCTTTTTTTCTCATTTAGTATGGGTCATAGCCATTTTTCTCTTCTCTTTTGCCTCTAGGAGAAGGAAATAAAATGATAAATTTCTCTGAAAAACATTATGTGCATAATACCAAAGATTTGCTATCCATTTTCCTTTCTGTAGTTTTTGGAGGAACAACTCTATCTTCTTTTCTTTGGGCCTTGTATCACTTACTGATACAATACATAAAATAAAATAAGCAATTCAGTTGCAATCTTTAGGGTGGGGAAGAGATATGTAGAAAATTATAGAGCTTTGCCCACTATGAGCACATAACTAACTATAATATAAGGCAGAATGAAATAAGGGCCAGAGAGGAGTTTTGAGAGCTCAGAGAACTTAACAGGAGCGTCAGGGAATGTTTCTCAGCAAATGTGGGTTTGAGTTGGCATTTTTCTCTCTCTTTTTTTTCTTTTTTAGGTATATAATAGCATCTTTATTTTTTAGGGGATATAAGTGCCTTTTGTTACATGGATGAATTGTATAGTAGTGAAGTCAGCATTTTTAGTATACCTCTCACCCTAATAGTGTACACTGTACCAGACAGATAATTTTTAATCCCTCACTCCTCTCCCACCTTGCTCCTTTCTGAGTCTCCAGTGTCTATTATACCACTCTGTATGACCACGTATACCCATCATGTAGCTCCCACTTATAAGTAAGAATATGCGGTATTTGTTTTTCCATTCCTGAGATACTTCCCTTAGGATAATGGCCTCCAGTTCTACCCAAGTTGCTGCAAAAGACATTGTTTCATCCTTTTAATGGCTGAATAGTACTCAATAGTACTCAAATAAAGAAAAAAAAAAGGTGACCTACAAGTTTGTGATCTGTAAACTAAAGGTTTGGCTACATTATCTTTAAGATAATCAATGTTGAGATTCTATGAAAACATGAGCAGGAATTCAATAGTAGCAAAAATATTCACACAATCAGGGCTTTCCCTGTGTGTGTGTGTGTGTACACCCCTACTACATTTCCTTTATCCATTCATCAGTTGATTCCATATCTTTGCAGTTGTGAATTGTGCTGTGATAAACATATGGGCAAAGGTGTCTTTTTGATATAATTACTTCTTTTCCTTTGGGTAGATACCCAGTAGTGGGATTGCTGGATCGAATGGTAGGCCTACTTTTAGTTCTTTTTTTTTTTTTTTTTTTTAGACAGAGTCTCACTTTGTTGTCCAGGCTAGAGTGAGTGCCGTGGCGTCAGCCTAGCTCACAGCAACCTCAAACTCCTGGGCTCGAGTGATCCTTCTGCCTCAGCCTCCCGAGTAGCTGGGACTACAGGCATGCGCCACCATGCCCGGCTAATGTTTTATATATATATCAGTTGGCCAATTAATTTCTTTCTATTTATAGTAGAGACGGGGTCTCGCTCTTGCTCAGGCTGGTTTTGAACTCCTGACCTTGAGCAATCCGCCCGCCTCGGCCTCCCAAGAGCTAGGATTACAGGCGTGAGCCACAGCGCCCGGCCTTTTTTTTTTTTAATTTTTTTTTTTTTCTTTCTTCTGAATGCAGTATATTACTTTTAGTTCTTTGAGGAATCTCCATACTGTTTTCCATAGAGGTTATACTAATTTACATTCTCACCAACAGTATGTAAGTGTTCCCTTTACACTACATCCGTGCCAACATCTATTTTTTCCCTTTTTAATAATGGCCATTCAGACTGAGGTAAGGTGGTATCTCATTGTGGTTTTAATGTGCATTTCCTTAATGATTAGTGATGTTGGCTCTTCTGAAAAGGGTTTTATAGGCAAAGAATAGGCTGAAGGCATTTCCCATTCAGTGAACTGGGTGGAAGAAAACAGGAGTCATGAGAATGCATGGTGGGTTGCTTGAATAGAAATGGACCAGTGTTAATGATATACATAGCATACATGGTTGGGTGTACTAGAGAGACAAGTTGGGGCTGGATCAAGGAGGGTCTTGGATGTACTAGGCTAAGAAACTTTGCAGTACTAGATCTCTTACCACATCATTTAGAACCCAGTTGAAATATTTTTTCTTTGCTTTTTTAAAAATATCACCTACTTTTACCTTGAATAGTTTTGGAATTATGCTCATGGTTTTGGAACAATACAATTTAATGAAGCAGAAATCATTTGGAAGGCAGTTCTTGATGCTGTTTGTCTTAGTTGGTCATCTTCAGAGGAGCGATTTTTAAAACTGATCTAAAGAGATTGTACACATGGAGAGACATCGAAAAGGATAGCATCTATTACAAATGGCAGAATATCTTATTCTGAAGATATTCTTCAGATAAACCCTTGGCCTTCACGTTATGATATCTACATTTCATTTATTTGAAACTTAGCATTGTTTTTCTTTTTTCTATTTTTTTACTCTATGCCCTGCATCCCTATTAAAAAAATAAGGACAATGTAATAGCATTACAGAAGTTTGAAAACAGAAGGGAAAACACATTCATGAGTCCCCTCCTCTAATGGAGCTACTGCCATCATTCTGGCCCTGATTTGGGCACAGCTGGACTTTGGTTGTTTTTGCCAGCTCTGCATTCATTCCCTTTTCTTCCTTAAGTAGCACTTTGATTTTCCTTGAAGAAACAAACTACTCTTGGACTATGTGGTTTGGGTAGAACCGATCTATTGCTATTATACATCTAGGCGAATCCTGTCATGGCCTGACAGGCAGTTGCATCACCTTGGCTCTGGTGATAGGTTTAAGGATGGATATGTGGTCAAGCCAGGTTATTTGGAGCCAGAGACTCAATTCTATAACTTTTGTTAGGATTTTTGGAAATGAGGCATGCTTTTCTGCTGGGGCTGCTAGAATTTAAGCTGAAAGCTGCTGGTAGCTATCTTGCTACCACTCGGGTAAGAATGGAGCCACATAGGGGGAAAGCAGAGCCAGGGGCTAGAGAGAGAGAGTTTTCTGATGACCTTGCCTGAGCACCACCTGTGCCAGAAGTTGGCATTTTAGTTGTGGATTTTTTTTAGTTTTGTCTACCAATAATTATCTTTTTTGCTTTGGCCACTTTGAATTACGTTTCCTTCACTGACAATGCACATAGAGGGATACTTGAGGTGGTAGGGTTTGAACTCAGAGGATAGAGGCAGTTACTGGGAGCTGAAGTGGTCTGGAAAATCATAAGATGGAATTTACAGTGTGGCCAGCATTGCTTTGTTATATTAAGCTCAGCTCTCTCCATCATGTTCTGGAGGTTGTGCTGAGCAGTGTGCTCCTTCTACCTGGCCCAAGGGAAGGGTACTTTCAGGTACCCTCCAGATCAGTTTTTATGAAAGGAGGGGTAACCACACTACCCTTCACTTGTTTATCTGGGTTGAAACATAGGCACTGATAAGCTTTTGCTTAGAGCAGCTCAAAGTGCAAGAGAACATTGGAGCTGTGGTCAGTTATGGCCATTTTGAGAAGCAGGACAACCTATGTTATATGCTTGGTTTTCTTCACTTTCTTCACTCATCCCAGAATATTTTTCCTGGTGAAATCTGGCTGAAATGAACATCAAGGACAGCCTGAAAGAACAACCTATAGGTTGTTTATAGAAAAGGAGGGGGATACTTGTGGACTTTTAGGACCCAAAGCAGAAACGTCTCCTGGCCCTGCCAGCTGATTCTTTGCATCAGTGCTCAGGTGCCAGCAGCACTGGCCCCACTTGTAGGACCTTTGGGAGAAGTCTGTGTGTGGCGCCAGTGCTGGTCTTCTGCTGTACACCATGAGGGGAAGCAGAAGTGAATGTGGACAGATTTTCCAAGCAGGCTTGAGCTCTCATGTCCTTCACGCTGCTGATTCTGGCATTGCTGTTGCCGTCGAGCTGTGATTGTAATCATGATCTCGGCAGGCATATCACAGCTCCAGTTATGCTGCAGATGGTTGACACCTAAGCCAACAGAAAGTGTGCATAATCCATGGGATAACAGATCCTTACAAATCCTCTAGGGCCAGCAGGACAAGCAACTCATGCCCAAACTGTTCTAATTTCTGCAACTTCCAAACTGGCTAGACAGCAAAGGATTAAAGGCAGGCATTTACGTAACAATAAAAAGGTATGCTGATTTTATATGTTGGAGTAGCTTTGTGTTTTTAAACTGTATACATCTCCTTTTTCTTTTACCAACTTGTCCCCTTATCTAGCTCTGAATCCCAAACCAAATGTTACTATTCAAGCAAGTCCTAGTTATACAGAAGGTTTTTCTCTCTCTCCTTCTTTCTCTCTGCATGCTATTTATTCTGCCCTTATGAGAAAATTACATAAAGGCAAACACAAAGGCAATCAAGACAGGTTGATACAGTGGGAAGATTACTGGACAGTGACTGTTAGGATGTATTTGCTTCCTAGCTTTGTCTTTACACACACTGTGGACCTTATTTTTCCGATCTGTAAAATGTCAAAATAGGTCATTATATTAGGTTGTTATCATTGCTGTAACAAATTACAGCAATGATAACATTGCAATGATAACATTGCTGTAAACAAACTTAGTGGCTTAAACAACACAGTCTTTTTTTTTTTTTTTTTTAATTTCATGGTTCTGTAGGTCAGAAGTCTGATATGAGTCTCACTGGGCTACAGTCAAGGTGTCAGCAGGTCTGTATTCCTTCCTGGAAGCTCTAGGGGCATTACCTTGCCTTTTCCACCTTCTAGAGGCCACTGCATTCTTTGGCTTGTGGCCCCCTTCTTCTCTCTTCAAAGCCAGCAAAAGTGAGATAGGTCTTTCTCAGATCACAGCTCCCTTACCTATTCTTCTGCCTTCTTCTTCTATTTTTAAGGATTCATTCGATTAGGTTGGGCTCACCAGAATGATTTAGGATAATCTATTCATCTCAAGGTCCTTAACTTTAATCACATTGGAAAAATCTCTTTTGCCATGTAAGGTAACACATGCATAGGTTCTGGGGATTGTGGTATGCACATCTCTGTGCAGGTTGGGGGATGGCATCAATCTGCATACTATTTAGCGAACTCCTAAGTCTCTATCAATATTCAGTTAGATTTATAGAAGCTTATTATCTGTCTAGCACTGTTCTACAAATCAAGAATATGATCTAGGTCTGACCCAGATTATTTCCAATCTCTGATAATCAGGACTGCAAATTGGTAACCAACAGGCCAAATTAGGCTCATTGTCATAAATATTGGCCTATATGTTCTAAACATTTCTGTTTAAATGAAAAATTTTAAATTGGAAGATTTCACATAAAAACAAAGATTTCTGGCTTCTCTTGAGGGAACAACAACAAGAAGTAGGAGAATATGATAACACCAGGGCTGGGTTTATTTTGCATGGCAGCAATTAGAGTTGAGTAGTACCTGTTGGTTGTCTTTTATAGACAGGATATTTGTACCTGCTTTTTTATATTACCTGCATGGTTCCACTGGGAGCATATAAATATTCAAGCCCTGTTCTATCCCTTTATGACTTCTGCTTTACCATAAAAATTGATTTTCACCCCAATGATTCAGAGTACTGCCAGTTTCTGAGTCATAAATGTGATTCTAGATTTCATTAATTCATTGTTTATAAATTATTGAGCTGGACAGATAACTGCATTTTATCTCTTGTTTTTCTGGTTTCAAAAACAATATATATATTATGACATTTGAGAAAACTTTCCAACTCATCACACTTCTCCTTTGAGCATTCTAGTTAATTGAAGATTTCAATATTACTGGTGTCCCTCTGTTTATAAAAAATATATTTTTTAAAAGTGGTAATAGTTTCTAGGTAGTAAATTATGGTTGTTTTGGAGGTAAATTTTCTAACTATCCTTGGTGCAAATGATACTTTTATAATTTTAAAAAATTTAACAGAAGTTATTTATTTCAAAACATCCTTTGCCATTAGGTTTTGTGCTACCACTACTGGGCTCTAGGCAAAAGAATAAAGAATTATTCATTGCTTGGTATTTTGATTGTTCATGGCTGTTTATAACCCAAAAGGCTGAGATTTCTTGATAGAAAAAAACAACAAATAAAAATAAAAACCAAACCACAATCCCAAAACGCCACACATACCACATCTAATCCAAACATTACTTTTTTGAAAAGGCAGAAACATGTAAATAATTCATGTTTGAGATTTTCATACTTTGTTGAATGATCATATCATCTTATATAATTGCAGATTCCCTGAAAGCTAACAGTCTTTTTGCCTTATGCAATATATAGGTCAAATAGAGTGATATTAATTTAAATTAAAATCACAGTAGCCATAGGAGTACAGGAACAATGGAAAGAAACTTTGTTAGAGATAAGCAGGGTTCATCTTCAAATTATGATTCCCTTCTTGAAGGGAACGCAAGAGATGGAAAGTGAACCAAACTGAGCTTGTGCCTTAACACAAAAGCTTTTTCACAGTGCGTTTTTTCTTTTAGTATGCTACAACATGGTAGACATAAATGTTTAGCTGGATTTAAAATAATATTAAAGGCCAGGCAAGGTGGCTCACACCTGTAATCCTAGCACTCTGGGAGGCTGAGGTGGGCAGATTGCTTGAGGTCAGGAGTTCGAAACCAGCCTGAGCAAGAGCAACACCCTGTCTCTACTATAAATAGAAACAAATTAATTGGCCAACTAATATATATAGAAAAAATTAGCCGGGCATGGTGGCACATGCCTGTAGTCCCAGCTACTTGGGAGGCTGAGGCAGGAGGATTGCTTGAGCCCAGGAGTTTGAGGTTGCTGTGAGCTAGGCTGACGCCACGGCACTCACTCTAGCCTGGACAACAAAGCAAGACTCTGTCTCAAAAAAAAAAAAAAAAAAAAAAAAAAAAAATTAAAAACCCTCTAGAAAAGCACATAATAAAGTCTAATTTGGGATGAATTGTATTGAAGGTTAGGTGATCTAAGCCAAATATTCCAGAATGCTGATTTCAGAAGAGCAATGAGTCAGTGGAGAACTTGACACTTTAGATAAGAATACACCATGAACACATTTGTTTTAGGGTACATTTTTATGTTTAACTATAAAAAGGTGCAATTTCAAATTATCTATTGACTGCCTGAATATTCACCACATCAAGCAGTTTGCAGTTTTTCTTCCTAGAGGTAGAATTCTTTGCTTTGCTACTATTTCCCACTTTACTTGGTGAAATAATGGATTTTCCCCTTCATTAAAGGGGTTGGCTGGGTGCATATAGCAAATTGAGAAGAAAGTGGTTTGATGGAAACTGCTTCAAGTTGTAACTTTAATTTTCCTAGATTTTGTTCTCTCCTGAGACCTTTAAGTTCATTGTACATGTACAAAAGACAAAAGGGCAGGTTGATAATGAGCTTGACTGCCTCCATTTCCCACTCCTGCCACTCAGGGTTTTATTTTTCAATATTTGAAAGTTCAGCAGTCTCAAAGGGTGTATATATTTAGGGATTATTTTATTTTCATATTTTGGGATAATAGACAATGTGGGCAGGTTGTACAAATGTTTTAAATAGCCCATGGGGGGAGAGAGAGAGAGTAATTGAAAGGAATCCAAAAACCTCTTGCAGAACTATTATTTACTGTACTCTTGTTGACTTTTCAGGAGATTTGTTTGTCTTAGAAATGTCTACTTATGTAACTCAAGGAGAAGACGACATAGGTCAAATGTTTAATTCTATCTCCATTTTGTAGATGATACATATTTTGTAGATGATTAGAATTGTTCTCAGTTACCAATTTTTCAGTATTACCCATTTCTTTATTTACTTAGGTCAGTGGAGTGAGAGCAATGCAAAACTACCACTATATACAGGCATGCCTTGGCGATATTGTAGATTCTATTCCAGGTAGGCCTGATAAAGAGAGGATTACAATAAAGTGACTTATGAAGTTTTGGTTTCTTGTGTATATAAATGTTATGCTTACACTATACTGTAGTCAGTTAAGTGTGCAATAGCATTATATTTAAAAAATATACATATATCAATTTAAGAATACTTTATTTCTTAAACATGTTAATGATCATGTGAGCCTTCAGTGGGTTATAATCTTTTTGCTGGTAGAGAGTCTTGCTTCAGTGTTGATGGCTGCTGACTGATCAGGGTGGAAGTTGCTGCAAGTTTTGGTGGCTGTGGCAATTTCTTAAAAGAAGACAACAATGAATTTTTTTGAGCACATTTATTTTTTAAGTTTTTAAAATGCAAAACAGAACAATGAAGTTTGCCACATCGATGGACTCTTCCTTTCATGAAATATTTCTCTGTAGCATGCAATGCTGTTGAATAATAGCATTTTATCCAAAGTAGAACTTCTTTCAAAATTGAAGTCAATCCTCTCAAACCCTGCTGCCACTTTATCAGCTAAATTTATGTAATATTCTAAATCCTTTGTTTTCATTTTAACAGTGTTCGCAGTATCTTCACTAGGAGTAGATTCTATCTCAAGAAACTACTTTCTTTGTTCCTCCATAAGAAGCAACTCCTCATCTGTTAAAGTTTTATCATGAGTTTACAGCTATTTAGGCTCCACTTCTAATTCTAGTTCCTGCTATTTCCACCACATCTGCAGTTATTTCTTCCACTGAAGTCTTGGACCTCCCAAAGTCATCCATGAGGGTTGGAATCAGCTTCATCTAAACTCTTGTTAATGTTGATATTTTGACCTCTTACTATGAACCATGAATGCTCTTAATGGCATCTCGAATGGCAAGTCCTTTCCAGAAGGTTTTCAATGTACTTTGCTTAGATCCATCAGAGGAATCACTATCTATGGCAGCTATACCCTTATGAAATTATTTCCTAAATAATAAGACTTGAAAGTCAAAATTACTTCTTGATGCATGGGCTGTTTAATGGATGTTGTGTTAGCAGATGAGAAAACAACATTCATCTCCTTGTACATCTCCATCAGAGCTCTTGGGTGACCAGGTGCATTGTCAATGAGCAGTAATATTTTGAAAGGAATCTTTATTCTGAGAAGTAGGTCTCAACAGTGGGCTTAAAATATTTAATAAACCATGCTATTAATATATGTGATGTCATCTAGATGTTGTTGTTCCATTTATAGAGCACAGGCAGAGGAGATCTAGCATAATTCTTAAGGGCCTTAGCACTTTCAGAATGGTCGATGAGCATTGGCTTCAACTTAAAGACACCAGCTGCATTAGCCTCTAACAAGAGAATAAGCCTGTCCTTTGAAGCTTTGAAGCCAGGCATTGACTTTTCTCTAGCTATGAAAGTCCTAGATGGCATCTTCTTCCAGTAGATGGCTGTTTCATCTACATTTACAATCTGTTGTTTAGTGTTGCCACCTTCAACAATTATCTTAGCTAGATCTTCTGGATAACTTTCTGCAGCTTCTCCATCAGCACTTGCTACGTCATCTTGCACTTTTATGTTCTGGAGACAGCTTCTTTTCTCAAACGTCATAAATCAACCTCTACAGGCCTCTAACTTTTCTTATGCAGCTCCTCACCTCTCTCAGCCTTCAGATAATTGAAAAGACTAAGTAACTTGCTCTGGATTAGGTGAATGTTGTGGACGGTTTGATCTCCTATCCAGACCCCTCAAACTTTCTCCATATCAGCAATAAGATTGTTTTGCTTTCTTATCATTCACATATTGACTGGAGCAGCACTTTTAATTTCCTTCAAGAACTTTTCCTTTGCATTCACAACCTGGCTGTTTGACACAAGAGACCTAGTTTCTGGCCTTATCTTGGCTTTCAACAACAGGCCTTCCTCGTAAACATAATCATTGAGATGGAATAGCAAGTTGGTGGAGCAGTCAGAACACACACAGTGTTTATTAAGTTCCCTGTCTTATGTGGGCATGGTTAATGGTGCCTAAAAACAGTTACAACAGTAACATCAAAGAGATAAAATATAATAAAAATATTTGAAATATTGCAAGAATTGCCAAAATGTGACACAGACACAAAGTGAGGACATGCTATTGGGAAAATGATGTTGATAGAGTAGCTCTATTCAGGGTTGCCACAAACCTTCAGTTTGTAAACAACAATATCTGTGAAGTATAATCAAAATGAAGCATAAGAAAACAGCATATGTCTGTACATAATATTTGGGTTTGGAGCTCAGTAGAATGCACAGTTCACAGCAGACTAAAATTCCTTTGATAATTGATTTGCTAAATGTCAAAGACAAATGGCGCCCACTCTGCTAGAAAACACAGAACTTATTTTCTCTGATTACTTTGAAGCCAATCCATTAGGAAGATACCTCTTCAGTTAGGTGCAGGAAGCCCCATCTGCCCTGTGGGCAGAGGGGCTCCGGGGACATCAGTGATGTCACTCAGTGAGAAGTGAAGGAAAAGTTCATGCACATGAACTTCAATGGCCATAGGTGATCTCTTTTTCACCTGGATCCCTTCTGAGGTCTCTTTGAGTTTACTGATCCTCTGAGCAAGTCTGCAGACCATAGTGGGGGCCATGGGAATGTCTGGTTTTCCTCCATACCACACGTAGGCTGTAGGAATATGTTGCTCTCCCAGACACTTTCTCTGCCTGTACCTTCTTTCCTTCTGTCTACAACTATCCTCTTTCTTTTCTACAGCTACCCCATGTTGGTGGAGTATGAAACACACTGAAAGATTGCATCCTCCTGGTATTCCAGGTGCAAGCAAGAAAAAAGTCCTTTCTACTCTTGGGTCCTCAAAGTGTAGCTGAGAGGAAGGCTTTTTCTCCCACCCATTCTCCCGTTCCAGGAACAGACCCCAGGTATGTGGGGATGCATGGGACGGGGGCTGGAGGGGTGGGAGGGTATGGCAGAAGCCCTCACTTATGTCTAACTCTTTTTTTTTTCCCTCGCTGCTGCTTAATCCAGACTAGGAATGATTTTGAGGGAAGTGCTCTTATACCATGTCCTCTGTCTTTTCTACTCTACTACTTCTAGGAAAACAAAAAGCTATGTCTTGAATTAGTGAGGCCCTATCAAGGGAAGCTCTTGGAATTCAAAGAACTTTTTCTGCGTCTTAAGTACATGGTTCTTATATTAAAACCTGTTGCTTTCATGACTGCTGTGCCTTTTATGACTTTAAAAAAATCTATTTTGAAAGGTCAAGGTTGAGAAGGGACTTCTCATTGTTTTCAGGTTGGTTTTGCCCTCCAGGAGGAGTGGATGCTTCAGCTTTAATGGCTAGAGGATCACAGGGCAATGAGTCTTACTCAGGATGAAGAGATATCAGTCAATATTGAAAATGTTATTCTATTAGTTCTAGTAATATAAAAAGCCATGATAATGCCACAACCACAATGAAACATATGTGTGACAATTTGCATCTTACAAACCATTTTCCAATGAAATACATAATTCCTTCCATTACTTTGCAAGGTGGTTTTTAAAAAATTTCCATTTTGCATGAGAGAATTAAGACTTGGGGAAAGCAGGGGGCTACCCAAGGTCAAATATGTTGTGAGTTTTCAATTCTGGACTGGATCTGAGGCATTCTGATTCCAAACACTCTTTGTACTTTGTCAGAGTCATGGTTTCTGGATTCAGTGAGTTTTATAGGGGCCTGTCTGGGTCATTATGTTTATCTGCTTGATATTCTTCTATGTGTACTGGACCACGGTTCATTTTTCAGTTCTTGACTGACTCCCTCTGTCTATGTTGAAACTTGCTCCTCTAATTTTAGTCTGGATATCAGTTGCTCGCTCCAGCTCATGTCTTGATTAGTCTTCAATAAACCTAAGCTAGGCCTCTGCCCCCAGCTAGCATTTCAAATCTCTGGCTGGGCTTCTCACTTCCTCTATTCCTTCTCAGTTGTACTAATCTACTATAGAAGACTGTAATCAGATTTTCTGAATGATTAATGTAGTGAATAGTGAACATTGCCACTTTATAAAATCCTGAATTCTAATTTCAGAACCTAATACTGGACTTAATAGCTTTACATAGAAATCTTTATATTGGTAATTTGGAGCCTGTTGGTTTCAGTCTAGCAAAGAATTGAAGAGTTGAATTAATGATTTTTTTCTGTTCCTGGAAATATCAAGGACATCTTAGTTCAGAGTAGACTGGGCCAAATATAGAAACTGTAGAACACATGTTTCTAAATACTTCTATTTTTTATGCAGTGGAAGTTGAACAGTGAATTAATTAGTTGGCCTTGACTCTGGTTTCACTTCTGCTGCTGACTCACTGTTTCACCATCTGGGCAATGGGGCAGTGCAAAATATTTGCCTCCTTTGTCATGTATTGCCATATTATTTTATTATTTTCAGAGAATCTCTTTAAGTAGCAGGTGGAAATGAATACTTAAACATGAAGTCAACTCATGGATATGCCTTGAAACCAATTGTATATGATATGTGCTCAAAGCTGCATAGTTACTAAGGACTTAAGAGCCCTGAAAAAAATTGGTTGAACTTAACCAAAACCAAATTATGTGTTAAGGAAATATGCAATTAAAAAATGGATCCATGACCTATAGAATTCAGGCTGTAATTCCTCAGGTTACTGTTGTATTTCCTTTTTTTCTTATGTCATGGGGAAACATGGAAATGTCAAGATCTGGAAGACACTTGTTTAAAGCTGGTTAACTCAACCACTTCTCTTGGTGGTTTGTTAAATGTCTTCAATTAAAAGACATCAAGAAACAGAAAAACAAAAAGCTCAGTTGACAACAGCAATTAAAAAGAAGTGCTGAGTGACTCTGAGAGTTTCTAATGAATCCTTGTATCACAAGGTCATATCTCAGGGCCAGCTTGTACAGAAATTGTGGCCAAAGATATGAAAATTTAATTACTTCAGTGGACAAAATAACAAAAGGTTTAGGAGTATGGATGAGATATTTCAACAGGGTTCTCTATCACAGAAACAAAGGCATATGTGTTTAGTAGAAATAATAAAAATCAGCAATTGGTTACTACTATATGCCCGAACAGAAGAGGTCCTGATGATTATAAAAAATGTGAGTAGCTCTCAGAAAGATAGATAAAATTCTGCTAAGATAACAGGATCAAGATTTTAGTAAATTAGTTATCAAAATTATTTAATTCTTACAGGGGTTAGGGATTTGGAATAGACTGTGGATGAGAGAGACACATGCTGTGAATTAAGGTAGTTAAAGTAATTTAAAATATTTTGATTCTTTGGGCTACTGTGTTTTCCATTAGCCCTTCCTTATACTCTCAATATGTCTGCTTTTATTAATACATTCCATCTTTTAATTTTAAGGGACAAATTATTATTTGTTATGTACCATAATACTGTGTATGTAGTATACTCTCAATAACTTCATTAAAGTGAATGAATGGCTGAATCAGTCAATAATTACAGTGAGAACACAGGGATTATGTTATTGTAATCCCTTGTAGTTTTACATTTGCAATGATTATTTTTTGACTGGGTAGGTTTAGGGCTAACTTTGATTGAGGTCATGAGCTTTCAGAGCTGATTTTAGAGTTTGATGGTTCAAAGTTGATAGTTGTGGAAAAATAGGTATATTTACTATTAAAAAATATAAGTTGTAATCACATAAACACTTTTACAATGAACCTTTTTTGTTCTGTTTGTTTGTTCAAAATCCATTTCCAATATCTCTCTGAAACCTCTTGCTCCCAACAGGACCAGTATAGACAATGCCATCATTCCCTTGACATTATCTGTAAGTTATGATTACCTATATTTGAAGCCATGTGTATAAAAATGAAAATGGTTTAATTATGTTTTTTAAGAAGCAGCAAGGATTTGGAATTTGTATGATCCAGCTGCTGGTTTTCCCTTTTGTTTGACTAAAAGTGTGATTTGGGTAGGCAAGACTCCTAGAGCCAACGAGCTACTTTGAGCATTGAGGCTTCTTTGGCTGAAAAGCAAGTTGTAGAGATCAATGAATATTTTCAGTTATTCCCAAGATAACCACACTGTTCTGATAGTGAGCAGATTATTTCAAGTGATAGGCACTCATTTCTAAGACTAAGAATATTGTTCAGTCATAAACAGGTATGGAAAGGAAAGAAGCATCACATAAAAATCAAACATGGGAATAACAAGTACATGTAGAAAAGGCCACTGTGGCTTTTTAGTGTGCATGTGGAACAGAAATCAGCAGTATTACCCTGTTGGTTTAAGGTACTAGTATATATAAGGGAAAAGGTATGGAAATAGAAATTTACTTTGTCAGGTTCCATGTTTTTCATGTATTGTCTTCCATTTAATATTTTAACAGCTTTGAATTAGGAAGTGGAAATTATTAGCCCTATTTATCTCATATACGTACGGAAACTAAAACACACAGATTAAATAACTGACTTAAATTCAAGCTGTTGGTAATAGAGTCAGAATTCGAACCCAGGGGTCATTCTCATCTTTCCATCTGAAGCATCTTACACAATGAATGTTTCCCAGTTAATGCTCTGCTCTTTGTAGGTGTCCCCTGACTATTTAAGATTTCTTTAAGAGGTTAAACTCTCTGATCACAGGAAGTATATGTCCCTCAGTGGCTACCAGTATCCACCTTTGAACTCTGCACTGAGCCAGGAGCTCACAATCAAGGCTGAAATCAGATTCATTACCATTCTATTCGTGTACTCTGCCCGCTCGAGGTTTGGTCTCTGGCTCCTATTACTACTTCTTTTTGCCTGGATTCTGGTTCTTATTACTCTCAGTGTCGGGGTCACTGCTTCTGTGTTCCCTGTGTTCTAACAGAAGTTCTTGTTCCTAGTTCCCTGCACCCTCACTGTGTGTTTATACTGTGGGAAAAGCCAGAACCTTGAGACCCTTTGATGGCTACCTGTTCTTTCTTGTGCTGATCTCCTGCCTCTATAATTTGGGCTCCCACTTCACTTTATCTTGTCAAGGCCCATAAGCATTAGACTCGTGCTGATATGATGTTATTTTCATGAATATTACCATTCCACAAGTATACTCAGATTTGGATATAGTTCATACCACTAACTTTTATTTATTTGGTGTGACATTCATTAAAGTATTTTGCTGGCGTGTCAGTAATAACATTTGCCAATTTTATAATCTTAAAAATTATAATTTACATAGGAAAATCAATTAACATGGAATCTGATTTTTATCTTTGCTTTAGAAGAGGAGTTATGCCCTACTAGGTGATGAAGCAAGCAAGTATATGCCATCAAAAGATAAACATAAAATGACTTTAATGCCTAAAATGTAATAAAATATGATTATAAGATTTATAATTTCAAGATTTTAAATATGTTATTTGTGACTAGCATTACTACTGAGTTCACTTGTATTATCACATGGTTTTTGACCTAGAAATTATAATTGTGTACCATTACTAGCAAAAATGTTCTCAGCATCATTTTCACTCATACACTGAGTAAACTTGTCTGTACCATTGTATCATTCATGCTTTCTTAATTTGTGCTTGCTTTCTTAAATATTATTAAACATGTATGGTGTGTAAGAAGAAATAAAAGAAGGAAAATAAAACTATAGATTGCATGTGGCACAAAAATTTTAAAATAGTCTCAACTACAAATACTGTATTAATCATGAGAAGTCAGTGAAGTCTTTAGCACAAATGAGGTAGGCTGTGGGTTGTACACACTTAATGTTCCAGTGCTGTAACTGGTCCTTTCTTTTCATTCCAAAAATATTTAAGAATTATTATGAGTGAGAGTAAAGTTACTATAGGGATATCCACAAAGAGGTCAATTATCCACTAACTTCAACACTTTGGTACTTTGCTATTATTAGGATCCAGTTACTTTTGACACCTCACCTGTTGATCAACACATTAGTATATCTTAATATTGTGGGTAAAGAACTCCATTCTAGATGTTGTTGCTTAAACTCACAGTGCTTGTTAGAATTTTTCAATTTTTCTAGACTTTGGCTTTTGCCTGTTTTAATTTATTTTATTCTTTTCATTAACCAAAACCTGTTTGTATACTATATTGGAAAAAGATGAGAAAAATGAATGCAAAAGCTCATTATATTTTGTTAATTCCTCACAAGCAGCATTGATTAGGGTAGAATTCATCAAGAGTATCTTGCTGGTTTTGTTCATCAATAGTGTCTTATAGAAATAGGGTCAAGCAAATAAATTGATCTTTTGAGATTATAACTTTAATAGAAAGCTTTCTTTTTAAATTTCAAAATATTAAAAGGGTAAAAATGTTTTTGTTACATGGATTTATTGAATAATGCTTAAATCAGGGCTTTTAGTGTGCCTGTCACCAGGATAGTGTTCCTTGTATCAGAAAGGTAAATTTTTATCCCTCACCCCCTCCCACCCTCCTCTTCTTGGTTTACAATGGCTTTTACATCTCTTTGTGCCTGTGTGTACCTATTGTTTAGCTCCCACTTATTAGTGAGGGCATATAGTGTTTGTTTTTCCATTCCTGAGATACTTTACTTAGGATAATGGCCTCCAGTTCCATCCAAGTTGCTGTAAAAGACATTGTTTCATTCCTTTTTATGGCTGAAGAGTACTCCATGGTGTGTGTGTATAGGCAGGTAGATAGATAGATATTGCATTTCCTTTATCCATTCATCAGTTGATGGGCCCTTAGGTTGATACCATATCTTTGTAATTGTAAATTGTGCTGCAATAAACATTTTAATGCAAGTGTCCTTTTGATAAAATGACTTCTTTTCCTTTGGGTAGATACCCAGTAGTGGGCTTCCTGGGTTGAATGGTAGGTCCACTTTTAGTTCTTTGAGTAATCTCTGTACTGTTTTCCATAGAGGCTGTACTAATTTGCAGTCCCACCAACAGTGTGTAAGTATTCCTTTTTCTCTGCATCCATGCCAACTTCTATTGTTTTTTTTTTAATAATGGCCATTCTGACAAGGGTAAGGTGGGATCTCATTATGGTTTTAATTAGCGTTTCCCTCATGATTAGTGATGCTGAGCGTTTTTGCAAGTATTTGTTGGCCATTTGTCTATCTTCTTTTGAAAAACTTCCATTCATGTCTTCTGCCTTTTTGATGGAGTTGTTTGTTTTTTCCTTATTGATTTATTTGAGTTCTTTGTAGATTCTGGATATTAGCCCTTTGTCAGATATACACTTTGTGAATATATTCTCCCATGCTGTAGGTTCTCTATTTACTCTGTTGATTATTTCCTTTGCTATGCAGAAGATTTTTAATTTAATTAAGCCCCATTTATTTATTTTTATTGTTGCTGTATTTGCCTTTGGGGTGTTAGTAATAAATTCTTTGTCTAGGCATATGTCTAGAAGATTTTCCCCTACATTTTTGTTTAGAATTTTTATGGTTTCATGCCTTACATTTAAGTCTTTAATCCATATTGAATTAATTTTTGTATATGGAGAGAGCGATCCTGTTTCATTCTTCTGCATGTGGCTATCCAATTTTCCCAGCACCATATATTGAATAGGGCATCCTTTCCCCCAGTTATATTTTTGTCTGCTTTGTTCAAGATCAATCTGTCATAGATACATGGTTTTATTTCTGGTCCTCTATTCTGTTCCATTAGTCTATGTGTCTGCCTTTATACCAGTTCCATGCTGTTTTGGTTACTATAGGCTTGTAATGTAATTCAGAGTCAGGTAATGTGATGCCTCCAGATTTGTTCTTTTTGCTTAGGATTACTTTGGCTATTTGGGCTCTTTTTTGGTTCCAAATGAAGCTTAGGATTTTTTTTTTAGGTTTATAAAATATGATGTTGCTATTTTGATGGGAATTGTGTTGAATCTTTAAATCACTTTGGGCAGGATGGACATTTTAATGATGTTGATTCTACCAGTCCAAGAGCGTGGGATGTTTTTTCATTTATTTCTGTAATCTGTAATTTCTTTCATCAGTGTTTTATAGTTCTCCTTCTAGAGATCATTTACCTCCTTCATTAAGTATAATCCTAGGTATTTTATTTTTTTGTAACTATTGTAAATGGTATTGTTTTTGATTTGACTCTTATCTTGACTGGTTAATTATATAGAAATACTACTGTTTTGTGCACATTTATTTTGTAACCTAAGACTTTGCTGAATTTATTTATCAATTCTAGTAGTCTTTTGATGGAATCTTTAGAGTTTTCCGATACAAGATCATATCGTGGGCAAAGAGGGATAGTTTCACCTCTCTTTACCAATTTGAATGCCATTTATTTATTTATTTATTTATTTATTTATTTACTTACTTACTTACTTACTTACTTACTTACTTACTTACCTGATTGCTCTAGCAAGGACTTGCAGTCCTATGTTGAATAGAAGTGGTGACAGTGGCCACCTTTGTCTTGTTCCAGTTCTTAGAGGGAATGCTTTCAACCTTTTCCCATTTAGTATGCTATTGACTGTGGGTTTGTCATATATTGCTTTTATAATTTTGAGGTATATTCCTTCTTTGGCTAGTTTGTTGAGGGTTTTTATCATGAAAGGGTACTGGATTTTTGTCAAATGCTTTTTCTGCATCTTTTGATATGATCATATGGTCTTTGTTTTTTGCTTCTGTTTCTGTGGTGAATCACATTTATTGATTTGCATATGTTGAACCACCCTTATATCCCTGGGTGAAACCCACTTGATCATGGTGAATTATCTTTTTGATGCTGTTGAATTTGCTAGTATTTTGTTGAGGATGTTTACATCTATGTTCATAAAGGATATTGGTCTGTCGTTTTCTTTTTTTTCTTGTGTCCTTTCCTGGCTTTGGTATCAAGGTGATACTGGCTTTATAGAGTGAGTTAGGGAGGGTTCTCTCCTCAGTGTAATGGAATAATTTCTGTAGGATAGGTACCAGTTTTCCTTTGTAGACATGGTATAATTCGCCTGTGAATTTGTCTGGTCTGGAGTTTTTTTGAGGAAGAGATTTTTTATTAAGGCCTCAATCTTGCTGTACATTATTGGTCTATTGAGAATTTCTATTTCTTCCTGATGCAGGGCTGGGAGATTGTGTATTCCCAGGAATTTATCTATTTCATCCAGGTTTTCTTCTAGTTTGTGTGCATAGAGATTTTCGTAGTATTCATGGATGTTATTTTGTATTTCTGTGGTATTAGTTGTAATGTATTTTTTTTCCATTTCTAATTGAGCTTATTTGAGTCCTTTCTCTTATATTTCTGGCTAATCTGGCTAGTGGTCTATTGATTTTGTTTATCTTTTCAATGGGGCACCTTTGTTTCATTGATCTTTGTATTGTTTTTTTGTTTGTTTGTTTGTTTCCATTTCATTTAGTTTTTGTGCTTTGTTATTTCTTTTCTTCTGCTGGCTTTGGGTTTGGTTTGTTCTTCTTTTTCTAGTTCCTTGAGATGTGACACCAGGTTGTTAATTGTGATCTTTCTGTCTTTTTTATGTAAGTATTTAAGGCTATGAATTTTTCCCTTAGCACTTACTTTTCTGTATCCCATAGATTTTGAAAGCTTGTGTCCCCTTTATTGTTTAGTTTGAAGAATATTTTGATTTTCCTCTTAATTTCACAATTGACCTAAGGATTGTTCATAAGTAGGTTGTTTAATTTCCATGGCTTGTGTTGATTTGAGAGTTTCTGTGGGAATTGATTTCCAGTTTTATTCCACTGTGATCTGAGAAGATACATAGTATGACTTTTATGTTTCTGAATTTGCTGGTACTTGTTTTGTGGCCTAAGATATGATCAATATTGGAAAATGTCTTGTGTGATGATGGGAAGAATGTATGTTCTGTAGTTTTTGGTACAATGTTCTGTAAATGTCTGTTATAGAGTGCCATTTAAGTCTAGTGTTTCTTTGTTGACATTCTGCTTCAATGATCTGTCCAAGTCCCCAACAATTATGATACTACTCTTTATTTCTTTGCTTAGATCTAGTAGAATTGTTTTATCAATCCGGGAGCTCCTGTGTTAGGTCCCTATATATTTAGATTGTTATGTCTTCTTGCTTAATTTCTTCCTTTATGATTATATTAAATATAATGACCATCTTTGTCTTTTTAAACCATTGTTTATTTTAAGTCTATTTTATGTGAAATGAGAATGGCTATTCCTGCTTGCTTTTAGTTTATATTTGTGTGGAATATTTTTTCTATCCCTTTACCTTGAGTCTGTGAGAGTTCTTGTGAGTTAGGTAGGTTTCTTGGAGACAGCATATTATTGGGTTTTGATTTTTTTTTTATCCATTCAATAAGTCTATGTCTTTTAAGTGGAGCATTATGACTGTTCACATTCAGTGTTAGTATTGATATGTGGCATACTGTTTCATTTATCATTTTACCTTGTTTTGTTTTCCTTCTTGTGCTACCATTTTATATGAGCTGTGGGCTTTACTTTTTGGGTGTTTTTACACTAACAGGTATCTATTGTTCTCTTCCATGTATAGTGCACTTTTGAGCATTTCCTGAGGGAGAAGTCTAGTAGTGACAAATTGCCTTAGTGTTTGCTTGTCTGGGGAAGTCTTTATTTCTCCATCATTTATGAAACTTAGTTTTGCAGGAAACAAAATTCTTGGTTAACAGTTCTGTTTAAGAAGACTAAAAATGGGGCTCTAATCCCTTCAGGCTTGTAAGGTCTCTGCTGAGAACTCTGCTATTAGCCTGATGGGTTTTCCTTTGTAGGTTAGTTGTTGCTTTCATCTTGCAGCTTATAGAATTTTTTCCATTTTAAATTCTTAAATTCCTTAAATTCCCCTTACATGGGATCTAGCTAAGCAGTGAAGCAGAGCTGTGTAAAGGTGAGAGAAGATCAGAGAATGTGGCCACTGCTGTTAGTTAGAGTTGGTTCTGATTGACTCAATTGGGGCTACTTTCCATAAACTTAGTTATTGGAACCACAGTGCTACCCTGAGTATTGTGTCCCTTCCATCTGCTTCCAAAGGATGTGTGCTTCTTTTTCATAATAGGCTGAGGGGAATTTGGGCCTGAATCAGCTGATTGCAGTAGGAAATATGTAGAGAGAGGATAAAGGAGACATAGTAGAGTAGTTTGTTGCATGGATAGTTGTGTTTTGAGTTAGAGTAGATGTCTAACTTTGATGCAAGTAAAGTTATTTTAGTTTAAATCATAATTACCTATGGATTCATATTTATGAGTGATATATTAAAAATGAGTTACAAAATCCTCTGCATAGCCTGCATTGTCTGACACCAACTACTTCTCCCCCCTCCTCTTCTACCACACAGGTCCCCCATGCTACCTCTGTGTTTAGTTCATGCAGGAAGCTCTTTGCCACTTCAGGGACTTTGCAGATCTTGTTTTCTCTTTTGGAACTGTAATCTCCAACTTTCTCCATACCTATTCCTACTCATTCTTTAGGTCTCAACCTAATCATTACTTCTTCAAAGAAGCATCATGCTCAAATATAAATTAGGTTCCTGTGTTCACAGTGATTATTTGCAATAAAATAATGAAAATTAGGCAGAAAAACAAATTTGTTAGTTCCTGAACCAAGGAGCCCATGGATAGAGCTGATCTCAGGCATGACTAGATTCAGGGACTCAAAAACAATCGCCCCTGCCTTCTAGTTCTTCTCCATCCCTCCTGCCTCTTAGCTTGGTAGCTTACTGTTCTCCTTCTCCCCACTTGGGGACTAACTTCAAGCATGTAGCATGAGAAAAGGAGGCAAGGCTAGAGGCCACTTCATGTATTTCTTTCCTGACATGACTAGGCTTGGATTAGGGAGGCCATCTCCCAAGGTAGTGTAGAGAACATGTCAGTGTGTGTGAGGGAGAGGTAGGGCAGGAATTGTGGAAGAGAGAAACAGGGAAGAATGTATACTGGGTAGACAAAAGCCAGTAGATCTCCACAGTGATGTCTGCTGTGTTTTTTCTCTTCTAGAACCCAGTCCTTTTTCTTTATAGCACTCATCCAGTTTGAAATTTACTGTAGTTTTTGTGTTCATTTGGTTAATATCTTCTATGTACTCCTTAGGTTGATAATCAGTTCTGCAGATAATCTGTTCATAGCTGTATTCCTAGTTTCTGTGGCTGGCATATATTAGAAGTTTGGTAGTCATATGAGGAATGAATGAAATGGCCAAGGAAATTAGAGTATATAAGAAGGAAGGAGATAGCTTTGTTGTAACCAGATCCTTATACCTAAAGAAGCTCTAGAGTGCTTCTTCGGGAAGTGGGTCGTCTCTAACTGGCAGAGACATGAGTTAAGGACTAGAATAGGGCAGTGGATGTTAAAGTGTGGTGTCTGGACTAGCAGCATCAGCATCATTAGGGAACCAAATTCTCGGGCCCCATTCCCACACCTCTTGAATCAGAAACTCTGGAGATGGTGCCCAGAAATCTATATTTTAACAAGCCTACTGGGTGATTTTGATATATGGTAATGTTGGAGAATTACTGAAGTAGGGGATAGGGAGGGGTGAGAAGATTATGCTTACATAATTGTATCATACAAAAATTACTGGCAAGAGGCTGTTCCTTGGGTTTTTTGAAACTCCTTTTCGAGCTGAAGTGAGGCAGTAAAACATAATGGTTAAGAGCTCTTGAGCCAGATTGTCTGGTTGAGAATCCTGGCTCCTCTGCTTACTGAGCAACTTTGTACAACTCACACAACCTCTCTAAGCCTTCAGTTCCCTAGAAAATATGGAAATAAATATAAACTAACCATAACAAATGGTACCTAACTCACGAAAGTGCGGTGGAGATTAAAAATAATGAGGATGATGATGGTGACAATAGCTAACATTTATTAAGTCCTCACTAAGTATCTAAACAAAATTCCAATCTTTTTCTAAGTGTTATCTTACTCAACACATGCAAAGTACTTAGCACAGTGCCAACACACAGCTAACATTTATTGAATGCTTATTTCTACTTATAAATGAAGAGTGAATGGATCCTGTCTGTTTGGAGTGAGCCAAAAGCTTCCCCAGTCTAGGGAACCATGGTAGAGGCTGATCAGACATCTGTATGACCTGGAAGAGTGTGGTGTGGTGCCTGCTCCCACCATTCTGCCTTCTGATGGGCCATCTATCCTTCACATTCCTGTCTTGTTAGCTGCCCTTGGTCCATACGCTTATAATAAGCCACAAGCACTTATAAGCCTAGTGATGTCTGACTGAGGTTATCCGACCATTTTAGTGAACTTTTCTAGGGGGGATTAACTGAAGGTGTTCTCTGTACAGGCTTTTATTGAGCTCTGCATTTTTTAGTATTTGCACTTCAGGGATTTTTCTTCAATGCAGAGAAGCTACTGAGAATTTTATAACCTCTACTGATTTTCTCTACTCACTGCTCATGATCAAGGTCACCCAGATCTGACAAACACATAGGTTTTGGACATTTGAGCTTTGGTCACCAGAAATTTGGACTAGTAACCAGTGCTGTTTGCCTGCATGTGTATCAGCTGGGCCTATACATTATAGACTGAGGCAGATGTTTTATCTGGTCAGATTGGAGACTGAGGAGTTTGGTTGTGGTATGTGGCCACTCTTTATGACATAAGCATCCATTGGGTGTTTACTGTATGCGAAGTTCAGAGACTCCATTTTCAGGGAATGCTAAGAGAGTAATAGCTTGCCACAGTGGAATGTGCTTGCTTGAAACAATCTGGGGCCAGTGATATCTCAGCACAGGAGAAGGTACATATTAATTTAAAGCTGACTGAGGCGTGGGGGCAGTTAGCATGGGGCAGGGTTGCTGTAACAAGGAGGGGCCCTGTGGAGACTCTAAGGCTCAATTTCCAGGAAATGCTTGTCTAAGATTAACTACTACCAGTGGCCAAATGTGTTGGGGATGATTTCTTCACCCAAGAGTGAATCCCAAGATTTAGGGCCTTTCCTTTCTTTCTCTAATTCGCCTTTGTCTTTCTGTTGTAATTAATTTGGTACATGGCCACTTCTTGTGCACAGCCAAGGTTTGTCATTGTGAGAGGAGGAATTTTTGTCAGAACCCTTCATTGTATGTGACAAACCCAATTTGAACAAGCTGAAGGAAAAATAAGGAGTTGATTGGCTCTGGTAACTGGGAAGGATGATGGTGCAGACCACAGAATTAAAGGAAGAACTGCAGGACCAGGGACTTGTGAATCTCAGGATACAACTTCACTAGGTTTTTCTCTCTACTCATCTCTCATTCCTGCTTGCTTGATTGTTTTCATTTTGCTCTTTTATCTCAGGCTTTATATCTTAGCTATCCTAATGTAAAGAGCTTTGCTTCTTTCTAAGGCCCATTTTTCATTCCCAGAGGAGAATCTGATTGGCCCCACTTGGTCTTGGGTTCACCTCTAGATTCATTCCAGGGGAGTGGGCAGGGCTGACATTCAGCCAGTATGTACCAGTATGTCTGGTTATCTGTGGCAGAAGCCCATCCTGACCATTGGCCTCCCCGCTGTGCTAGTTATGAAATATTCTGAGTAGCATCCTTGGAAATGGGCTATTCTGATTGGCTGGTCTGGGTCATCTGCTTGTCTCTGTGAGCCCAGGATGGGGTCATGGTGCGCATAGCATGGTTTATTATAACAGCAAGATATGGGGGGAAATGTGCAAGGGAGCCAAATATTGCCACTGAAATATGCCCTGAACACTGTGTAGCTGAATTCAACATAAAACAGTCCCTAGTTACACAGCTTATCACGGAGCATTCCAGCTAGGCTGTCTGTTGACACTTTGAAACATAAATTGTTACCTTTTCCTCTCTTTTTCAGGTTTTTTTCCTAATTAATGCCAAACTTACCTGCTTGGCTTTCTGATAGAAACTATTATCTTCACCAGTCTGCTGGCACAAGGCCTCTTTGGCTCTACCCATAGGCATCGATGGACTTTTCTCCTACTGACAGACATAAAATCCCCAGACTGTTCCCCTCAACTGAGTTCTGTCCATCTTCATCAGCCCTCACACTCCATACCCTCCCCCCAGTCCTTTCCCCTACCCTTGAGTCTATTTTTTTCTTCCTGTTCCTTTTTGTTTGCTCTTATCCTTAATGCTGTTTTCTATTGGACTGTTCCTGACAGAAGGAATGGAGAGAGGGCTTATAATGCTTATTTAAGAGATGAAGAGATGAAGGCTCAGAGAGTCTGAAGTGATTTGTTCCAGGTCACACAGTTGGTAGTTGGCCAATGAGCAATTTTTAGTAGAGCCATTTGACTCCAAAGCTTAGCCTTTTTCTTCTTCTCTGTGTTCTCTCACTGTATTTGCTCATACCTTTAAATATTATCGCCTCCTTCCCAAAATAATAATCACACTTTGGAGGGGGGATATTTTTGTGACAGTGATTGAGGGATAACTTTGGAGAAGTGAATCTTGAGTGTGGAAGAAAATTCAGGCTTTTGACGGGTTGAAAGAAGAGAGAAGGCCATTCGAGGGAAAGAGGGAACGGGAGCAACCTGAGTAAAGCAGCTGAATGAGAAGTGCTTCTGCCTTGTGTCACAAAACCAGCCTGGGGGTAGTGGTGGCAAATGACAATAGCCTCAAGGAAAGTGCTGATGAAAAATGAGTCAGCAAATTGAGCAGCTGCTATGCTCCAGGCACTGTTCTGAGCTCAGTTCTGCCTTATCTTGTTTAATTCTTAGGGTAACCCTCTAAGCTATATAAATACAATTATCTCTGTTCTCTGCTGCTGAGGAAACAGGCACAAGGAGGTTAATTAACTCACCTAAATCAAATAGGTAGTAATAAGTAAAGTTTACATTCAAATTTGAACCTGTTTGATCCTGAAGCCCATTCTTTCTCTTCAACCACATGTTTTGCTCTGTGAATTTGATAAGAAGCCAAACAAGCAGTCCCATGAATCTGTCCAGAGAGCTGATGCTGTTAATAATAACTGTTCTGTTTGTCAGATGTTTTTATTTTAAAAAGATATTTCTTCATTTTTAATTAATTAATTATTTTTTGAGAGACAGAGTCTCATTCTGTCACCCAGGCTAGAGTGCAGTGCCATGATCATAGCTCAGGACAGCCTTGAGCTCCTGGGCTCAAGCAATCCTCCCTCCTCAGTCTCCCTAAGTGTTGAGAGTACAAGTGTGAGTAATAGTGCCTGGTCTGTCTTTATTAAGTTTGAACAGTAATCATCAATTCATAAATACTATATAGTCTATTTATATAAGATACTAACAATACCTTGCCAAATGTGGAAGTTTCCCTTTACCAGTTTAGAATTGAGCTCCTGCCCATCAGAGGTGTACTCTCTGTCAACAGGTGAAGATGACAGGCACTCTGGGCAAGAGCTAGGAGCAAGATGTGGCAGTTGCTGGGGGTGGTAACTCACAAACTATCCCTAAACATAGGTAGCAGAACATCACCATAGGATTTGAGAATAACCAATGAAGCTACCAGCATTTACTGACAATGATCAAATACTAGTGTGAGTGAAAGAACTCAAACGTCTTGCACCTCTCTCACAGAACTTATAGAAAAAATAACGATGACAGTATTTTGTGCTTGGTGTTAAGGTGGCAATAGATTCAGCAAGTTTTATAGGTGTTCGGAAGAGGCAGATCACGTGAGCAGCATGTGGCGATGGTCAGACAAGGCTTCCAGAAATAGTGAGATTCCAAGGGTAAAATAAATATAGTCACATGCTCAGTGTAGAAATCTTGGATAATTTGTAAAAAGCATAAAAGGAAAAAATTATCTATTATCCCACAAAAGATAATTGCTATTTGTATTTTGGTATTCTCTTTCAGTTTCTTATTATTGCATTATATAATCAAAATGAAATCTTGTTATACATGCTGTGTTGTGATTTTAGTTTTTAGCAACATATGATACTTTCCTATCAATAAATCTTCAAAAGCATAAAATTTTTGTAATGAAAATTGCTTTTTTCTCATTATAAAAATGTAATGCTTGCAAAAAAATCCAAAGATATACAAAACATTATAAGGAAGAAAAGAAAAAAATCATATAATTCTATCCCCAGCATTTATTACCATTACTATTTGAGTGTATATACTTCCTGACTTTTTTCCAAGTGTGCGTATGTGAAACATGTATGTATAATCTATACTACATTTCATTCTGGTAGGTATTTGATTGATATCTCTCACACACCTTCCTCTTACAGATTTAAAACATCATGAGGGCAGAGACTGTGCTGTATCTCATTGCCAGAGAATTCTTAGCTCCTTGTATAGTGCCTGGCACATCATAGGCATTAACTTAGTAAATATTTTTTGGGGGAATGAATGAGTGAATGAGTGAATGATAGGTCCATATTGTAAATGGATCTTGAATTAGGAGATAATAGGAATGCTGTTTAATCACGGGGAAATGGGACAGGGCTTTCGGAACTATGAACACTGTGTTATGGATCTTTGCTTATACATGTTTAATATGAGTACACTTAAAAAAAATCCAAAGCAAAAAAAGAAAACAAAAAAATAACAACAACAACAACAACGAAATAACCCAAAACCATTTTATGTTTTTAACTCCATGTACTTTTGGCTGTGTTTTGACTGTTAACCCTTTGCATTCGCTTGCTTTTTTCTCGATTCCTTTATTCTACTCAGGATTTAACTTTTTAAATACCCCAGATTGTACACAGCATGACAGTAGAATAAAAAACTGGAGTTTCTTTTCATACAAACTTATTTATTTGGATTTTTTATATTTCAAATTATCGATAAATTCAAAGAGTAACTTTAATCTCTATAATTTTTGCTAACTGTGTCAAGTCACACTCGACATCTGAGTGCAAAGGGTTAAGAGTCATGGCAATTGAAATCACCTCCTTCTGTCATGGTCGCCATATTTCTAGCTAGCTCTAGGAAGGCAAGGGACATGTCCTGTTCATCTTAGTACTGCTGCCATATGCGTCTTTGGCTTCAGCACATTTTTCTTGGTGAGCGTGATGGTAGGAGGTGGAAGGTGATGGAAAACTATCTGCAGAGAAGCCCTGTAGTGAATAAAAGGCATGTGATACTTTTCTGATATGACCAGATGCTAAGATGACTGCTTATTTCTTTAAAATTCCTCTCCCTTACCTAGTTTCGCTGGACCTGATTAAAGAAGTTGTAGTGAGAAATATGTGTGGGCAGAGAGTTAAGTAGCTAAGCCCACTTTATTACAGCTCCACTGCCACAGCATAAGACTCTAGTGAGCACTCTTAGAGACATGTTATATGCTGTGAACTCAAACGAACCAAATAGTAATTTGGATCTGGAGATTTTAAACTTTCATGTTGCTGGAAGGGATCCAGAGCAGTCAACTTAGAAATGTAGAATATTTGGATTGGAGTGACCTTGGATACCAGGTTGTTCAATCTCATTTTACAGATCAAGAAACTGAGCTCCGGAAGGGCGAGTCAAATTACTTAAGGTTCTATATAGCAAGTCCATGGTAAACTTTAACTAGTATTAATATTTAGGCACTGTGAATTCTAGGCTGGTGTGATTTCTGGCATCTCTTGTGGGAAAGATAAAAACTTAAAACATCCATGAACAACACTTGGCCACCATTTGAATGTAAGATAATATATTTATAATATGAATATAAATATATATTATAAATATATTTATAAATGTATATGTGTACACACACATGTGAGAGAGAAACAGAGGAAGTGATGACAAAGGAAACAAATGAAAATGAGAACCTTCCTGGATAATGCATTCTGTGATTTCAACTCCTAGAGAATAAAATGCAAGTCATACGAAATGATTTGGAAAGTGATGCTCCCACGAACTTCTCCAGCACACATGAAAAACCTGGAAGATTGTAGTTTTAGAAATGAATTTGAAATGCTTTGGATATCAGTATTGGAAGCTCACTACTTTTTCTTCTAGTCTAAATGAATATAGCAAAGGAACTCAATTTTAGGCACAGGAGGCTAATTAAGCCATCTAACATGAACCATTTTAAATCCCTTTGTATGAAGTGCAGCACACTCACAGAGGAGTGAACTGTGACACTGATGTCATACACTCACAGAATTAACTCGGCCCCTTAGTAATGGCATGGAGCCTAGGTGAAATGAAATTTTTGTAAAACAAAGAGAAGGAATTATAGTGACTTATGTAATGCCCCTTTCAGGTTTTCTATTTCCATATTTACTTTTCTCCCCAGTCCTGAAGCAGGACTACTGTAATAATCTCAGACAGTTCTCTGAGACTCCAGTCTCTTCCTACTCCAGCCCATGCTAAACATTGCTTTCAAGTTTATCTTCTTAAAATAACCCTTTGATGATTCTAGTCTCTGGCTCAAAACATCTCAGGCTTTTCATTGCTGATAGCAGTGTTTCTCAACTTTAAAGCTGGTAAGTAGCAGCATGGGGTAGCTTGTTAAAAATACAGATTTCTAAACATACCCCCAAGACAATCTGATTCCATGGCTTTGGGATGATGCCCAGGAATTCATATTTTTAACGTGTTCTCAGTGTGTTTCTGATGCAGGTATCTCTGAAACAATACTGAGAAAAACTGGCCTGCATGGTAAAGTCCAGCTGGTTAGCCAGAAGAGCTCAAATGGTGGAAATTCAGATCCATGGCAGGCTAACGAGGTGGGAAGAGAGATTTTGGGAAAGATTGGTCTGCAAAACATCTATAGGAGTTGAATACATTAGACAGTCATAACTGTGGGAGAATTTGAAATTCATGGGTAGATGGAAAGAAATTTGAGAAGTTATGTCTCTGGTTTTTTGGCTTGAGCCTGCCGGACATCTAGCACAGTGTAAGGAACTCTGGAATAGGGTCAGAAGATAGAAGTGTGGGTTCTATCCACTAACTAGCTGGATAACTTTTTGGCTAGCCACTTACCTTCTCCGAGCCTCAGCTTTTGTCATCTGTAAAATGGCAACAATATTACCTGCCATGCCTCTTTATTGATTTATAAGGAGTGAATATGTGAAACTGTTTGAAATTTGGAAAGTTGAATAACTTAAGGTATTTTGTATTTATTTGTAATAGTCTGTTCTCTTTACCCTCTTTTCTTTTCTTTTTCTTTTTTTTTTTTTTTTTTTTGAGACAAGAGTCTCACTCTTGTTGTCCCAGCTAGAGTGCCATGGCATCAGCCTAGCTCATAGCAACCTCAAACTCCTGGGCTCAAGCGATCCTTCTGCCTCAGCCTCCTGGGTAGCTGGGACTACAAGCATGTGCTACCATGCCCAACTAATTTTATCTATATATTTTTAGTTGGCCAATTAATTTCTTTCCATTTTTAGTAGAGATGGGGTCTCACTCTTGCTCAGGCTGGTCTTGAACTCCTGAGCTCAAACGATCTGCCCGCCTTGGCCTCCCATAGTGCTAGGATTACAGGCATGAGCCACCACGCCTGTCCTACCCTCTTTTCTTTTCACTTTTGCCAAGTGGCAAAAAGAGTCTTGCTTAGGAGAGTAATTGTAGTTAAACAGGCTAAGCCTGTTGCAGGGGTGGTGTGGGAGTGTGTTGTTGACATTAATCCTGCTACTGCTATTTGCAGTAGGAATGAAAAAAGTCATACAGCAGCCTACAGAATATTTTTGATTACCCCATGGATTTGGGTAGCTTGGAGATCTGCTGTAGCGCTGCATATTGGAATCTGACTTCCTCTGTGAGTATGAATTTGGCTGAGTTTAATAGTGAGAAAAGCTTAAGAAAACCCACACATGCTGAAACCCAAAAGACTAATGAGGAGAATAAACAGCTTGTGTAATTAGACCTTGTGCATTTCCCTAAAAAGAAATCATGAAATATGTACAAAATGTTGTCTCTGAAGGTGTCATAGTTACTTAGTCTAGTTTTCAATTTGGAAACTATCCTCATTGCCTATAGTAATTACACGACCAATAGGCTTCTAGTTTGTCTATAAATTGATGCCCGCACTTTAAGTCTGACATGTGAAGCTCTGGCCTGGCCCCCACTCACAGCAACAGGCACTCACGAGGCCCAGATTTGCTCTGCGCTGGACACTTACAGCTTGGGGAGACCTTGGGTGGCTTTCTTGTGACTTGTTGATGAGCCAAAGCCTTCTAAATGGACGATGTCTTTTGTGGCTTTAGACATGTTTATTCTTCCCCATATTGCTTGTCCACACAGAAAGCAATAAAATACTTTATTTTTTAAAAATCTGTTGTTCTTCTGACGGGCTCATGGTGTTTTCAATAAAAAGGACACGATTGAACCTTTTTTCCTTACCACCCAGATTTATCAGATCTTTGCAGTTTGCCATTTTTGCTTCATGTCTTTTATTTTATTATTATTATTATTGTTATTATTTCATATGTGATTTAAGCAATAGAAATTTATCAGCAGGGTGTGGTGTCTCATACCTATAAGTCTAGCATTCCAGGAGGCCAAGGTGGAAGGAGCTCAGGGAGTTCAAGCTCAAGCTGAATCAGGAGTTCAAAACCAGCCTGAACAAGAGCAAGATTCCCATCTCTAGTAAAAATAGAAAATATTAGCTAGGTATGGTGGTATGCATTGGTAGTCCCAGCTACTCGGGAGGCTGAGGCGGGATGATCGCTTGAGCCCAGGAGTTTGAGGTTGCTGTGAGCTAGGCTGATGCCACGGCACTCTAGCCTGGGCCACAGAGCAAGAGTATATCTCAAAAAAAAAAAAAAAAAAAAAAAAAAAAAAAAAAAAAAGAGAGAGAGAGAGAGAGAAAGAGAGAGAGAGAGAAATTTCTTTCAATTCAGGAGGCTAGAAGTCTGAGGTCAACATGTTGGTTGCAAGGGTCAATTTCTTCTAAGGCCTCTTTTCTTGGTTTACGGATAGCCATCTTCTTCCTCTGTCTTCATGTGGTCTTCCCTTCATGTCTATTTTTTAAAAGAAATATAGATGAAGTTCAAGCCTATGTGAAATCATCCCCACCTCATTCTTGTTCCCCCTGCTCTCTTTCTAGAGGTGACCATTATGCTGAATTAAGAGAGTGTTAAACTAAGTGTTTTGATGGAAGTAATTAGGATTTACTTCCTGATGAGTGAGGTGGCAGTGAAAGGAGGTGTCCAAAATTAGACCTTACCCCTCTTTCAAAAACCAAATGAAGTTCTGTTTCTTCTATAAATTGTTTCTCAGATGAACTGTTTCTCAGCTAAACTCTGAGTTTTGCCCCTCTGCATTTCAGTAGCAGTACTTGTAAATATACCTTATTTCTTTATGTGTTTTAAAAAAAATAGGTATGATTTTACGTATTTCAAAGATAAAAATATTCCCAAATAATATATTTTGAAAAGTTTCTCTCTCATTTTGGTCTCATCTACCCTGTTCTCCCATCCCTTTATCCTTGTGGTTAACCATATTCATTAATTTCTTGTTTGTACATCCAGTGTTTTATATACAGATAAGAAAATGTGAAGAAATACTTTTTTTTTTTTGCTTAAAACATTATATTTAATATTCATTGTTCTACATCATTTTTTCTACTTAAGAATGTGACTTGTTGCTTTCTCTTGATTGGTACACAGATACCTATTAGTACATAGGCATCTTGCTTTTTTTTTTTTATAATTTCACATTTTTATGTTTCCATAATATTTCATCCAGCACATATCATTACATAAGAATCTCTTTTATTTTAATTTTTTTTACAGTTAAATTGTATTCCATTACATGAATGTAAGATATTTTTTCAGCCATACTTCTACATACCCCTGTGGCTAAACACTTGGGTCATTTTTCAATTTTTGCTATTCCAAACAATGTCATGAAGAATAATCTTGTACATATGTGGCTTCGTATGTATGTAGGTATGTCTATGAAATTTCAGAAGTGAGATTGTCAAAGGGTTTATGTATTGTTTCATATGAGTTCCAACATTCTCCATTCCTTACAATGATATTAATTTGTGTTTTCCCATAAGTTCACCAAGAAGAGAGCATATTAAACAACTTTTGGATTTTTTTTATTCCAATCTAATAGGTAAGAAATATCTTAAGGTAATTTTAATTTTTATGTATCTTTTTTTAAGTGAGGTTGAGCATCCTTAAAATTTTTTGGAAGTAAAATACACATAGTAAAGTACACAAATTTGAAGTTCATATCTTACCGAGTTTTTGAATATATAGACATCCATAAAACCACCACCCAGATGAGGTATAAACCATTTCCAGCACCCTGGAAGGTTGCCTTATGCCACTGTCTACTTAAAATTAGCCATTATGCTAAATTCTATCACATATATTAGTATTTTAACTCCATATAATTAGAATCATATAGTATTTATTTATTTATTTTTTTGAGACAGACTCTCACTTTGTTGCCCAGGCTAGAGTGAATGCCGTGGCATCAGCGTAGCTCACAGCAACCTCAAACTCCTGGGCTCAAGCGATCCTGTTGCCTCAGCCTCCCAAGTAGCTGGGACTACAGGCATGTGCCACCATGCCCGGCTCATTTTTTCTATATATATTAGTTGGCCAATTAATTTCTTTCTGTTTATAGAAGAGACCGGGTCTCTCTCTCTTGCTCAGGCTGGTTTTGAACTCCTGACCTCGAGCAATCTGCCCACCTCGGCCTCCCAGAGTGCTAGGATTACAGGTATGAGCCACCGTGCCTGGCCTAGAATCATATAGTATTAATATGTACTCTTTGGTGTCTGGGTTTTTCACTAAACAGTATGCCTGTGAGATTTGTCCATGTTCTTGCCGGTAAACATTAGTTCATTCATTTTTTTTGGTTGCTGTGTATTTTTTGTATTAATATACAACAATTTGTTTATATCAGTTTTCTAGAAGATGGATATTTTAGTTGTTTCTGGATTTTGGCTATTATGAATAAAGCTGCCCTCGACATTTTCAATATATGTTTTAGAAGAAATATGCACTTGTTTCCTTCTTTGGGTATGAACCCAGGATTGGAATTGCTGGCATGTTTAGTTTTAGCAGATACAACAGTTTTCAGAGTGATCATACCAGTTTATACTGCCAACAGCATTGTATGTGAAATTGAATTTATCAATTTTTTTTAATGGTTGGTGTTTTCTGTGTCCTATTTAAGAAATCTTTGTGTATATCAAAGTCTTGGAGATGTTTTCGTACATTTTATTCTTGAAGCTTTCATGTTTTCTCTTTTATATTTAGGCCTGTGAATCCTTTCAAATTAATTTTTGTGTATTGTGGACTTTAGAAGTCAAGGTTCATCTTTATACTTGTGGGTGTCTGCTCCAGTAAGTTGTGATTCTCTGTATATTCCTGTCTGTCTCTATGATGTTTGGGACAGAGGTTTGCCATTACCTCAATTCTCTTATGTATATAAGAAGAGTTACTGATTTTTGAGTTTATTCAGCTTTTTACTTGTTTACTTGTTGTTAGGATGGAATGGGGACTTTTGAGCTCCTTATATGGCAAGGTTGACTTATTATCTCCAAGTTAATTAGTGTAATACATCATATTGATAGAATAAAGGAAAAAACCCATATGATTATCTCAATGGAAACAGAAAAGCATTTGAAATATCCAACATACATTTGTGATAAAAATTTCTGACAGACTAGGAATAAAAATCTCCTAACCCTGATAAAGAGCTATAAATAAATCATACTTAGTATTAAAAGCCTAAATGATTTCTCTTCCTAAGATTTGAAAGGATACAAAGATGTCTGTTTTTGCCACTTTTATTCAACATTGCACTGGAGATTCTAGGCTATAGGGGGCAAGAATCTCTTGCTCCCCTAAGGTTTGCTAAAAGATCACTACCAACCTACCAACTAATAGGAGGTAAAAAGATACAAATTTATTTTATTTAATGCATATAGATAGGAACCCTCAGAATGAAGATTCCACTCCATGGTGAGATTTAGTAGCTTATATATATTTCTGATAAAATGAGTTATGGGAGGAGGGGAAAGGAGGAATTCTTTTGAGAGGCAATAAAGGATAACTAGGGAGGATGAATGGATGTGGAACAAAGGTCACAAGGTACAAGATAAATACACAAAAATCAATTGTATGTCTCTATGTTAGCAATTAACAATCCCAAAATAAAATTAAGAAAACAATATTATTGACTACAAAACTAAAAAGGGTAAAATACTTAGGCATAAGTATAATGAAAAAGTGTAAGAACTGTATACTGAAAACTATAAAACATTGCTAAGAGAAATTAATGAAGACCTAAATCACTGGAGAGTTGTACTATGTTCATGGATTGGAAGATTCAGTTTAACTAAAATGACAATTCTCCTCAAATTGATCTATAGATTTAACACAATCCTTATCAAAATTCCAAAAGGCTTTTTATAGAAATGGACAAGTAAATTCTAAAATTCAAATGGAAATGCAAAGTACCTAGAATAAACAAAATTTTTTAAAAAAGAAGAACAGTGTTAGAGGACTTTTGATACTCAGTTTTCACAGCTTACTATAAAGCTACAGTAATCAAGACAGTGTGGTATTAGCATCATAAACTGTAGGTCAATGGAACAGAATAGAGTCCAGAAATAACCTGACACATTTATGGTCACTTGATTTTTGATCAAGTTGCAAGTGGGAAAAGAGAGTCTTTTTAAACAGATAATGCTGGAACAATTGGGTATCTGAATTTGTCAGGGTTCTCCAGAGAGAACCAATAGGATAGGTAGATAGATAGAAAGATAGGTCAAGGCCCTTGGCCCTCTGAAGATTTGCTGAAAAATCACTGATATGAGGCAGATTGATTAATATGAAAAAAGGCATACAAATTTATTTAATGAGTATACATGGGCAACTTTGGAGTGAAGACCTAAGCCTTCAATGGGGTACAGAAGGTTATATACTATCCTGAGATTACAGAAAGAATGCAGACTCAGAACATGGCCCAAAACAGAGTAAGGTGGTAAATCAGGTTTTAGTGACAAGAAAGGTTATGGGAGAGACAAAGGAAGAGGAGGATTAGCTAGCAAAGGTGGTCTTGTTATATAGATAAAACCTTACAGATAGCAGTCCTCAGAGAATATAGATAGCAAATGTCTTTTTTCAGACATATAAAGGTATCAGAGTCTCAGTTAATCTTTCCTAGATCTGGACAAAGGCTGGCCTAACTGAAGTAATGAAGATTCTCTACAAGTACAAATTTCCCTTACAAAAGACAGCTTTGCACGGCCATTTCAGTCTGCTGGCCCTATGGCAGCCATCTCAAAATATGTTGAAGAAATATATTTTGGGGTAAATATTTTTATTTCTTTCAATAGATAGCTAGATACATGAGAATGGATTCATTAGAGGAATTGGCCCATTGAATTTTGGACCCTGAGAACTCCCATGATAGGTGATCTTCCCTGGAGAACCAGGGAAGCCAGTTGCGTGGATCATTCCAAGTCCAAAGGCCTCAGAACCAAAGAAGCTCAGGGTATAACTCTTAGTTCAAAGCTGAAGGCCTCAGAACCTGGGAGACTGCTGGTCCAAGTCCCAGAGTCAGGCTGGAGAGCCTGGAGGTTCTGATGGTGCCCACCCACATGGAGGATGGATCCTTCCCCACTTAGTTACCAATTCACACACCAAACTCCTCCAGAAACACCCTCACAGACAAACCCAGAAATAATGCTTCACCAACTATGTAGGCATCCTCCATATCTAGTCAAGGTGACAGCTAAGATTAACCATCACCGTAGCCATATGCAAAACAAAACAAAACAAAACAGGAAAAAACCCTCCACATTTACCTCACACAATACATAAAATTCTACTCTAAATAGACCATAGATCTAAGTGTAAGAGTTAAAAATGTATAGTACTTCTAGAGTTAAAGAGGGGAGAAAAAAATTTATGACCTTGGGTTAGGCAAATATTTCTTAAGACATAAAATGTATGAACAATAAAAGATAAATTATAACTTTTGCTCTACAAAAGATGGCAAAAAGAATGGGTAAAAATATTTGCAAATTATATATCTGATAAAACACTTGTGTCCAGAATATGAAAATAACTCTTACAATTAAATAATCTGAAGATACACAACCCAATTAAAAATGGGTAAAAAATTGACTAAATACTTCATCAAAAAAGATCAATGAATAGCAAATAAGCACATGAAAAGATGCTCAACATTGTTAGTCATAAGGGAAATGCAAATTAAAACTCCAGTTAGATGCCACTACACACTTATTAAAATATACATAATCAAAAAAAGACTGAGAATACTAAGTGTTATTTAGATTATGAAGAAACTGGAACCCTCATACATTGCTGATAGAAATGAAAAATGATAATAGCCACTTTGAAAAATTACCTGGCAGTTTCTAAAAAATTGAACATATAGTTGCCATACAAACCAGCAATTTCTTTTCTCTGTTATCTCCCCAAGAGAAATGAAATTATATGTCCAAAGACTTATATCTGAATATTCATCTTATTCATAATACCTCCAAATTGGAAACAATCTAAATGTCCATCAGCTGGGGAATAGGTCACCATAGTGTGATATATCTATATAATGGAATTCCATTCAGCAATAAAAAGATGCAAACTGTTAATACTTATGCATGTAACAACATGGATCAACTTCAAAAACATGATAAGTGAAAGAAGCCAGACACGAACAAAAGAGTACATATTATATGATTCTATTTGAATGAAATGTCTAGAAAAGGTAAAACTAGAGACAGAAAGAAGATCATTGGTTTCCTGGGACTATGAGTAGGAGCAGGGATGATGGCAGATGGACACCACGGAACTGTTTGAGGGATGGAAATGTTCTAAAGCTTGATTGTGGTAATGGTTGCACAACTGTATACATTTACTTAAACTCATTTAATCTGTACACTTCAAGTGGGTAAATTTTATGGTATTATAAATTGTACTGCAAAAAACTGTAAAGTGAGGAAAAATCCCAGAAGAGAAATTCGTGTCAGAGTGATTAATAGCTTGGAAGAGGATTTTTCTTAAATGATTGCTGCTTTTTCTCTCTTTTAAAGTGAACAGGAATTTTTTTTTTTTTTTTTTTCTTTTTCAACAGGATACTTCCTGGTGGTTCTTGGAAGGCATTATTCCCAGAGCAGATGTACATTACAGGTCATGCTGAGTCTCTTCCTCAGTGGAGACAGTTGCCAATGAAGAGTGAGTCTCAGCTGGAGAGGGCTGAGTGAGGCTTCTGGGGTAGGCTCCCCTCAGGTTTTCCTCTTATTACTCCAGCTGAGCACACAAGAAGAAAGTTAAAGCCACAGGGAGGCATATTAATTGAAATGTCTTCTTTTTGTTGAGCTGTTGTCAGTCTCTTCACTTTTAGGATGTTACAGTTGTGGGTTTACACTTTATTTCCTTCTGTCTCCAGCATAGTTGCATAATGAAAGTGTCCCACGTTTTAATTTTCAGGAACCTGTAGATTAATAAGCAGAAATATCAAATTGTCAATTGGGGTTAGGGGAGAAAAAGTATCTACTTTCAGAATGAGACTGTTGGGAATCTATCATCTTGAAGAGGAGCTTTTTGTAAATCAATAGATGACTTCCTTCAGCGTGATCTCTGCAGATTTCCTGTTTCCTTTTGGTGTAACTCACTTACACTTGGCAGAAAAGATCTTGGCCCTTGAGCTTTTCAGTGTCTAACTGCATGTTACTCCATAGGAGGTAACAAGAGACAAGAAAGAACCCCACTCACTGGTTTTATTTCTACTCTTTGTTTATACCTTCACTGCCAGTTAATAAAGAACAAGAGGCACATGCCTCTTAGAGGATATAGACAAAATATTGCTTTGATTTTGACTGCTGCAAATATTGAATACAAACTTTTAATTGACCAATAAGAATCTCTTTCCACAAAAAAAGCCTGAAACAAACAAGAAGGAAGAAGCCATCAACTTAAATTCATTGTTATTCAGGAGCATTTTTTATTTGATATTTTAATTTACTGATTACCTTGTTCACTGTAAGATCAGAGGCTTTTTATTTTCAGAGCCATATGCTGCTTTGGTTCCATGAATGGGTACCCTGTGGATCACAGTGGGTGGGAGATAAAGCAGAACTAGTGGCAGAATGGTGCTTTCTTCATTGTGGTGCACAAAGCATATTTTGCTTGGTTTTCCTGAAAAGTATAATCTGCATGTATTAAGGTTATTTGTTTTTGTTTGTTTGTTTGTTTTGTTTTTTGTTTTTGAGACAGAGACTTACTCCCTTGCCTGGGCTATGATGCAGTGGCCACATCACAGCTCACAGCAACCTCAAACTCCTGGAATCAAGTGATCCTCCTGCCTAAGCCTCCCGAGTACTAGCTGGGACTACAGATGTGTGCCACCACACCTGGCTAATTTTTCTATTTTTTTGTAGAGACGAGGTCTGGATCTTGCTCAGGCTGGTCTCAAACTCCTGGCCTCAAGCAATTCTCCCGCCTTAGCCTCCCAAAGTATAGTATTATAGGCGTGAGCCACAGCGCCCAGCCAAGACAACTTGTGTGACATAAATGTTTACTGGTATGTTTGGATAGACAATAGCATAGTTTTATAGGCATTTCCTAGTTTATTTTCCGGTACTAAATTTGCTAAAGATTATTCTATAAGAATGGCATTCTCTGCCATGCCTTTAGGGGCACTGGCTCCTTAGTATTTCATTTTTTCGAATCATGGAACGAACACTTTGCAAGGGTCAGATGAATACAGTACAGAGGGAGGAAATATTTTATTGCTGAGGAGCCCCGAACACAAAAGTCCTGACTTTTTATGGACCCAGGGTGCCAGGGAGAGAATGAGGGGGAAGGACTAGAAGTAGAAAAGCACTAAGTCAGAGTGGAGGAAAGTCCCTTAGCCAAGGCCCCCGATAAAGAACTCACAGGGACAGTGCCTGGGTGGTGGGTGATTCAGCCAAAGCCTCTGATAAGGAGGCCTCTGATGAATGGAGGCATCTGGGCTAGGAATGCAGATTTGTGTATGAGTATGGCTGGCTTGGGAAGAAGTCGTTGACTGCAAATTCCTCCAGAACATTGCAGTGCACTGGCTCTGCACCACATCTGATATGGGAAGGGAACCTTCCTCGATGAAGCCTGTTAGACAAAGCCGTGTAATTGCCTATGATTGGGCTTGAATGGTCACACATAGGATTTTGATTTAGAGCTGGACTCTTCAATATACCAGTGCCACCTCTTCTCCTTCTTCCTTCCTTAAGCTGGATTGGACCTTATAGTTGGAGCTGCAGCAGCCAACCTGGTTCCATGAGGGAAATATCAAAGGAATTCAGAGGCTCTGGAGCTAACTCAACCAGGACTAACAACTGTATGCCTCTGTACTTCCCTTTATATGAGAAGAAATAAGTTCCTAATATTTATGTCACCATAGGCGTGCTTTCTGCTCCTTGTAGCCTAAAGTATTCCTAATTGTTACATCATTTAATCATATAGTAGTTTCCACTGTTATATAACTGATATGATCTAAATTATTATGTATAGCTTCTGGTACCCAAAAAGGACCAATCACAGCCATCCTCTTACACCATACCATTTCCCTATAATCTTAGTGCAATTCAGAGCTTATGATAAGCATGTTTTGAAGCTACCAGTTTTAATGTTTTTTCATAGTTTAAGAGATGAGAGATGAAAGCCATCACATTCTTAGTTCATTTTTTTAGTGTTTAAGAGTGATATTGAGCAGAATCTCCTAGCTTTAAAAACCATGACCAATTGTCTTGAAATTAAAAACAGTCTGGGTCCTAGTAAGTCTCTCTGATTAAATAAAGCACAGATGAAGATCATTTACCTTTGGAATATTCAGCACTGCTCTCTGATGTGCTTAGATCCTTGTCTATTTGTTGCTCCTATTACCTAAGAGTAAACAAATGCATAGAACCATATATAGAATGATTCTAATAAAAAATGCTTTCTCCTCCCTCTAAATTATTCCATCTAAATGTAGGCCAGTTTCCTTTTTATTAAATGGCAAAGTCTGGGTTTCTCAGAACAATATTTTGGAGGAGGAACATCTAGGCTTTAGGCATAGCTCTTGCCTTATTGATCAACATTGCACAACCTTAATCAGTTTGTGAATAAGTTTTTTGAGAACCTTGAAAAGGGCAGTTTTATTGACTATCCCTTGACTTATGTACTACATACATGCTCCCGGCTACTGACACTGATCTGGGACTTGTCCTTTGTCTCCTAACATCACTGCCAGACTCCAGGTTATTTGAGACAGTTTCTTGGCAGATTAGATAATCTTAAGGGAGACAACATACAATATGTTTCAGATTCTCCTTTTTAATGTGTATCTTAATGACTTGATATTATTCCTGGATGAGCCAAATTCATGCTTCCTTGCAATAGAGAACAGACAGATAAGCATTTGCCTAAATGCTGATGATACAACTTTATGTTTTCAAATTTAGAGTAGCCTCCACAGATAATAGCTCTGCAACTTAATTACTTTACTTTAAATAAGTTACTTCAAAACCTAAATCATCAGTTTTGGTACAGGGCCTCTAGCACTTAATTGGTCAAGATCTAAAAATCCTATACAGAAGTGTAAACTCATTTACTTTTTGTAGGCTATCTGTTGCCCCTAGCTTATCTTTTTTTTTTGTTTTTTTATTTTTTCAGAGCTGAAGTAGCTTTTTTCCTTTT